>NC_091398.1:18184525-18524942 GCF_032191515.1 Phaenicophaeus curvirostris | reverse complement strand
GAGGGCTTCAACTCTTCAGAAAAATCTCATTATGTGAAGAGTGAAGTAGCTCTGTAGGGAGCATTATGGAAATATCTGGGTTTGATTTAATGAGGCTCTTCACATTGGTGGAATATCAACTTAACAGAGAAAAGTCTACCCGGGGCGTCCAAGTTACCAAAATGAAAATTGGCAATTGAGATGATAAGAAAGTGGCTTTCTTGTGCGAAATCACTTCAGGTAACAGAGATAACATTAAATAACATACATTCTATGCACCAAGAACAATGTTTTATGTACCAAGTCTCTTATCTGTCTCTTCTAATGACTTCCCTTAGCGGGTTGTTAGTACTTGACAGCAGGTCTCTGTGCGGGGAACTTTTTTCCAATTCCACATTCAAAGGAGGTCCATCAGAGAACATGATTGGCAATTTTCGTCATAATCTGCACATTATTAGCATCAAAATTGACATGGCAGTAACACTGGTGGTTTTTGATGTGCCTTTCTTCAAGTTCAAGGAAGTCCCTCCAGTCGCAGTGGTTTGGTAGAGCAGGTCTCGGGTACCCAGCGGTGGCTTTTCAGAGGCGAAGGGGCGATAGAGACGCGTGAGAAATAAATCCGAGAGCCGTTTGATCGAGAGAAAGGCGCTAAGAAAAAGAATTAAATTTAGAAAAGTGTCTGGGAGGTAAACGCTTCAGGACAGCGACCTACAGCTAGAGAGATTCAAGTATTTCCCAGATAGCGCAGTTAGAAAGCGCGAGCTTAAAAAACGCCTCTCCCCGTCCCCTCGACCTCACGCTGCTCGTCCCGTCACCGGCCCGGCCGCGGCAGCCTCTCAGGGTACCGCTCGGACGGAAACACGCTAGAAATATCCCTTTCGGTCAAACTCAAACCGAAATAATAGTAATAATTAGCAAAAAAAAAAAAAACTAAAAAAAAAGAAAGAAAGGCGAAAAGCCGCTCCCTTCGGCCGCCTCCCTCTTACCGGGGCTCAGCGATAAAAAAATAGACGGGCCATTCTGGCCGAGCCCGGGGGCGCCCCCCGCCCCGACCCCCCCCCCTTACAAAACGCCCCCCGCCCCCGGTGCCGGGCCGGGCCGGTTATCTGGTGAGCGGCGCCTCCTCCCGCCGGTCCGGCGAGGCCACGGCGGCCTTGCTGAGCACGGCGGCCGAGTAGGGCAGGAACCCGCTCTCGGAGCGCTGCCCCGCAGCCGCGCACGGGAACTCGGCGGCGGCCGCTCCCCGCGACCCCAGCGCCGAGGCGGCCGCCGCCGCCGCCGCCGCCGCCGTCTGGCTGCTGTGGCAGCTGAGGCAGGAGCAGGGCGCCGAGCCCCCCGGCGGAGCCGAACCCGCCGCCGCCGCCGCCGCCGCCGCCGCAGCCGCCGAGGCCGCCGCGCCGGTGTTGATGCCCGCGGCGGCGGCGGCGGCGGGAGCCTGGTAGAGGCCGGGGTGTCGGAAGCTGCAGAGCAGCTCCGGGCGGGAGTAGGGGTGCGACAGGGCGCGGAACGTGTCCAGCGGGCGGATGGAGGTGGCGAAGGGCGCGGCGGCGGCCCCCGAGGCGGCGGCGGCGGCGGCGGCGGCGGTGACCCCGACGTGCGGGTAGTAGTGGAGCGGGACGTGGGAGTGGAAGGGGTAGGGCAGGCTGCCCGTGGCCGCCGCGTGGGTCATCATGTAGGTGTAGAAGCTGGGGTCGGCCGGGTGGGGCCAGGACATGGCCAGGCGCTGCCGCTTGTCCTTCATCCGCCGGTTCTGGAACCACACCTGCGCGGGGACACAAGCACAGCGCGGCCTCAGCTCCTCGCCGCCCCGCGCCCACCGGCCCCCACCGGCTCCCACCGGCACCCACCGGCTCCCACCGGCCCCCACCGGCTCCCACCGGCACCCACTGCGGGCGCCCACCGGCTCCCACCGGCAGCGTCGCGGCCGCGTCGGTCGGAGGCGACCCCTGTCCGGCCCGCAGCGGCCGGCTGCCTCCTTACCGAGGGCAGCGGCGGGCACTGTGCCCTCGGCTCGCGGGGGGACCCCTCCGGTCTGAATAAACGTTTCCCCTTCGAGTCCTGTCATTCCCTTTCCCCCTCCCTCCCCCGCTCCCCGGCAAGACTTTACAGTGTTGACGCTCTCATTCCCCCGTGTTTAAGAGCTGCGCTTGTTCTCTCTCCCCCCTTTCCTTTAGGAAATCCGCTAACGGGAGGAAAGTCGATGAGGAAAATAATTTTTTTTTTTTTTTGAAGGCGATGAGAGCCTTTCGGTGCGGAGGAGCCAACCCGCCCGAGGGATGCTCTCCGCGCAGGGCCCCCCGAGCGGGCCGGGGCGGCGCGGGCCGTACCTTGATGGTGGTCTCGGGCAGGTTGAGCGCTGCCGCCAGCTCGCAGCGGCGCGGCCGCGACACGTAGTTCTCGCGGTAGAACTCCTTCTCGAGGCGGGCGATCTGCTCGCGGGTGAAGGCGGTTCGGTACCGGCGCACCTGGTCGGGCCCCGCCGAGCCGCCCAGCGCGCCGCCGCCGCCGTGCAGGCTGCCCATGGCCGGGCCGGGGGCGGCGGGGGCGCTGGGCGCGGGGCTGCTCTCCGCGAACCCTGCGGGGGGAGCACGGCCGTGAGCCACCGGCCGTCCCTACACATGCCGGCCGCCAGCGTCATCCAGAAAGCTGGATTTGGGGGGGGCCAGGTGGGGGAGTTGTTTGATTTTTCGCTTTTTTTTTTTTTTTTTTCGTTCTTACTCTCATTGTGATTTTATTTTGAGCGGTTGGTACCCGCGTTATTTTCCGAAAAAGGGGTTTGGAGCGGGCCGGGACTCGGCTCTAGCCTTTCCCCCGTCCGCCGCGCTTCTTGGGTTTTTTCTGTTTGAGCAGTACGAAAAAAAAAAAAAAAAAAGAGCAGCCGTAAAAGCCGATCCTTTTGTCGAGCGTTACGTCGAGGATCCCTTCCTTTCTCTGGCACGTTTGACGAAAAAGTCATGCACTGTGGCCCCTAGGAAATCCACCGCTCACCTGGCTCCCCCTCCCCAATTACCGCGATGATAACAAGCACCGTCTATCACCGTGACCCGCAAAGCGGGAAGGAGACGGGGCTGTTTCAAACCCCCGGCTACACGCAGAGGGAAAGGGAACAATGCCCAGTTACCCCGAGGTGGACACGGGGTGACACGTTGCGTATACACAGAGAAGGACACACACGCAGGGAAATATGGACAGTTTGCTCGCACTCCCCTCTCTCTCCCTCTCTCTCTCTCTAATTTAATCTGCGTATGTATATACACATATATACAGCTCTAGAGACACTGTGAGCTCCAAGAGTGCGAGGAAAAATAAGGAGAAATCTTCCCCTGAATATAGGTGGGTGGATAACTGTGCCCACATATATTCTGTAGATATATCTACATAGCAATGGCTTTGGGCACGCACACACGCACCCGCACAGGGGCTGCCTGGGCAGTGTCTCAGCTATCGGGATAGCGCAGCAATCGCAACAATATTTTACAGCCTGGAGCTCTGTCTCCGCAGAAGGGAGAGCGCCGGTGCAGAGGCAGCGACAGTGGCGGTGGGTTTGCTCTGGTCTCTAAAGGCGGTTGGCAAAGTGCGGGGCTTAGATGGAGGTGATAAAGGGAGAGTTACCTTTGTTACTGTTTTCCTTCAGCTGGGAGGAGGTCAGGCTGGCCGGGGAGCGGAGCGCGGAGCAGCCCACCTCCACATCACTGTTCATATCTGCCTCTTGAGCAACTTCGGAATAAAGGCTGATTTTCTTCCTGCTTTCCGACGGCGGGATTTCGGAGGAAACGGTGCTTTCGCTGCTCGGATGCTGAAGATTGAATAAAGTGTCTATTTCGAATTTGCCTTTGGTGGAGATGTCCCCTATCGCGCTGTGCAGGGAGGCGGCAGTCAGTCTCGGGCTGAGGCGACCACTGTGCGGAGAATTTTCAAGGGCCTCCAGCACCGCATTTCCAGCTGAGTCTGACAAATTCGAGAGCCTTTTGCCAGCTGTAGGGCTGTGCAGCCCTCTCTCCATCAGGATCATCTCTTTTCTTATTCTTTCCATCATCTCAGCTTTATAAAAAATGTCAAAGTTGCAGGGCTGGTCCCGTACTAATGATGAGCTGCAGCAGGGGCTAATTCACATTCAGCCCGGCAAGTGTCTCTAAATATTATTATCTCTTTTTGAGGGAGGCGTAAAAATTGTGGGATGCCAAAGCGAGGGAATGACTGGTCAAAATGACCCATACATCCTTCCTAGCCCGAAATGTCATTCATCAAAAAGTGGTGCTCGTCATTAAGGTACGAATGACGCTGTTCGAATAATCATTTATTGTAACAGGTTTATAAGCAAATAAATACAAGCTCCTGTCAGTGGATAATGAAGGCGGCTTCAGAGCAGACAAATATATCCAGGTGGAAAGAAAGAAAGACAAGAAGTGAGGAGTAAAGCTCTTGTCCTTAGCTTGATCAGATCTTGCTTGAATTGCTCTGGGGTTTGGCCTCTGGGGTGGAATTGACAGTCTGATTAATAAAATGAGCTGTGCAACATTTCCCCCTTCATTTAGGTGCATCATTATGCTCTGATTTTTGTTTTGTTGCCTTTTAGGTCCTAATGATGCAGCTTCTTTCTCATTTGTCCTCGGACAGAACTACATGCTAAATATTAGAGAATGCTTTTCTTTATTATTATTTCTGAGGCGGATTTTAGATCACAACGCGAGGAAACGCTGGAAGAGGACCAGAGGACAGAGAACCTCCTGCCGCCGATATCTCTTTACTTCTCCCTCCCATTTCCAGACCGCATTAATACTTTTATTTAGGAATTTACACTGACACCCCCGCGCACCCCCTCACACGCCCGAACCTTGTGCCTCGACTTTATAAGATCGCTGCCGCCGACCCCAGTGCCGCCTGGAAATCGAAATATTTATTAGAATGTAACAAATTGTATTTCTGGTATATTTTTCTTACTTGCGTCCTTAAGTAGGATCCCCTTTTTACTTTCTATAATCCTGCTTTTCGACGAAGCTACCTGCGATTTTTCTCCCCTCTGAGACAATACTGGCTGTCGTACGGTACGAGAGGGGGAGAAATAACCGAAGGACGTTAAATGCGATTTAAAACCGTGCTATTTCATCCTCCCGGCAGGAGCGGCTTCTCCCCAGCCCTCCGCTTCTCCCCTCCCCACCACCTATAAGCCCTGCGCGTCTAAAAATTTATACATAACGTTAGAAATAAGCGACGGGGGGGTTGTTGCCCGGAGCCTTCGAGCTAGCGGCTCGCACCCCCTCTCTCCGAAGTTACCTGTGGCTCAGCGAGCTCATCCCTCCGCTCGGGGCCGCGCTGCAGGGGACACTCGGCAGACGCGACAGTCGCAGAGTCTCCCTTCAATGATAACTTTGCTAGTAATAATGACGCTTATGGCAACCATTTAAACGAAGATAAATCCTTTGTCGTTAGCAGCCCCGGAGTGCGCCTCGAGAGCTGCCCAATCTTTATTCTCGACGTGGGTTTTTTTTCACCCGCATCAGCCAGTACTTAGACCCTGGGAATCGGAGTTTCATCGCCCGGAGAAACACCCCGATGTTTCCTGTGATTAAACGAGGGTTTGATTTTTATGCGAGGAGAGCTGTTCCTGCTAATGTCGGTCACACACATCTCCTAAGTTCTCGTGCTCCTGCGCATGATTCATAGCTCGAAAATGGGATTCTTGTCATATTTTTTTTTAATAACGTGTTAAAGTCTCCCTAAACATTCCACCAAATATTTAGGAAACATTCTAGGCGCTGTTTGCAAAATCCAGCCTTCCCTTAATGAGCGGTTTATGTCAGCCCTTTGAAATGTGAATTTAGGCTGCAGTGCGGTGTCCTGTTTTTTACAGCCCCCGAACCAGACAAAAGTAAACAGCAACTTTCCCTCGCCCGCGGGCGCGGCGGCGGCGCGGGCCGGTGCGGAGGGGAGCGGAGCGGGGCGCGACCCTCGGGGCGGCGGGCAGAGCCCCGGGACGGACCCCCCGGGATCCCCGAGGGCACCGGGACGGGGGGCAGAGGGAGCCCCCCTCCGCAGCATCCCAGCCCCGGGCACCGCACCGGCCGGAGGCCCGGGGGGAGGCGGCTCCGCAGCCCCCGCTCCGCAGCAGCCGGGCCCGGCGGGGCGAGGGGCGGAGCGGGAGCCCGCGGCCGGTTTATTGCTGTCGTTTGGCGCCCTCGTCTGTTTTCTTAACGGCGGTGACAGGCGAGCGCCGCCCCCGCTCCCTGCGCGCTCGGACACCGCAACTGGGAAACCGCATCCCCGAGCCGCTCGTGTGCGCGCAGCCGGCACAGCCGCACCCCCCAGAGATGTTACTGCACCGCTAAAAAGGGGGGAAAGCTCTTTAATGTTATTCGGAGCGGGTGGAAAAGACTACATGAAAGACCCCGACGTGAGAAAAAATAAGTTGCATGCAAGTGTGCGGCTGCGAATGGTCTTTATTAGTGTTATTTTATACTTTGCACCTTTCAATAATACTGATACCTCGGGTTATGCACCGTGTATCTTAAAATATAGCTACACTCGCATGCAAGGGAAATAGCTTATCATAAAATACGTTAATAATCTCCACTAAGCAGATGTCGGGTACCAAACCCGTTCCCCACGCAGTTAATCCCGGGCCTGATATTTAAATGCCCAGCAAACTAGACGCATTTATCGCACCCATGTTTATCGGAGCTTGGGGATGGTGGTTTTTTTTTTTCCCCAAAGAGAATAGCACAGCCTAAAAGCCTTTCGGAGTATGTTTATTGTTCTCCAAACCCAACAGCTCAGCCTGGGAGCCTCCGGCGCTGCAGGGACACGAGTGGGGAAGGGGAGGAGGTTATAGAGACCGCTGCAACGTGCGGGGGTTTGTTACGCGCTGTTTACTCAGTTGTTCTCCTAAGTTTAAACAGCTGCTCAGGCCCGTGGCCAAACTCCTTTCCGCTTCTGCCTTGAAAGTTACAACTCGAGGCATCAAAGACCATTTCAGAGCTCGTTTATTAATTCCTAGCCGGGAAAAAAAGAGGTCACGCAGCTGAATCGAAATGAAGTTCGAATGAAATGAGCCGAACGGCCCCTCGCGCAGCTTTCCGCCGCTCCGGGCGTGCGCGGCCGGCGGGGCAGGAGCGCGGTGTCCGCGGCAGCGCGGGTGCCGGGCGGGGCTCGGGGCTCTCTCCCCGCGGGCGGGGCCCGAGGGACCCCGCGCAGCGCCGGCCGCAGGCTCGGCGGCGCCACCTGGCGGCCGCGCGGCGCCACTGCGAGGCCGGGCCCCGGGGCGCTGCCCGCCTCAGGGTGCCCGGCCCGGCGGCGCCCCGGCTCCCCGCCCGGGGGCAGCTCCCCCTCGGCCCCCCCCGCCTCGAAGGGCCGCTCCCGGGGCGTCACCTCGCCCGTTCGGTCCCGATCCTCCGTGAAACGCCGCTCGAGAGCGGCGAGGGGCGCGAACCCCGCGCGTCCCGAGCCCCGCGGCGCCGTCCCCCCCCGCGCAGCCCAGGCCGGGATCCCGCGGGCGCTCGCTCCGCACTACGTGGCGCCTCCCGGGGCCGCTTTCTGCACGCAAACGGGTTTTAATTTAAACGACAAAGCGTTTCTCCGGCCGCAGAACCGCTCCACCGGCGTTTCCCCGCGGGTCGGGAGCTGCCCCCGGGTCGGGGTCCCGGGGGGGCGGCCGGGGACGCTCCCCTCCCCGGAGCGGGTGCTTTGAGGCCGGAGAAAATAAAGAGATGAGAAGCTGTGGCACAGATCTGGACGAGGGAAACAGTTTAAAAGTTTTCACAGACTCGTTGTTTAATTCTTTCATTATCGCAACTGGGTCTTTTTTTAAGGGGTAGAGGAAAACGAAAATCTTTCTGCTCTGTTCAGCTATTAAAAGTCTACGGAATTTAGAAAGTTTTAACGGAACACAGTAGGCATGGAGGAAACATAAATCGATTGCTTTTCTCTTCATTTGCATTTTCCGACTGCCTTGGACGAGATTTCCCACCCCCTGCGGCAATCAGTAACAAGAGAAACAAGTTCCTAAAGACACGGTTACCATCGGCAAATTGTGAAGAAGGAGGTGGTGAAAAAATTGGGTTGTTTTCCTGGAGAGACCAGGCGAAGGACAGTCCCGAAATGCTTAAAGCTTGTGCTATTGACTGGAGCCCTAATTGTGTTAAACCATAGCAAATGTATTTGAGGAAATGAGATAATTTCAGGGAGAACAAGAAAAAAAACTTTTTTTTTCGGGATAGGAGAACACAGCCACTTTCTGCAGTGATGCTGTCTGCCTCGTGTGTTCTGCAGATTCCCGTGCGATGCGTCAATGGAAAATGCAATGCGGCTGCACTGGGCACCAGCAGAGCCGCTGGCAGGGGAAGGACAGGACTGTCCGGCCGGCAGAGGCCCCACAGGGACACCGGGCACATCGCCCCGGGGCTGCTCGGGGCCGGGGCAGCAGCACGACCCGGAGCTGGGGGTGTCCAGCCACTTGTAAACTGGGTGGATGCTCTCAGAGACCCGACCTTGGCTCATGAGCTCGTTATTTTTATTCGCGTGCATAATATCCTGTCCTACAAGGCAATGTTGTTCTCTACACCCTCCACAAAACGCCTCGTTATGGAATTGGAGCTGTCGGTCAGAAACCTGCCCAAAGACAGAGTTTTCTGGGCCGTGGATGGGCTGGAGCAGAGATCTCTCAGGGCTGAGGTCCTCTGCGGCTCTCTGGGGCCGCGCCGGGTTTTGCTTTGATCCAGCGAAGCTCAAAAAGCCCCGAAATCTCGCTCATGAAGTACTCCTGCCTTTCGGCGGCCCTATTTAAAATGTCGTGATGGAAGAGAGAATTTCACCGCGTTTATTGCAAGAAGAAACGCAGCGAGAGAAAGGAATACAAATGGAAAGACGTCTGGAGAAGCAGCGCCTCTCGTTTCGCGGGGCTTCAGGGTGTTAATAATGTTTTCACTAGAAAGTGCGTGCAGGGACATTAAAGATGGGAAACCTGTGCTTCCACAAACCATCCTCCTAATTATGTAGGTGTCATGTCCTGAGAGTAAATACTGATTCGGCTTATAACCGAGCGAAGCACGTAATCACGTCTGGCTCACTTCTTAGCTGATTATGAAAGATTTAAAGCTATTAAGTGGATAAGGCTAATGAACGCGAAACTGGCGCTTGCCATCCGTTTGTTGCTGTGATTATTGGCACTCGGTTGCCATTCCTCACCCTGCCGCCCGCGATTAACGACACGGGGCACGAAGCGGGGCTGCTGCGCGACCCGCGGAGCCTCCGCGTCCCCGGGACACGCTCGGCGGGGGCCATCCCAGCCCCGAAATCGTGGCGGCAGGGAGTTCCACTTTCACGCCGGCCCCTTCTCTTCGTCCCGAGCCCGAGTCTCTGTCGAGACGGTAAACGTGGCCTCAGACAATCTGTTTTTCAGCGGGTGCGGAGTTTTCGGGAGCTTCCCCGCGATGCCGCCGCCTTTCCCAGCACCTTGTCGCCCTCTGCGCCCCAGGGAGGGTTAACTTGCCGCAGCAGGGCAGCCGCGGAGCGACAGCACCGGCCCTGAGGGGCAGGGGCTGGGGTTGGAACCGTCTTCGGAGCTCACTCCATTCCCAGCTTTTCGCGTTCTTGCAGTTTCCACCCCGGCTCAGTGGGAGAGTCGGGAGAGACGACGGGAGGGTTTGCCACAGTGCTGGAAGTCACCCCCAGAACAGCCGTCAGCAAAAGCAGACGCTGCGTTTAAACCGGGCTGCCTCACCACGACAAGAGCTGACACCGCCAGGGGAAAAAAAGCCACATCTAATGAGGACCAGCTTTAGCATCTCGAGCAGAGCACAAACCCGGTGCCTTTTCCTGGCCGGTGGCCATATACGGAGGGCTGAGAGAGGTGTCTCCCACGGACCGAGAGCTCAGTGGAGTTAGGGGAGCCCCCCTTCTCCCCTATAACTAAAGCTCTTCTCCTCCGTACCTCTCCGGGAAAGGGTGGGATACAAAGACCGTGTCGGGTTTTTCCCCCCCCGCCGTAGACACAACAATGAACCGGGGAAGGTCTCGCCGGGGATCCGGTCAGACCCCTGCCCGCTGCTTCCAAAAGTGTCCTCCGCCGGCCCTTTTGAAGCCGTGGGCAGGGAGAAGGGGGGGATGAAAGCGGCGGGGGCGCGGCTGGCCCGGAGGGGCATCACGGCGGCCGCTCGCCCCACCCCTCCCCACGGCCGGGGCGGGGGTGGGAAGGGAGAGGGGGCGCCGCCGGTGCGGAGCGGGGGGCTGCGAGGCGAAAGGGGCAGTGCGGGCGGCGGGAGGGTCACATGTTCCGACGGCAGCCTATGAGCAGCCCCCCGGGCTGCGGCAAACTAATCTGGAGCCGGCCGCCCCCGCCCCCGGCCCCCCTCCCAACCCGGACTTCGATTTTATAAACGTACCGCCAGGATCCAACCTGTTGGAGGCAAATAACCGTTCGCATCATGCCCGGCCGGGGACCGCGATGTGCAAAGCCATGAGCAAAGCGGCGAGCTGGGAGATGGACGGACTGCGCGGCGACGGCGGCGGCGGCGGCGGCGGCGGCCCCGGGCAGTGCCGTAATTTTCTTTCCTCGCCCGTTTTCGGGGCGGCGCACACGGGCCGAGCGGCCGCCGCCGCCTCGGGGTTCGCCTACGGCGGCGGGGAGCGCTCGGGGGCGGCGGCTCGGCCCGACCCCCCCGCCAAGGACTGCCCGGGCTCGGCCGCCCCCGCGCTCGGCTATGGGTATCACTTTGGCAACGGATACTATAGCTGCAGGATGTCCCACGGGGTTGGGATCCAGCAGAACGCCCTGAAGTCTCCCCCCCATGCCTCCATTGGCGGCTTTCCCGTGGAAAAGTACATGGACGTCTCCAGTCTGACCAGCACGAGTGCCCCCGCCAATGAAGTCTCCTCCAGGGCGAAGGAAGTGTCCTTCTACCAGGGCTATACAACCCCCTACCAGCACGTTCCTGGGTACATAGACATGGTCTCAACGTTTGGCTCTGGGGAACCGAGACACGAAACATACATATCCATGGAGGGCTATCAGTCTTGGACTCTGGCTAATGGCTGGAATAGTCAGGTTTACTGTGCCAAAGATCAGACACAGAGCTCACACTTTTGGAAATCGTCCTTTCCAGGTACGAGAGAGAGAGAAATGGTCTGAATCGACCCCCCCCCCCGCGCCTCCTCCGCCTGCCCGTCTCCTCCCCGCCCCCCGGGCCGCAGGGGCGGCCTGCCGAGCCGGACACGCCGCGCAGACACGCACAGAACGGACACAGAGCGGTGGATTTTTCCTTTTTTTCCTTCTCCCCCTACCCCTACCCTCGAGGAAGCTTCACCCCCTGCCTTCCACCCCGCGGGAGACACCCCCCGAGTCCCCCCGCCGCCCATCGCCGGGGCGGCCCCGGGGCTCCTTCTCCTCCTGCTTCCCGGGGCGGCCGGGGTCGCGGTCGCGGTTGCGGGACGATGGGCTCGCAGGCTCCTGCTCCTCCGGCCCCAGGGCGGTCAGGGCACCAAACCACACGCAAACAAACCCGCAGCAAACCCGCAGCTGCCAGCTCCCACCGGCCCCGGGGGCTCCGAGCCGGGGAGGCGCTGACAGTGCGGCAAGGGGCCGGGGCTTTACTAACCCGCAAATAACGGGGCAGCGTAAATAATAACAAACCGTAAACGACCCGCCGTTGTTTGTTTGCCCCTGAAAACCAGTGCCCGACAAGTATCGGTTAAGCTTTAAACGCCTGTAATAAAATTCTAATTTTTCGCATAATGTCTTTTACAATAGGGGACGTTGCACTAAACCAGCCCGATATGTGCGTCTACCGGCGAGGGAGAAAGAAGCGGGTGCCCTACACAAAACTGCAGCTCAAAGAACTCGAAAATGAATATGCCATTAACAAGTTCATTAACAAGGACAAGAGGCGAAGGATATCCGCAGCCACAAACCTGTCTGAGAGACAAGTTACCATTTGGTTTCAGAACAGGAGGGTGAAGGATAAGAAGATAGTCTCCAAACTGAAAGACAGTGTATCTTGATCTATTAGTTGCGGACAGTGTTGGATATATAAACCAAATTTATGACCAGCTAAAGACTTTTGGAAAGACTTGAAAATATATTTAATTTTTTTTTTCTCCTTCCAGCGGTGGTGAAATTTCGGGAATTGTTTTCCGTGAACGTCAGCGTTTTGCTCTCAGTGGAAGGGAGTGCTGACAAACCTTGAATTACGGTTCTGTTTCTTCCTTTTGAAAATAATAATATTATTAATATTAATTATATTTTCTGTTCTTCCCTCTAGGCCAGTATAAACGAATTTAAATATGTTGAACGGATACAGTTATAACTTTCTTAAATGCTTAACTCTTTGGGGGAGGGGGTTCCGTAATATTTCTTTTTCTCTCTGAACAACAACCAGTGCCAAAAATTGTCAGTTTTGATTTGGTATCGTAAACGTCAAAACAAGCTGAGTAAAAAAAAAAAAAATCAATTGGAAAATGCAGGAAAGCGGGAGTCCGGCCGCGTGGCAGCACCGGCCGCTGCCGAGCCCACCGGGACCGGGGGAGAATCGCGAATTGCCTGGAGGGGTAACGTCTACAGCCAGGTTTTTAGTTGCTTTTTCGAGGGAGGGAGAATCGCTCCGAGCTATTGCGGCTTTCAGAGCGCAGTCCCAGGCAGGGCTCCCCGCCTCCGCAGCTTTGGGTTTGGTTGAATTTTGGGTTTGTTTGGGGAGAGAGGAGTTTTCGGTTTGCTTTTTTTTTTTCTTTTTGGGCGGTGGGGGGGTGTGGGTGGGTGTTGGTTTGTTGGTTTATTTGGGGATTTTTTTTTTCCCCGCGGTTTCGTTTCTAGTGGAAGGATTTAATATTCCTGTACTGACAAAGGAGCCGCCTGTTGCCGGGAAGGGGCGCCTGGGGCTGCGCGCTGGGCGCTCCGCGGAGGCGCAGATCGAGGCGCCTCGGGGAAGCTCTTTCTGCGGGACTGATGGGCCGAGGGCTCGTCCAGCTGCCGCTCCAGTGCTTTGTATAAACCTGCAGACCTCGTGTAAAATACACAATCTATCCTGTTTATCCGGACAAGCGCAGGATTTATCCTTCCTCCAGCCACGGTGCTTAAAAAGAACTCACGGTCGGAGAAGTGAAGTTCACCGCTAACTTTTGATTTACAAAAATAAACGGGTGTTAACGACAGAAGCAATAAATAAGGAATTTCAAAAGATGCCATAATTTATGTGGGCCGAAAGGCTAGGATTTTGTCCATTTCTTTTTCTTATTTTAAACCTAGTATGGATGTTAAGATATACACAGGGTGATCAGACACGCAAGTCAACTGCTAGGAGAGAGAAGCGAGATCCTCGCTGTTAATGTGCCTCGTCTAATTATTAAAACGTGTGTGTTCCAAACTAGTATTATTTATTATAGTATACTATTGCTCTAAACACTTTGATTACCAGTGTATGAGGGTGGGACATACGGTAAAACTGTTTCTCCACTAACCGTATCGTTTTCTTTACTTGTCTGCTTTTACTTTGTGTTGGAAATACGGGCTGAACTTCCAAGCTGTTAACGATTATGTCAAACTGTTCCTGAACCGCCTTTAATAAAACGATTTCTTTTCGCTATATTTGAAAAGAGGAAGAAAATCGCCATCTTTTTTTTCAGCAGGGCGTTTCGCGGGCCTTGGGCGTTCCTGGCTTCTTCCCAGAGCCACTTTTAGGTCGCGGTGCTCGGAAAGGAGAGATAGATACGAGGCGAGGCGCGTTAAAGCAGGGGAAAGGCGTGTGCGAGGGCGCCTTGCCGCTGGGGAAGAGCTTTTCTCCGGAAAAAGAAACGCTGCCGCGAGAAATCCCCGAGGTGGGAAGCAGAGGGGAGTCCGGCTGCCCCCTCTCCTCCCGGAGCCGCTTTGTTCTCGGCCCCGGCCCGAGCGGCGCTTCCCTCGGCCCGCGATCGCCGGGCTCCAGCGGGGACTCCTCTTCCTCCGCCCTCTTCCTTCCATTTTCTCTTCCGCTTGAGCTTTCAAGGCTTTTGAGGGGTTTATTTACCTCGGGAAAAAAAAAAAAAATCTATTTCGGAGCACTTCAGATTTTATGGCGAAGAGCATTTCTGCTTAATGCTGGGAAAAGAGGAGGCTGCGGGGCACATCACTCAAGTACCTGGAACAGCCCTCTCTGCTGATGGAGCCTTGTTTTCTCTGAATGTTTTAAAGCCTGCACCCCCCGCCCTCCCTCGGCACCTCTCCTCCCCCCAACCACAGATACTTCGCTCCTATTAATTCCGGAGGAGTTTTCCAGCGCAGACGGGAGGCCGGGCGGTG
The DNA here is from genome assembly GCF_032191515.1 of Phaenicophaeus curvirostris. Lineage (NCBI taxonomy): Eukaryota > Metazoa > Chordata > Aves > Cuculiformes > Cuculidae > Phaenicophaeus > Phaenicophaeus curvirostris. The sequence continues at coordinate 18,510,703 of NC_091398.1, read as the reverse complement.
CCCGAGCTCTTTGCTCCCCGGCCGCGGAGCCGTCGCGGGCTGCTCCCCGCCTCCTTCCAGGCTTAACCTTTGCCTCCGCCGGGCTCTCGGCTTTGCCACGGCCAGAGCTCCCTTCCCGGGGCAGGAGGAAACCCCAACTGGCTGGCAAATAGGTACCAGATGGAGAGGAGTCGCCTTTTATCTTCCTAACAACGCGCAGAAACGTTCAGAAACCAGCAGCCAGCGCCGGGAGAGAGGCGAGGGCTGCGGGTCGGGGTGTATCAGCCCGGGCGGATCAGAGGGTTTCCTGAGCCTGGAGCCGGGCATTGATAAATTTTATCCAAAACCTCCGAGCCCACAGCCTGGGCTCCTCCCAGGATGCCCGGACACCCTCCGCGGGGAGAGGGAAGGGCACCGTGATTCCCATGAAACGGAGCGTGCGTTATTGCGTTATTGCGTTATTACAGATAATTAATATGCACCTCGACACAGCGAATTGCAAATGCGCGCTGGCACAAGGACGCCCCGCGGCCGCGGAGCGCGGCTCCTGTCAGGCACTGGGAATTCCCAGCCATGTGTGAGGCAATCCTGCCATCTCCTGGACAACCCCCGGCATAGGCAGGGGGAGCCTCCACCTCGCTTCGGGAGCCGCGGTCCGGAGTGATAAACGAGCGAGGGAGACTCCTCGGGCACGGGCAGAGCAGCCTCCGGCTGTAAGCCGGGAGAATAAACTGGAATTAAAGCATGATGCCAGCTCTGATGCTCGGGCCGATCCCGGCGCCTATTTAACGCTCGGCCCGGAAAAAAAAAATATCAAGGGTGGAAAGGAGCGTGTGAAAGCAGCCCCGGGCCGCTCCTCAGCGGTGACATTTCCTGCACAGAGCCAGGCAGGGGACACCCCCGGCATGGAAACGCCGCCCCCCAAACCAGGAGCCGTCTGCGGCTGGAAAAAAAACAGCATAAAATCCCTTCGAGCTCTCCGCACCAGGAATAAGAGGTTCCTGTCAGTTCTTTTCCCTGAAGATTTAAAAGTAAACATGGTTTTCCGCAGCTGTGAGTGTCTCCAGCTATTCTAGCTTTTCTTTTTTTTTTTTTTTTTGGCAGTATTAATTAGCAGTTACAGATGAGTTGGGCATTAATTGAAAGCTCTGTTTTCTCTAACCCCATAAAACTTAGTTTGAAGTATCACCTTTCTTTCCGGTAACTGGGAACACACATCCATTCCTTGTGCTTATTGTGGGAAAATGTATAGTCTTTGAACTCTTCTGCTGTCTTCCGAAAATCAGGATCAGCTTTTTCGTAAAAGGCGATTATGAAAAGAAAATATTACCCATCCTTTTGGGGAGAAAAAAAAGCAGAAAACAAGTAAGCTAATAAGAGGGAGATTCGATTGGTAGACATAACTCAAACAATAAAAATTAAAGGCAGTGGTCAGTAATATCCTCCAGCGGTGCCTGTGTGGTCCTGTGTGGTCTAGGAGAGGGAGCCATCGGTTAAAGGTTTCTTCCAGGGCAATTAAATTACTGCAGAATTTACCCCAATTTCCCATTAAACAGAGAGATGAATTTGATGGGGAAAATGTCAAGAGGAGCAGCGTCTCTGATCTCGGCGTTGAAATAAAACCATGATTAAAACCATGATTAACAGGACAATAACACAGAGAATTAACCCTACCTGTTAACTAGGTTGGAGTTTTTAATCGAAGTCAGGACAGTGGCAAAGTCGTGGCATTAAGGCTCTGCTGGAAGCTGGGCTCGTTCAGACCTGGGGGGATCCTCGTGGAAAAGAGGCCGAGGACAGAAACTCCTTGGCTGGGTGACGGATGGGCCCTCAAAGTCTCCGGCTGGGCTGCGGTGCCAGGAGCGCCTGGGGAGCGGGGATCCAGCCCGGTATTCCCACTGTGGGTATCTCTGGGGGCAGCACCCTGGGGCCTCGGCTAGGGAAAGGACACGAGCAACTCCCATAAGGATGCGCTCAGATATTGTAGTTGTACTCAGTCGGGCGCTACAGGGAAAATAGGAGCGAAAATATGACAATGGGGCTCATGTTTGATCTATCCAAAATGTAAAAAACCTGGACAATCCCCCAAAATAACACCGCAAGGGATAATTTTTCTTATCAGAGGAGAAAAATCCCTCACACGTAACCTGGGAGACAGCAGCGGGGCACCTCTCTGGGGCTGACTCTCCTCTGCCCACCGCCGCGCTCGCATCCTTTCTGCTGCAGAGCTGACCCGGGCATTTTATTTCTTGCAGTCGTTCGATTTTTGTATTTATTTATTATCTCGGTGGTTTGCTCAAGTCCTTCTGTGCTGTTATTGCAGTTATTCTCGATTTGCTGCTGTTTGATTGGATTTTAAAAAAGAAAATAAACGCCGGGTTTTAGAAGCGTATTTTTAAAAACTTATCTGCACTGCGGAGCAAGGACGAGAGGTAAAAAGGGCAGATGTGCAGATCTAAGAGAACACCGGTCACTAGTGGACCAGAATGACCATCCTGGTAACATCCGATCAATTAAGATTTTAATTGCAAGCATATGCGGATGTATATCATGTTTCTCGCAATTTAAAAAAAAAAAAAAGTACATGTAAAACGGGCTAAATACGTGTTCTGGGCACACGCACTCACAAGGTCTTCCCAGGGGCAGAAATACATAAGCGTGCCCCGAACAGTCACATCTTCCCCTCACCGGGAAGGAGCCACCGGAGGTTACTGGCAGCCCCCTACGCGGGTGCGGTTCTCCCCGCGGCGCAGGGCGAAGGGCCCGGGGGCTGCGCTCGGGGCTGTCCCGGTTCCCTCGGCATCTCCGCAGATGTTTGTTTCCCCCTCATCTTTCCGCTAGCGCCGCGGCTTTGCCAGCCGGCTCCGGCTACTTTTATAGAAGCGGAGACCATGTTTTCCCCTCCCCCTAGCGAGATCGGTATTTTCATATTTCAAGTGTTATCATAAGACTTTAAGAAAAAAAAAAGGGGGGGGGAAGAGAAGGGGAAAAAAAAAGGGGGGGACTTTGTGGCTCGGTGGCTGGAGGCGGTGCTGAAATTACCGGCTTTGAAGAACCTGTCTGCAAAGTTTCGTCCAATCGTTTCAGGCTTTCCGCTTATTCCCTGTTGTAACTAAATACCGCTGTAAGAACAGCTGAAGCCCTTTGTTGGAAATGTGTGATCGCAGTCTCTACAGATCTGGCTACGTCGGTTCTCTCTTGAATTTGCAATCTCCCGATTCCTTTTATTTCCCCAACCTGCGGGCGAATGGCAGCCAGTTGGCGGCTCTGCCCCCCATCTCCTACCCGCGGAGCTCCATCCCCTGGACTTGCTCGAGTTCGTGCGCCGCTCAGCCGCAGGGCCCCGCGTTCGGCGGCGCGGGGCAGCCCTACCTCCCCGGCTCCGTTCCAATCACCATCGGCTCCAGCGGCAACAAAGACTGCCTGGAAGACAACAATAAATATTACGCCCACGATGCGAGCTCCAAACAAGAGGAGAGATGCAGGCAGAGGCAACCTTTTGCAAATGACCCGACTGGTACTCACACAGCCAACTTAAAGCCCGTAAAGTATGACCCCTCGAGCCTGCAGAGAAGTTTGCACGGCTCGGCTGCTCTGTTTGAAGTGAATTCCTGCACTTCCAGCTTAAAGGAAGACATCAAGAATTCCGTCAACTTGAACCTGACAGTTCAGCCCGCAGCAGTGCAGTCATGCCTCAGACCTTCAGTGCAGGATGGTAATGCCTTAAATATCTCGCTTTAGTTAGAGGCGACCTAGCCAGACTCGCTTTCTAAGAGACGCCTGTAATTGCTTTGTAACCCTCCTGTAGCCCATTCGGAGCGATAATCACTTAATCCGACTCGGAGGCAGATAGAAATTGTCCTCAGATACGCTTTGTCAGGTTTGCCGACCTGGTTTTGTCCTTGTTATCTTGCCGTTTTGGGGGTTGGGATTTTTTTTTTATTTACTTCGTACGTTTCTTTTTCTTTCTTTTTTCTTTTTTTTTTTTTTCATATTCTCTTGAATGCCCAGCCCTGATTCACTAAATTATCGGCGTGTTTGTTGTAGGTTTGCCTTGGTGCCCCACCCAGGGGAGATCAAGAAAGAAACGGAAACCTTACACAAAGCAACAAATCGCTGAATTGGAAAACGAGTTTCTCCTCAATGAGTTTATTAACCGACAGAAGAGGAAAGAACTATCAAACAGACTGAATTTAAGCGATCAGCAAGTTAAAATTTGGTTTCAGAACCGGCGGATGAAAAAGAAGAGAGTGGTAATGCGAGAGCAGGCGCTTTCTATGTACTAGAGCAGAGCCCACCCGTTGCTCCATGGACTTGTGCCGGAGTGTTCACCCCTAGAGTAGAGCGCATTCGCGGGAAATGTGTATTTTTACCATTTAAACCAAGTTCTTAAAACGCGTAGGATTCCTGCGTAAACTGGCAAACGCTGAGTTCTTAGCCAAAATGAAGAAGACAAGCCGGACCAGCAGGGAAACCTGTATTATCAGCTTTTAACCTTTCTTTCTTCTTCTTTTATGTAGATTTTCTTCTGCTTCTTACTCCCCTCTTTCCCCGGAGAACGGGCGGTGCTAAACTAAAATCGATTTCTTTTATCTGTATGTAAACACCATTTTGCAGCAAAATAAAGGAATAACGCCTAGTAAAGACGTCAGCTCTGTGAGTCCCGGCCGGGGCGAGCCTGCGGCGCCGGCTTGTTTTGTGGTTTGGAGTAACCTGCTCGAGCAGCGACGGGGGAAAGCGGTTAACAAATAAACCCTTTTTTTTTTCCCCTTTTTCCCTCCCTTCTTTCTTTTTTTCCTACCCCCCGCTCGGAGCCGCGGGGCACGTGATGCCCGCGCGTAACCTGCGCGCCGGCTCCGCTCTTGGCCGCCCCGACGGCAGCGGCACGGGCGGAGGGGAGTCCCGCGAACCCCGCCGGGGGGGACCTCGGGGGGCAGGATGGGCACAGGGGAGAGCATCCCCCTCGGGAAGGAGCGCTCCTCCATCCCCGGCCCGCGGAGGGGGCGCGGAGCCGGTGCCGCCCCCCGCGGCCGCGCTGGGCTCTGCGCTCCCCGCGCCGCTGACTTTGGCCTTGTCCGAGCGCTGCCCCGAGCCACGGGCGGGGCGGGGCGGGAGTGAAGGGATGGGGCCCCCCCGAGCCCCGAGGAGCTGCGGGCTCAGGAGAGGAGACAGCTCGGAGGTTTTGGGGGGGTTGATTATTTGGTGAGACGGTCCCCACGGCCGTTTCCGCAGAGGGTTTTATGAGGAAACGAAGGGAACGCTTTGGGTGTTTTGGCCAGATACAAACCCCGGGGGAGAACCGGCCCGGAGGGGCTGGGAGCGGTGCCCAGACCGTCCGCTTGTTATTGCAGGACGGCAGTGAAATCGGTTTTCCCCACATCTTGCTGACAGGCTTCCTCTGCCCCAGAGCCCTTGTGCTGGCAGGAGCCGCAAAGCCAAGGGAAACGCTCGATGGTGCTTTGGTCTGAAGCTTCAGAAAACAATAATAATAATAAAACATCTCACGAAATTTTAGGTCCGGATTAAAACGCCTTTTGATTCCAATTTCCATCTAAATCTGCTTCTAATGCAGCGGTGTTTCCACACGCAAACCCTTGGGTTGTCTCTCCCAGCAGTAATAATGGTCACGCTGGCGGAGCATACAAAGTGGGCTCTGATATGGTTGTTCGGGGCGTACACAACAAGGCTAAACAACCACCAGGCACGGCACAAAGCAGCTACCTATTTACACGAGGCCGTCGCCTTCCCGAAGGCGATTAACTCATTATTTCATAAGGGCACGGTGGTCCAGATGATTCTGGAGGTATATGCCGGATTTCTAGAAGGACAGAGATGCCACCATCTTCCTGAAAGCTTTCCAGGAAGCCCCCAGAGGTAACGCCCGGGTGGTGTTTGGGGATGGAGAAGGAAAGCCAGACCAGCTCGCAGGCGTATTTCTCGCCCTCCAGAGTGGCCACTCTTACCGCAGTGCCCAGCGTAGACAAAAAGCCACGTCGCTTCTGGCGGGGTGACTGCCAGTGGGAAAGCCGAGGGGACGCAGCGCCGGGCTCCCCGAGGGAAGGGATGAGCATCTCGCCACCTCCAGCCAGAGGCACCATCCCTGAGTCCCTCCAAACCTTCGACGCATTCGGCCCCCGTGCTGGAAGCTGGCGCATTGCGGACAATAAAAGTCTCTTCACTCAGGAGCATTTCCCTAATTAACAAAACTAGAAGCAAGCCCAATGATGCAAAGCCAGGAGAGAAGCAAAAAACAGATAAAGCCTCTTTTCTTATTCTCTGCTGGAGTACATTCAGCCGGCAACGGTCCATGAGAAATGGACCCTTTATACCGTCCTCCCCTGTCCTAACCCACCCCAGTATAACTAGTCCCTTTATTGCACGGGTGACGGGAAAATCCGAAGAAGAACGTCGAGTGAAAAGATGTGACAAGCAATGTATTGTTTATTAAACGTGTAAGACCCACGACGGTGGCTTATTGTGAACCTTCTAGCTTAAATCGCCCACGAAAGGAGAAAAACCAGCGGAGGTAGGATCTAAATGGCGATGTGATGCGAACATGTGTGTATTGCGTGTGTGCGTATGTGTCTGTGCATAGGTGGATGCACCGATTGCAGCAGCGCCCGTTGTGCAGGCGTGTGTGCGCACATGCAGACGTGCGTGTTTGGGGCTCGCACTCTGGGCAGATGCACAGGCAGGAGAAAATGGTGCAGGATTTCACGCGTGCCCGTGCTCTCGGTTCCTCTGGGGCGGCTGCGGGCTCTTGGGAGGCACCGACACCCGCGTCGGCCGCCCCGCGGGCGCTGCTGCGCACACGCGTGTGCGGCACGACGGGTGGGCGTGCGGGAGATGCTCCCGGGTGAGGTGGAGGCGCCCCACGCCCCCCGACCGGGTGTCCTTTCGCCCCCCGCCCCGGCTTTGTGGGTGCGTGTGGGGGTGGGGGGGGAGCAGCGGGCACCCCCTTGCTGCGCCCGCGTCCCCCCGCAGCACGCAGGCGACCGTCCATCCTTTTATTCACTCCAACATAAACATCTTTGCATTCCGACCGCAGCCTAAACGTGATAAAGCCCTTCGAGGGGGCTCTCCGTTCCTCCTCGTTTGATAAGGCTGCAAACGCAACTCGGCTTGTTGGGAATGGCTCTGGATGCCTTTGTGCTTCCTAAAAGAGCATAAATAATTAAAGTTTGGCAGGGAGGAAAAGCTTTCTTGCAGAACTGTAGTGGCAATAAATGAAATGACTCAGAATCTCTTCTCCAGTCGGTTTTTACGAGAGCTGCCAGACAGTGTCTGTTCACGTTCTCCAGATACTAGGGGCGCCATAACAAAGTTAAGGTCAAGTTAGTGTCTTATCTTGGGTGGCACAAAAATACCGCATCTTCTCCAGCCGGACTGGGTACGTTTTTAAACTCGAATGTTGTGCAAGTCGCCTTGATTTCCACGGAGGGCTTTTGGAAATGTCACTGGGACCTGAATACTTGGTAATTCCAAGCAACCGTTGCAGATGTTTCAAGACGCCTAACGGTAAAGTATTCGCCTGTCCGTGTACATGATGTGCGTTTATGTTGCGATGCTATTTTAATCTGCGCAGGGAAAAATAGGGGGGTGGAGGGTGATCTCTATGATATTCAGAGCTGAGTTGCGGACCGACCCCAGGGTGAAAATGCTCTGGCAGGCCAGCTCTGCCTTGTTCCAGTGGGGTCTCTGCTGCAATATTGGTTTCACATTCCCCAAATTAGACTGCTTTTTGAGGGTGTGTTTCCTAAAAGGGCTGTTTTCGTGTTAACAAATCGTCGCCATGTCTTTGAACTTGAATTAGCTGAAGCCGGTTGTCTCCTGCGCCAAAATTTAATTGATGCTGGGCTTGCTGCATCGAAAGAAAGGTGAAGGATTCTGGCTAAGGCGTAATTATTTGTTTGAACGGTGAAGAAAATGAAGCTCCATAGATTCCCAGAGCCATCTCTCCAGATGAGATAAGTGATCAGAAACCTGGGGTGTAATCCAAATGGATCCCTGCCCTGCTCTGCTGCAAGCGCAGGGTGGGAAGTGACACAGGAGCCATTTTAGCTGCGCAGGCATCGTTTTTAGGGGGTTGTTCGTGTCTTGCAGCAGAATCGAGAAGGCTCTGAATTTACCGATAAAGGGAGATAATGGTGGTTTTGTGTCTTGATTTCTAGCGATACCTTGCGAGGGTCTGTCTGCTGGGAGCAACGCGCGGCAGTTGAGGTGGCTTTGCGAGCGAGGCACTAGAGCGAAAACTACCATAATGTACAAAGAAAAGGGACAAAATGAAAGAAAAGGTTGGGGGAAAGGCACGAGTTCAATGTTATCTGCTTGGCTTTGATCTTTTGGTCCCCAGAAAGAGCAATCTGGGGCTGCGCGCGGTGCCCCTCGGGCATCCCTCGCCTGCTCCGGGGGTCCGGGGGCTGCCGAGAGGCCGTGCGGGTGCCGGTGGGGCGGGGGGCAGCGGGCAGGGTGCGGGGGGCTGCGGGGCTGCCGCCCCCGGAGCCTCTCGGCGGCGCGGACCCGGGGACGCGCAGGAGGAGCCCTCGGCCGCGGGGCGCGCAGCCTGCGCCCGGCCGAGCTCCCCCCGGGCCTCTCCCCCGCTCTGGGGCCGGTTCCCTACCTGCCCGGCTCCCTGCCCGCTGTGGAACTTGGAGGATGCCTTTTTTTTGGAGGTGATGTGGGGCCTGTCGCCTGGACGGAGCCCCCGGGGATCTCCGGGGTGGCAGGGGGCGACCCTGCTCGGCGTGGAGAGCTCGCCCAGACTTGGGGTGTATTGGGGGATGTGGCGGGGCTGCCCTGGCTCTGCTGAGCGGTGGCGGAAAAGCCATTCCCATAGAGAGCTGGCAAAAGGTTCTGGAATGAGGGATCGCTCGAGCAAAGGGCTGTGGCTGGCGCGTATTATTTATTCTCTTCCATTTTCAGCCCTTGTGGCCCGGTTTGCGCTCATCTATGTAAAATCATATTTAAAGGAGAAACAGAAAACCGGCAAAAACGAGCCCTCGAAGGCAGGGCGGCCGCGGGGCTGGCGGGTGTTTGCCTGTCACTCGCTCCCTACCCTGCTTTTCCCTTCCAATGAAAATGAACATTTTGGTGGGAGTCGGAGGCACGGGAACAGAGGTCACTTTGTGTGCTGCTCTGCTTCCCAAGGAAACCGTGCTTGGTGGACTTCTCTCCCTGCCCTAGCCCTTTGCTTTCCAGAAGAGCCCGAAAGTGTTTCCCTTTCATAAAAACCGGCTACTGCGTGATGTTCTGTTTGCGTTTTTCTCACTTGGGTTTGCCTCTGGCGCCCTGACACAAGCGCGCAGTGTCTGGGCTGGAGGGCGAAGGAAAAGGAGGTGATGGGGACTCAGGCTCTGAATTTCGCGGCCGGTTTTGGTGCCAACTGCGGATCGCGGGAGCCGGGCGTGTGAACGGGACTCGGCTCTTCCGAGCGAACCGTCGCCGGCGAGCTCTGAACGAGGAGGAACCGAGGGAGCCCGCACCCCTCGCTCCGAGGGCTCCCGCTCCCGGGGGCGGCGGCGGGGCGGGAGGGGGGCAGGTGACCCCCCGCGCCACCTCCGGGCACCGCGGAGGGAGGCGGAGGGGGGGGGTGGGGGGGTGGGGGCACCGGGTGCCTCGGTGCAAACGCTGCTCTCGTCTCTCCGTGCTGGGAGGGCTCTTTGGAGAGATCTTAGGAGCCTTTCCGAGGGGCTGATATAGATATAAGGACATTTCTACATCGCGTCACGTGACATAATTACCACTAGAATCAATCAAGATGAATTGCACGTCAGCACACGGTGGGGATTTTTTCTTAGTTGATCCTGTCCAAACCCTCTTGTGCAATAGATGGATCTTGTTCAATGCATTGAAGCCTCCCGGTTGCTCGCAATCGCAAAAAGGAAGACATGACCGAGTTTGACGATTGCAGCCACGGCGCATCCAATATGTATCTGCCAGGGTGCGCTTATTACGTCTCACCCTCAGATTTCTCGACGAAACCCTCTTTTTTGTCGCAATCGTCGTCCTGTCAAATGACTTTTCCTTATTCTTCCAATTTACCTCATGTCCAACCTGTGCGCGAAGTGGCATTCAGGGAATACGGATTAGAGCGCAGCAAATGGCAGTACAGGGGCAGTTACGCTCCCTATTACTCGGCCGAAGAGGTGATGCACAGGGACTTTCTGCAGCCCGCGAGCAGGAGGACGGAAATGTTATTCAAAACGGACCCTGTGTGCGGCCACCACGGAGCGTCCCCCGCCGCCTCCAACTTGTACAGCTCGGTGGGCAGGAACGGCATCCTGCCGCAAGGCTTCGACCAGTTTTACGAGGCGGCCCCCGGACCCCCGTACCCGCCGCACTCCGAGGGCGAGGGGGACGCCGAGAAGGGCGACTCGAAAGCCCAGAACGGCACTTGCGGTAAAACACCTTCTAGCCAAGACAAGAAAGTGACACCAGCCAACAGCGCCGAGTCCCCTCCTGGTGAAGCTGTTGCAGAGAAGAGCAACAGTTCAGGTAGGTACCGGCACTGAACTGGGGGCGAGAGCACGGGGCCAACACTTTGTCAAGCCGCATTTTATGTGCAATTTTATAAGCATCCAAAGGATTTTATATATCCTATAAGATTTCCTTTACCGTTGTAAAGCGTGTTTACGATAGGAAACCAATTTAGGTGGGCTTAAGGTATTCTTGGAAGAGGATATTAATTGTTATTAAATTGTTGATATGGAGGGGAGGGAGACGGAGAGATTTCACAGGTAGTGCTCCGACTTGCCTTCGGTTTAGAGCTTAAGATCTTCGTTTGTTTGGGGCGGGGTGGGGGGGGAGAAGAGTTTGAGAAACTTGGAAATTTTCCAGCCCATTTAAATATCTCTCAGTGTTGCTCGGTGTGCTGTCTTTTAAGGAGAAGTTGTGAAATATTCGCTTTTTTTTTTTTTTCTTTTCCTAAGTCACGCAGAGAGTAAAAGTTCCAGGAATATTTTTTTGAACTGCTAGAGGGCTGCTTTCCAGGCAATGGGATATTGTCAAAGTCTCTGATCCCTTCCTAGCCCAGCATGTTCATAGCAACAGCATAAATCAGTTTCTTCTCTCTTGAATTTCAGCAATTCCCCAGCGATCAAGGAAAAAGAGGTGTCCCTATACCAAATATCAGATAAGAGAACTGGAACGGGAGTTTTTCTTCAACGTATACATAAACAAAGAGAAAAGACTACAGTTGTCCAGAATGCTCAACCTCACCGACCGGCAAGTTAAAATCTGGTTCCAGAATCGAAGGATGAAAGAAAAGAAACTGAACAGAGATCGACTTCAATATTTCACTGGGAATCCCTTGTTTTGAGGAAAAAAAAAAGGAAAAAAGGAAAAATGAAAAAGAAAGGAAAATTAAAAAAAAAAAAGAGAGAGAGCGCGCAAGAGTAAAGAAAGAAAGAAGAAAAAAACAAAGAATATATTGGTCTTTCTGACCTGCCATCTGAATGCAAAAGTAATTTGGTTTACATGACACATCCTCCCTGCGGAACTAAAAGTTTCATTTTCACGTGCAACTCCACACACTGAATGGCCACTGGAGATTTCGGGGCTTGGCGGAGCAGATTCCTGATAAAGGGAAACTAGGGTAAATCCTACTGTCCACTCTCGAGTGTTTCTCGCCAAAGGTGCTTTTTTTTTTCCTCTCCTACAGTTCCAGCAATGGACCTGCAGTGTGTCTGGTAGTTTTTGCTTACGATTCATTGAGGTCGGGGGGGTCTGTTGTTGCGTTTGAGCTAGGGTAACACTCTCCTCCCTTTAAGTGAATGCGGTTAATTTAAGAGATGGTAAATGTACCTTCGCTATATATAAAATATATATATATATATGTTTCTATTGTCATCCAAAAGCATGGGCCACTGTCTTTTTCATGTGAATAAATGGTTTATAGTAAAGTTAAGGTTATAACTTCCGTGCACTGTATGGATTTCCATCTCCAAAGGATCCGGGCTAGAGCCAAGTTCAGTTAAATAATAACGGCAGGGAGCGTAGCCGGGTTATTTTGAACGCGTTTTAAACAACTAACAGCTTAGCTGTCTAACCGCCCCTTTGTAGGTACGCGGAACCTCCCGCGTCCGCCGAGAGGCAGAGCCAACATGGCTTCTGATGGGGCTACGATTGCTAGAAACAACGAAAAAGACTTTCTTTAAGCTGGTCAGGCTCCTAAAAAAGCCCAGAATCCCCAACGCCAGTGGCTGTTTGGTTGTTAGTGAAGGGCAAGGCAGAAAGACGGCGGCTCGGGGCGACTCAGACAAGAGGGAGCTATAAACAATTGGCAGGAGTTGGGGATTGGGGAAAAAAAAAAAAAAAAAAGAAAGGGAGGAAAAAAAAAACCACCACAACCTTGGAGGCAGAGGGGTGGATCTCTGAAATGTCGATCCTGGGCAGGGCGAGCGCAGCGCGGAGCGCAGCCCCGAGCCGCGGGCCCTACGCGGGGCGGCTCCGCCGAGGCTCCGCTCCCCTCCGCGCCTCTCGCCGCTCGGTCCTGCGGGACCTGGCGGGGCTGTTTACAAAACCTTGAACTGTCTAGACAACACCATAAACCCCGAGGTTCTAAACAGCTTAATTGGGTTGTATTATACACCTTCTGGTGGGTGAAAGAGAGATTTCCGCAATGTGCAATAAAGGCGAGGAGTGAGGAAAGAATTTGCCTTTTTTGAATAGGACGAAGCGGCTCTCGCTCCGCTCGCGGGCAGGGAAGGCAAAAGTGCCCAAATAAGTCAGGAAAAAACGAGAATTCAAAAAACCGAGACGTGGAAGCGGAAGGACGCATGACTTAAAAAAAAATTTTTTTTGAAACCCTTTAGCAAGAAAAACATAAGTGTCTGCCTTTGAACTTCCAAAATGTCAAGGTCATCACCTTTAACCTTTCTGAATAATTAGGCGCCTTAAGGTTCCTCTGTTTTTTTCAACCACCACCCACCCTCTCGCTCCCTCTCCGTCTCCTTCCCTCCCTCTCTCACACGCACAGCCACACACGCTTAGGACCGCGGAGCTGCCCGCGGTAGCAAACGCACCATAACGCAAAGAAAATCCCGGCTGGGTCGAGGTGAGCCCTCCACGGCGGGCTCCCCCCGCTTTTCTTTTCTGCTCCCCGAGAAATTCCAAAATCTCCCTTTATTTAGCTTTAAAAAAAAAAAAAAAGAAGAAGAAGAAAAGAAAAAAAGAAAAAAGTTTTTTTCGCTTAAAAAATAATGCGGGGGCTGTAGGAAACGCTTCATAGTTTAGGGGAAAAGAGTATATTTCTATGTTGCTTCCCTGCGAATGCGCCTTTCCCCACAAAGCCCATGAATTAGAAATGCGCAAAGTCGCGGGCAGTTTCTCAAAGCGTTTCTCCTGACCTTACAGCAAAATTCTCTTGTCTCTCCCGAGCCTTAATCCACAGGGCGAGAACGAGTCGTTTGATTTTCCGTTCCCTGCAGTGCTTTAACAGTCTATCTTGGCGCATTATTACGCCTTTAAAATGCTAAGCCAGGGGAAAAAAAAGAGCCGCGGAAACAGAAACACCCCAGCATTAATCTTGCATAAATGCTCAATGATAGCAGGTTTAAGTTTCTATTTAAAAAAAAAAAAAAAAAAGGAAAGAAACCCATGACCGAGAGCAAATTGAGCTGAGGAGAAAGAGCCTGAGAGAGGAATAATTGTAGGAATTGCGCGGTGCTTAGCGCCCAGCGGCCACGGGAGGGCGCGCCCATGTGCTGAAATGCCGCAGCCGTCCTGGCGTTCAAGTCTATTTTCTCCCTAATAATAATTCCACTGCTAATAAAATATCTAATATATAAGTAACGATAAGATTTCAGGGCCTTCCAAATGAGAAAATAAAGCATCAAAAAGATTTATTAAACAAATAACCCGTAACCGTGACGTGCTGGAGAAATATGCCACTTTAAAAGATTTTTTTTTTGAGGTCGTAATCTTTTATAATGCACCCGAGCTTTAAAAAAAATCCCATAATTTTAAGAAAGGAAAAAAAAATACCCCGGTGATATTCAGAATTCGTTCCCTAGAACGAAAATCTGTTTACTCCTTTAAGGACAACCTTAATGCGGGTGGAACAAAAGTAATATCAAAAGCATCCTTTTCCACAGTTTATCTTCGATTCTTATTCGAACCTTTTCTTAAATAAACCTTTAGGTACAGAAAGCGTAATTTTAAAAATCTATTTTGTCTAAAAGCGAGATTAACGCTAGATCCCGAGAGTGCTTATTTCTTTGAAGAAAGACAGAGAGACTAAAGCGAGGGAAGATATTTTTAATATCCGAACATCACCTTGCCAAAGCATTGCTGAATGAAATCCTCCTCCTTAAAAGTACTATGGAGATCTATTAAAATGAAACTAGAGATTAGAAAATTAAAGTGAAGCTTATGAATTTCCTGGATGCTCTCCAGTGACCGAGCTGGTTCCGTTTTTCTGGTTTTGTGTTTTATTTTTTTTTTCCCCTCCAGCGCGCACTTTTGGGCAGAATGTGAGGAAAGAAAGAGCTTCATTTCTTTCTGCTTGTTTGCAGAATTCATCGAAATCTGTTTCACGTTGGCTCAGCCATATTCCGCTTTTTTTAAAGACCCTTCTCTCGGGAAAGCGTTAGTTGGCACTTTGTCTGCTGGGTTGTTGGTGTTGTTAGATGGGGTTTTGGTGTTTTTTTGGTTTTTTTTAAGAAGTTCATTGTTAACACTTCCCTAGAAATAGCCTTTCCGTCGATAATCAAATGGCATTGTACAATCCCAAATCCTCGGGATCCCTGACGCCAAGGGTAGCCCTTGCAGGCACAGCCGGAGCCCGAAGAATAATCCCTTGGTGTCTCGGTGGAGAGACCCATTTCGAGAGGGAAACGTTTAGCAGTTTGTGTTTGTTTGTTTTTCCCGGCTCCTTGTGAGCCCACACCGAGCCCAGCCCCGCCGGCTTCATTCGAAGGGCTCTAACCCCTCGCAGTCACCGTGAGGCCGGTCCCAGCGAATCTGAACGAGAGATGGGAGCCAGGATCTGTTGTTAATTAAAAAAAAAAAACACCAAACCCAACAACGTAGGGAGATACGGAAAGGCTGCTTTCTTATTTTTGTAATAATCGCGTAAAAGCGACGATTCTGTGCCAGTCTCTAACCTCTCGTATTCTTTTTTTGTTTGTTTTACTCCTTTCTCTGTTTGACTCCCCTAGACAGAAAAGGCTGTGAGCTATTTCCAAACGTCCTTCAAGGCGAATGAAAAGGACATTTGCTTATTTTCTGATTAAACTACAAAAGCGGTAGGAATATGCCGAAAGATAAATGTGCAGCCCCAATCCCGAGGCTGAGGGCTGCGCCGGGGACCAATCTACAGGCTAAAATCTCATCATATCAGATAAAGCACTTTTGTGTCCACAGAAATATGGAAATCTTATAGAGGACGGGCTGAGGCTTTGGGCGAAGCTAGGAGTGCAGTCAGAGCTGCTGTGCGCTCAGAAATAACACCTTCGAAGACATGGCAAGCGTGTTATTTTGATTATTTTAGAAGCTTTCATATTTAGGAAAAGACATAATGTCATCAGCTTGCCGTCCTGTGCCCCCCTGCCCCCGCCCTGTGTCAAAAAATTCCAAGGAATCTGAGCCCTCAGCCCAGACACCGACTCTTTCTATGAAAATATGGCACACAGAAATCCGGGCAACGTGACAGTTGCGTTATTAAAAGGAGAAAGGACACAATGTCGTAGCCAATTTTTTTTTCCTTAAATAAAAACTATTCTTCGATCTCCCTACAATATAACAACGTGGCATAAAAATCTGCACGTTCAAAGGCAACCTAAACAAAATCCTGAAATCGCGTAGATGAAGGGAATTTTACTAAACGCTTCCTGGGTTCCAGCCTGTTTTTAAATGAAATATTTCTCGCAATACCTTTGTTACTGAAGGCATCTGCAGAATATCCAGCCTATTTCGTACTTCTCTCTCCCATCCCCCCTCCCATAATGAGACACAAACACAGCAAATTGCAGCTATGAGTATCCTCAGCACAGCCAAGACAAGAAATAATCATATCGCCAGTAATAAGGTTTAGGAAGATAAGGCAGTGAAAATTAAGCCCCGCTGCCATGTCTGGTAGCCTCGAGTTTTTAGTCCTGACATTTGCTAGAGGAGAAAATTGTAATGTCCACCTATGCTTTATTGCAAACAGTAATTTACATCTGCATGGACCCATTGGTTAGGTTGTGGGTTGGTTTTTTTTTTCTCCATCGCTCGGAAAAATATGAGGCTCTGAGAGGAAAACCTTTATATTAATGTAGATTGTATATCTCATTTATTGCACAATATTGATTTATTTATTAATGTTAATTACTTGATTCTATTTTAATATGATTTAAAACAAGAGTGACATTAAATGCCCAGAGCCAAAGTCCCGAGTTCCCCAGTGGCTCTCGCATGTTTATTCAACTTCTATTTACATCAAACTTAAACTTTCCTACCGTTCATTTTCAATAAAAAACTGCTGCCCGTTTTAAAAATCCCTCATGATTTATCGTGAGCGAAGGGTCTGACGGAGCCGTTTGCCAGTCCTGAATGCGATATTTAAATCAGTATCATCACAAGCATCATCTGAGTTTCCGTGTAACGACACGCGAGAAATTCATAATTTCAAATGAAAAAAAGAAAAGGCAAAAGAGAGCCTTCACGTGTAATCAGGAGCCCAGGAGCCAGCTCCTCCAGCACCAGCGGGGCTGGCGTGGAAAGCAGCTCAGCGATCGCTTATTGTTTTAACTTTGCTGCAAACCTCTGGGCTGATCCCGCAGCCGGGAGATTTCTGGGACCCCCTTTTTCCGCAAGTGTAAATAAAGATTATGAAAGAGCCGTCTGATGGGCATAAAATTCCTGATTAGATTTAACAGTCGAGCCCTAAGCTGCGTCCAGGAAAATAGTATTTTGTTTCTTTAAACTCTGTGGGTCGCCCGGGCTGTTGTGGAAGGAGAGGAAATTGCTGGAAGGAGCAGGGGGGGGACAAGCGGCGCTTCTCTCCCGGCGCAGGCGAATCTTTAGCCGTGATCATGATCTTAAGCGGCATCTCGCCGGTCCCTCGCTCAGCCCCCGGCGGAGAGGAGCCGGCCCGGAGAGGGGCGCGGGGATGCTGCGGGGAGACCTTGAAAAGCAGCGAATATCGCCAAGGTAATATTGAAACTCTCCGGCGAGCCAGGAGCCGGAGGCTGCAGCTGTAAAAGCCGCCGTCTCTTAACCTGACAATGATGTTGTATTTGAACAGCTGCGATAAGCTTTTAAAAGGTCTGTCCCATTGCCACAGCGAAATTTTAAATGGGGTTATTGTTTCCAGCGGGGTAAAGTGCAAAACGTCCAAACGCCAGGAAACAGGGGAAAATTCAAACCCACGCCGGGGAAAACGCGTGTTTTCAGCTGTGTGAAAGAAGCATTTAAATGTTTTAAAATCCTTTCACGTGCTGCCCGCTCTTGGGGATCTGAAAGGGGGTTTTGATGGGAGAAAGGCCCAAAATAAATAGGCGGATAAATCCGAAACCAAAATTATCCACAAGTTCACTTTGTCTTGATGAGAGTCCTTGACAGCACTAGCCCCAGATAAGAAGTACTCCAGTTCCACAACAGTTTTTAAAAAAAGACGTAAAGAAAAGAGAAGAAGAAAAGAAAAAGAAAGAAAGGAAAAAGCGCAACAAACAGTTTATACCATCACTATTTAAAATGTAGTAGCTGCGGGTGTCCTTATGGGTACGAAGTGGACACGAAAAAACACTAAAGCACGTTTAAAATATTGGGACGGAAAAATCTGATTTGCCATGCGGACAGTTGCTGTTGCCTTCGGTTTGTTTTTTTTTAATAATACAGATGCATTTTTCTTTCTTCTTAAAAAAAAAAAAAGGAAAGGAAAGGAAAAGTCACTCGAAGAGTTGCAGATAGGATATGAGTTTTAATGAGTAGTATTACAGAAGGAGGAATTATCTTTATAATGCTTTCAGTTTCCAGGGCAAGTGAAAAAAAAACACTTTTTTTTTTTTTTTTTTTTTTTCCCAGGCGGTCGGGAGAGAGCATTGTAAAATAATTTTAGGAATGCAGCCTCCCTATAAAACCCGAGTTATGACAAAAGTCTAGCTTTTAATACTTGACGATTTGTGTTAAAACAAAAATTGACCTTCTCGGTTAGCAGCGAGGGAAAAAATCAATAGTATAATTTTCAATAATTCATAACGCGAACGCCATTATGCTAAGTCTTAACTATTAATCTTATCCTTTACAAAGTCTCGATTGATTTGTTAATAAAATATCTTCCCGTGCGCGGCAGCAGCGGGTATAACTCTCGAAAAAGCCTCAGAAGCAAGAAAATTACCAAGTAGCCCGAGAATGCAGATGAGGCTTTTATCGATCGCCCCCGATTCCCTTTAATACGCGTTAATAAATCCCGCAGCCTTTTGTCCCCGCACCCTCCCCGCGCGGGGCGGCGGCCGGAGCGCGGCGGCCGCCGGGGGTTCCGCACCCGCGGAGGCTCCGCGGCGCCGGCCGTGGGGGGTGCGGGGGGGTGCGGTGCCGGCGCGGGGGCGCAGGGGGCGCTGTTGACCGCGTTGGCGGCGCGGGGCGGCGCGGGGGGCGCGTCAGCGGCGGGGCGCGGGGCGGCGGGCGCTGCCATTGGCCCGCGCGTCATGTGGCCGCGCGGAGGCATCCGCGGCTGCACGGGAATGTTTTCCTAGAGATGTCAGCCTACAAAGGACACAATCTCTCGTCCTCAAATTCCGCCCCAAAATGTCCTTTCCCAACAGCTCTCCCGCCGCTAACACTTTTTTAGTAGATTCTCTCATCAGCGCGTGCAGGAGTGACAGTTTCTACTCCAACAGCGCCGGCATGTACATGCCACCTAGCACAGACATTGGGACCTATGGGATGCAAACCTGTGGACTCCTTCCGTCTCTGGCCAAAAGAGAAGTTAATCACCAAAATATGGGTATGAACGTACATCCTTATATACCTCAAGTAGACACTTGGACAGACCCGAACAGATCCTGTCGAATAGAGCAACCTGTTACACAGCAGGTCCCCACTTGTTCCTTCACTACAAATATTAAAGAAGAAAGCAATTGCTGCATGTATTCCGATAAGAGATCCAAACTCATTTCTGCAGACGTCCCTTCCTACCAGAGGCTGGTGTCTGAATCATGCCCCGTTGAGAACCCCGAGGTTCCCGTCCCAGGATATTTTAGACTGAGCCAGACCTACGCCACTGGGAAAACCCAAGAGTACAATAATAGCCCTGAAACGAGTTCAACTGTAATGTTACAGTTAAACCCTCGCGGCAGCTCCAAACCGCAGATATCTGCTCAACTTCAGCTGGAAAAGAAAATGAATGAAAACCCGAACAACCAAGACAGCGCCGCTAAAGTCTCTCAAGTGGAAAGTCCCGAGCCCAAGTCCACGTTGCAAGACGAGCGGAGCTGCCTGCCCGAAGGCTCCGTGTCCAGCCCAGAGGTCCAGGAGAAGGAGAGTAAAGGTCTGTATTACCGAGTTTAAGCCGTGCCGTGGTTTAACTCCAACATGCCAGCACCATACAGCGCTGCTCGAATATACTAGCGAGCATCACAGCCATCACATTTAATGCTAAGGAGTATCGGGCTGCAGGTGCTGTGTCTCTGAAGATTTTGGCAGGCGAAAAAATGCCACACAAAAGGGTCCAAAGATTTTTCTGTAGGGATCTGCCTGTCTGGCGCATGCAGACCGCCTCTGTGATGCGGGGATGTAGCCGTGTGCTCCTTAACGCGCTGCAGCAGCCAAAAGCAGCCCCATACCTCTAAAAAAAAAAGCAGGTCTGGAGGTTGTAAAATACGACCAGCTCAACTTTTCTCTCGTAATATTTCGCTGATTATTTATTTATTTATTTATTTATTTTTCACTGAGCATTGCTGCGGTTTGATTGCATTTACAGTTAATTACGATCCTATTAAAATAGGTGAGGAATAGGTGCTACCAGGCTGGGTAAAGTTGGAAACAAATGCACAATGAAAGCAGCAGCCCGCTATCAGCCTGGTCCAAAGGTGGAATATTTCAATGTGGTGCTTTAGATAACCTTGGGTTGGTCTCCAAAAGTACAACAGTATTTTGAAATGCGTTTGAAAGCTAAAAGTGACGGTAATCTGATTTTATTCACGCTTTAAAAGTGCATTAAAGCCTTCCTTTTGAACGGCGTGTGTCGAAGAATCCCAAAACGCGAAATTATCTCCTATCAAAATGTACTTTGCAACCTCTAGGTCGATTTTTAACCTGCGTCTGCATGGAGATTCTCTTTATCTGAATTATTTTTAACACTCCAGGTCTAGGTTGATGTGGGGCAGATTTGTTTCTGGTGGGGGAGAAAAGAATCTAAAAGGAAAATGGGTGGAATAAAAAAGAAAGGCGGCGAGGCAGAACGTGTTAGTTCCTTGTGTATGTTTTTGGCTGGAAACCCGTCTCTGCCTGCTCCTAGGTGCGCTGGTGGAATTGAGCTGATGGCTGGGGGGAAGCTGCTTCAAAATCCGGTGCGAGGGTGTTTGGTAACTGGGATGTTTTCGCAGCAAGTGTCGTGGGAGCCCGAGGCGGCCATGGCGGGGCTCGACCCGTTAAAACGCGGCCACGGGGCTGGTGGCAGGAGAAAAATGTGGTTGAAATGCTAAATGCCAGCTGGAAAGTGGGGAGCCCATTTCTAGAAGGGGTCGGGGGGCACAGCCTGGCAGCAGGTCCCCTCTCTGTGCCCACACCCCACCCGAGCTGCCTTTAACGCCTCCATCCACCATATCTGCCAGACACTGCGGAGGAGGGGTCATGGCCAAGGGTATCTCTAACAGACTGAGGGATTTTTGATTTTTTTTTTCCCTTCTTCTTCTTTGATTTTGATAGAGGAAATCAAGTCTGATACTCCAACAAGCAATTGGCTAACTGCAAAGAGTGGCAGAAAGAAGAGGTGTCCTTACACTAAACACCAAACACTGGAATTAGAGAAAGAGTTCTTATTCAATATGTATCTCACTCGAGAGCGCCGTCTAGAGATCAGTAAGAGCGTAAACCTCACTGACAGGCAGGTCAAGATTTGGTTTCAAAACCGCAGAATGAAGCTCAAGAAGATGAGCAGGGAGAACCGAATCCGGGAACTGACCGCTAATCTGACCTTCTCTTAAACCCTCACCCCGGGGGGGGCACCAGTGAGGAATGGGCACAGCACCACCACTTGCTAAAAGCAGGAGAGACTCTGGCAAAACCCGGCATTTTCCAGTTTTGTTTTGGTTTTTTTTTTAATTTTTATTTTTATTTTTTTTCTGATAGAATGTGACTCTTCGTCCTTCTTTTAGCGCTGCAAGTGAATATGTATTACTATGATGGTATATATAAAACCTAGCACGTGTAATTTATTTTTGTTCTCATCGTAATGCAGGGTAACTATTATTGAATATTATCATTTGGTCTTAACTTATTGGAACTGTCGAACGTCCAAGCAATGTGACTTTTTCATGTTTTTACTAACAAAATGGTATTTATGTGGGGCTGTTACACGGGCCATAACATTTTGAGTACGTTCAATACTTTAAGAGAAAAAGGGGGGGGAACTTTGGGGGCGGGGGGAAAGAGAAGCACATTATAATGTAACTATCCTCGCAAATGAACTTAGAGATTGTCCTTCGTAAAATGGGATATTTCCTTCTTCTCCATTGTAGACATTTCCTTGTGGTGCATATGTGGAATAGTAGTCGTTCAGCAGCAATATGTCCTCTTGTGCATGTTCTGTTCGCATGTATAATGCAATAAACTCTGTAAACTACTGCCGTTCCTTTCGTCTTCTACAAATGTTTAAGTATGGATGCAGGTTGGTCTCCTGATCTTTCTCTATCAGAAAGTCTTTCGACCGATGTACTTTGCCATTTTCTGGTCTTTGTGTGTGTCTGCCTGGTTTTCTTTCTTTTCCCCCTTTTTCTTTTTCCCTTTTTTTTTTTTTTTTAATCCCCTCCCTTCCTTTTTTTAGGGATGGGGTGGAGACTGGTGCGGGAAATGATGTAAACCTAATTCATTTATAACTGTGCCTGTAAACAAATGATTAATTGATAAAATGTTGTGTGATGTTCGCAGTCTGACAAACTGAGTGGGAAAAAAAAAAAGAGAGAGAAAGGGGAAAAAAAAAAAGAAAAACGTAGTTAAATATTATGACCTAAACTGGACATCCTCATCCAATCAACTCATAAATGGTAAGTGATACAAAAATCTTTCTAGTACAAGCTGTCAGCAATATGTGTGTCATTTTATTTGACGTTCGTATGTTGATTTAAAAAAATACCAGTCGCTGTGTGCTTACAATGTGTAGACTTTGATTCCATGTCTTTACTCATTTAAAAAGAAACATCATAGTAAATGCAAAGCTGGGTAAAAGTAAATGTTATGGAGTTCGGTTCTTGGTCAGCTCAAGAGCTCTCAGAAGATGGTGGATGGGAAAATATTGCCTCAAACATCTGGCAGGGTTGGCTTCTTTGAGCAGAAACGCTCCCAAACGTGCTCACAAAAGTACATCAGTCTCTTCAGTCCTACTTTTGTCACCCTGGACCATTTCTGTTTGCCCAGAGATCGTTTTATTTCGTGCAATTCCGTTTTAGTAGCACACATCCAGATAATGAAGTTCACGACTCTTAACCCTTTCTGTACGTAGCTGAAAAATGGTATTAGCAGAGCTCTGCGCTGGAAACTGAGGAAGGGCGTGTGCGTGTGTGAAAGAGAGCGGATGGGCGCTGTGTGAGCAGAAATACTAAGCAGAACTGCAAATGGCTCGCAAATGAACATGACTCCAAACTGAAGTGCAAATGCTTGGGCATACATTCACCTTCAAGCAGTACTGGAAAACCAGCGTGGCTGCTGCTGGCGCTGGGAAACCAGCTTCCTCGCTCTCAACGCCCAATCCTCCTCTAAGCAGTTTCTAAATCAAGAAATTAAATGGAAGATAGGGCCGATGCTGTCTGACTTGGTGATACTGATACTGCTCCCATTGCAGCTGGTGGCGTTGTATTTCGCTTTCTTGTCGCTGATATTTAATTTAAGCCAATACTTTCTCATGCGCATGTTTACTCGTAGGGCAGGGGTATGTTTTCCTCACATCAAAGCAAAACCATTTTGAAGCTGCGGGAGCCGCAGGCACGTAGGTATTTTGCTCTTGCTTCTCTTTTGGAAAATAAACAACGAAACAGCGCTCAAAAAACAAAACAAACCATCCTTTTTAAATGTTGCATACACTTTAACCGCCTTTTCTTTTCCTTGAAAAACACTCGCTATATCACCAAAGAAGTTTCAGCGGTGGAAAGCAATTAGCTGGCTCCATACCAAGTGTTTAACGTACATAAAAAAGGAAGCTTAGTCTAATTTCCCTGCTTTATCAATTTATGTCTGCGTGAAGCGAGGGGCAGTTATTCGACACTCCACAAACGCTGTTTCTGGGGAAAAATATGTGTGCAAATCAAAGGAAAATGCTGAACTGAGATGACAAAAAAAAAAAAAAAAAAAGGAAAAAGGAAGAAAACAACCTAGGAGAGCAATAAATCCTTAAATAAACAGGAATTTCAGTCCCTTCCTGATGCCGGCCGGCGGGTAGGGAGTGTTTTCGCAGCGCTGCGGCGGTGCCCTCGCCGGCTGGGCTCCCACTAACCCTGTGCCTCTCCTCCAGATCCCCGCACGGCCGCCTCGGGGGAGCAGCCACGGGCAGAAGACCGTGGGTAATCCGGTTTTCGGTACTAACCGGGCACCGCTTGGCTCGGGAGAGGATAGCCGGGCCGGGGAGGGAGAAGGGGGGGAGGGAAGAGAAGGAAAAGAAAGCAAAGCAGACTAAAAAAAAAATCTCTCGTAGGCATTGAACGTGGCCAGGCAGGCCCCGTGCGGCTCCCCCTGACCTAGGGAGGAGGAGGAGGCTCCGCCGGCGAGCGGGGCCCCGGGCCGGTCCCCCCGGCCGCGCTGGGCACCCCGGGCCCCGCGGCCCCGGCAGCGTGTGCTCAGCCACACGTCGGTTGTGCTCGCAGACACAGGCTCTGCTGTTCCCATCCGTCCGTTTTATTAGGGACACATTAATCTATAATCAAATACACCTCATAAAATTTTTATTGAAAGGCATAAAATCATTACAGAGGTCTTCCACCTGTTTTAAAACAACACAACGGGCATCTCTTTTTAAAAGTGTGTCCTTCCCATGGAAACTTTCTGTCCGGGAGGGGGAGGGAGAGGAGGACGGGACGGATAATAATACCCGCACACGCTCTGAAATATGGAAGTACCGCAATGTGCTTTTACTGTAACATTTTCCAGTTTTATGAGAAGTCGTTACAGTCCCAGCTTGCGATGGTTTGTTTTTACAGGCAAGAATCCCCCTTTCCCAGCGGGTTTCCTCAGCAGCTTGGAGTGTGATTAGCAAGCCAAGGCTGTTGGATTTATTTAAACACCCTGCCTCTCATTGATTAAGAAATGAATGGCAGAAATCACTCAAAGGAGGTGAAGAAATAGTCCGCGGCCGTGGGCAGCCGGAGCGGCCACGCCCGCCGCGCCCGGGCAGGGCGAGCTGGGCAGGCAGGAGGGCGAGCAGGGAGGGCAGGAGGGCGAGCAAGGAGGGCAGGAGGGCGAGTGGGCGAGCAGGGAGGGCAGGAGGGCGAGCAAGGAGGGCAGGAGGGCGAGCAGGACGGGCAGACGGGCGAGCAGAACGGGTAAACGGGCGAGCAGGGAGGGCAACTGGGCAACCGGGCAGGGCGGGCGCCCCCGGCGCGGAGCGGGCGCGCAGGCTGCGCGGGGCTGTTGTTGATGATGATTTTTTTTTTTTTTTTTTTTTAATCACAGCAGCCCCAGTTTAGCGGATTGATTTACTCGCAGTATTGGTAAATATGATCACGTGGGCTCCGCAACCAATGGTTGAGGGTTGCAGTCTGCAAAATACTACGATTGTTCTCCGGGAGGGTATCATATACAGTTAACAGTGTAACCTTTTATATGACTAAGAGGGGAGCCTAAAATGTCGTCTAGTGGCACCATAAGTAACTATTATGTCGATTCTCTCATAGGCCATGAAAGCGAAGAAGTTTACGGGAGTAGATTCGTCCAGGGAGGTCACAGTGCGACCTCCAGGCCGTCAGGTGTTGCAGAGAGTTCAGATTTTTCCTCCTGTAGCTTTGCACCAAAATCCACCGTGTTCTCCACGTCCTGGTCCGCGGTTCCCCCTCAGCCGCCCGCGGCCATGACCGGGATCTACCACCCGTACGTGCACCAGCCCCACTTAGGGGCCGCCGACGCCGGCCGCTTCGTGCGCTCCTGGATCGAGCCCTTCCCGGGCTTCCCGGGCGGCGGCGGCGGCGGCTCCGCGCCCGGCTCCGGCTCCTCCAACGGGCGCCACTACGGGATAAAGCCGGAGACGGGAGCGGCCGCCTCCTCGTCTTCCTCCTCCTCCTCGTCTTCCTCCAAAAGGACTGAGTGCTCCTCGTCCCGGGAGTCCCAGGGGATCGCGGTGACCGAGTACACGTGCGGCTCCTTCCTCCCGGAGCCCCGGGAGAAGGCGGCTGCGGGCAGCTCCAAGGACCCCGCCGCCTGCAGCCACAACCCCAGCCCGAGCAGCGATATGAAGGAGGAGAAACAGCAGCAACTTGACCCAAGTAAGTAAAAAAAAAAAAAAAAAAAAAAGGGGGGGGGGGGAGAGAAAGAGGGAGAGAGGCAGAGAGAGCGGCAGAGAGAGAGGGAGAGAAAGAAAGAAAGAAAGAAAGAAATTGCCCCTTTGATTTATTGCCGAAACCTGTAAGGCTCGAATGTGCAAAACTGATAGTTTTACTAACCTATAAAAACGTCTAGACGCCTACCCCAGCGCAAGCAGCAACAAGCACCCATAAAAGACTCCACATAACCACCTACCATCAAGACATCATTTGTACAG
This sequence comes from Phaenicophaeus curvirostris, assembly GCF_032191515.1. NCBI lineage: Eukaryota > Metazoa > Chordata > Aves > Cuculiformes > Cuculidae > Phaenicophaeus > Phaenicophaeus curvirostris. The sequence goes on along the minus strand of NC_091398.1, from coordinate 18,484,842 downwards.
TAAACAGACTGGGGCATTAAGTCTTTTATGATAATTCCTCCAAAGTTGTGAAAACAGTCCATCCTTCGTTAAATTAATTTAACGACCTTTCTCCCTCCCCACCCCGTTCCCTCTATACCTCCCTTCTTCCAGATAACCCTGCAGCAAACTGGATCCACGCTCGTTCAACGAGGAAAAAGCGTTGTCCCTACACAAAGTATCAAACTTTGGAACTGGAAAAGGAATTTCTCTTTAACATGTACCTCACCCGAGACCGCCGTTACGAAGTAGCTAGGATTTTAAATCTCACAGAGAGACAGGTCAAAATCTGGTTTCAGAACAGAAGAATGAAAATGAAAAAGATGAACAAGGAGAAAGGCAATAAAGGAGACTAATACTGGGGTAGAAATGTAGCTGGGGAATATTGATTTAGTTCTGAGTTTGGGGCTTTCGTGTTTTGTTTTGAGTTTGGGTTTTTTTGGTTGTTGCTTTGTTGATTTTCTTTTGGTTGGTTTTATCTTCCCTGCCCTCTCAACCCCCCCATACGTTTCTCCTCCTTCCCCACCCCCCCTTAAATTGAACTTTAAATCAATCTATCTGGTCTAATTTTTTGTTTTTTAGATAGATGTGAAGCGTGGTCTGTCAGGTATTTTGGGGAATTTTGTCTTGCTCGCCAACGTGTTTTGCAGAGTCGCTTCATCCCCCCCTCCTCCTTCCCAGACCGTTTGGTTGATGATATTGTGAGTGCACGTTAGCTTTGGGAACTCCATCTGATGTTAAGTGTTTGACATGTTTCTTAAAAGTGGTGTAGTCTAGATAGTTACTTTGCCTAATTAAAGGTAAGAAAACTAATTATAACTACGATAATAAAATATATATTAAATTACAGTCGCTTAAAGCAACGGGGGTGCCGTGTTGTCCACGATTTACTGGGAGGAAGCTCTACCCAGAACCTCTGCTTTCTAGCTCTGAATTTCGCTGCTTCGCAATAGAGGCCACGGGCTATTCCGCCCCCTCCTAGGGCGCCGTTAGCAGCTCGTCTCGCCCTCGAAGCCGCTCGCCATGGGCCTGTGACTGCCCCGGTGCCCCGTCTCGCTGCCGCCGCTGCCCCCGGTGCCGGCTGTACTAACGAACGCGCCTCGACCCGCGGACCCTGTTGTAACCGCTGTGCAGTTATCACACAATAAAGTGACCGAACCCCAGCGCTGCGGTGAGAGGACGAGTCTGTGCGCCCGTCGCGATGCGCCCCGCGCCGCCGCCCCCCGCGGCCCCCGAGCCCGCAGCCCCGCCGCCCCGCACCTCCGGCAGCCCCGGGGAGGCCCGGTGCCCCCCGGCAGGCCCCGCTCGGGGGGCTCGGGGGCGGAGAGGCCCTGGAGGTGAGTCCGCTCCCGTCCCGGCCCCTGGAAGCATCGGCGGCCTCTTGGGATAACGTAGCAAACATTTCCGCGCGGGGCCTTCAGGGTCAGTGAAGCAAAATGATGCCTATGCGCTCAAACATTTTTTTTTTCCCCTTTCTTCTTTTTTTTTCTTTTTTTTTATTAATTTATTTTTATTTTTTTCCGTTTCGAACCTCCGCGCTCTTTAATCTGGAGTTTAGGGAGCCCTGGGGACACACACGGCTGCTTCCAAACCTTCGGCTTTGTCGGCGAGAGCTCGTTGAGCGCCGCGTTTCATGCCTTCTGCGCTTATAAACACACATGACTGTACCGAGATAATTGAGATGAAGTTCATTGTAAAAAATTGCTTTGTTTAAAGAGCATCCATTAAAATGAAGGACCCGTAAATATTTACGAGCAGTTCGGTTAATTCAGGATTAAGGGGAGAGCTGAGAGACCTGGGGTTTAGCGCTTTTTACCTCTGTTAAAAAAAAAAAAAAAAAGGCAAAAGCATGCAGTGCCAGGAAAAGGTGTTGCATTGCTTCCCATCCATTGTCGAGAAGATACCTATAATTCTTTTAAAACAGGAAGAACCGTGGTATAATAAAACCATTGAGATGGCTAGACGTCTGGACCTAATGAGTTTACGATATGCTATGGCGCTTTTCTTTGAAACCACCTTATTTTGATGTTTGTGTTTGTTAGAGGGAAGAAAAAAGCCCAAAAATGCAGACAAACCAGGTCTTAAAATCTTGGACTATAAATTACAATATGTCAGCATTGGGCCAAGGCAACAGACTCAAAAAAGACCCGAAGGTCACGAAACTGAGAGATTTTACAAAGTCCGCTGATTTGTTGAAATGTATTTTACGGGGTATTCTGTTGCGATGAATCCTATGGCGTTAGTCTCCATGTTTTCTAAAATAACCGTGGAGGGGATTGATCTATAACTAACAACGCGTAAACAATATTCTTGCCACACGACCCTCATGCTGATGCCTGCAGAGGGTCTGGTAAGAAAATGCCACCCAGCTTTTTTAATATTTTATTTCGTGCAGATTGACAGATTTTACCTCGAATATTTACTTTTATTTATTTATTTCTCCTCCTTTTCTCCCGTTCGCTTCCTTTACCCGCTTCTGCGCTTATTTCAAAATGGCAGAAAGAAAATCAAAGGTGTCGACCGGCGAAAGGCAGTTCTTCGATGGAAATGAATTTTAGTGTCAAACTGAACAATAATTTAGTCCCTACCCGTTGGTTGCGTTAATATATGTTTGTACATATGCACAGTCGCGTGCGCACGCATTGTACAGAATAATTCACAGGCGTGTGTGATGAAGGGGAGGGTGAACAAAGATTCATCTTTACTTTCATTTACATAAATCAATCCATAAATACATAAATGCACGGGGCAAACAAAACAACATGTTCAAGACAAAAACGTATAACTCTGAAACTGCCACACATGGAGAATTCGTGGTGTAATATGTGGGGGAACACGACTGAAAACGCGATAGCAGCCGGTCTTCAAAGCTCAGGCGTCTTTCCTGCCTGCCATGTGTAAACGAGCCGCATTCTTTGTATGTAGTTAATTATAGCACTGGGGGAAAAAAAAAATGAAAAAAGGATCACAGAAATGTGCCAAGGAAATGGCAATGGCCTATCTGCTAAGAAAATGGGGGGGAAAAAGGAAAAAAAAAGGGAAAAAAAAGAAAAAATAAGAGGAAAAGGGAAGGGGAGAAAGAAAAAAGAAAAAAGAGGGAAAGAGAAAAGAAAGCAAAAGGAATAAGGAGGAAAAGCGACTGTCAAGGAGCCCTCGGGAAGAGCCGCGGGCGGCCGAGCCCCCGCGCCCCTGTGGAGTCGCCCCGGGGCGCTGCAGCTACCGCCGCCGCCGCCAGAGGGCGCCCGCGCTCCACCCGAGCGCCGCCGCCGCGCCCCGCGCAGCGCCCCGCACCCCGCCCTCCGCGCCCGCGGGACCCGCGGCGCCGGGGACGGGCGGGAGGGGCGGCGGAGGTGTCCCTGGCGCGGACTCCGCGTCCCTCCGAGGGGTGAGGCGGTGTTTCCGCGCCGCCGCTCCCGCCCGCCCCGGCCTCCTGGGATTTGGCTGCTGTCTCTCTTCGTAGCACCAAAAATCCTTGCGACCCTCCCGCGGCTGCCCGAGGGCCCCTGAGCCTCCCCGGCTTCTCGGAGGAGCCTGCGCCGGGCGGGCGCGTCCCTGCGGGTGCGGGCTGCGGGGCAGCCGGGCTGGACACCCAGACAAAGCGAATTAACGGGCACGGGGGCGGTGGGGAGCGGGCTGGGGCGGGGAAGGAGCCTGCGATGCCTTTTATGTAAACAGAAATATATTTTGTCCGTTCGCACCAGACGGTCACACGTGGCTCCGGCGGGGCCCATGTTATATTTCACCTTCGTTTCTCGCCTCTCTTCGAAACAGGGCGGACTCGAGCTCCTGGGGGTGTCCGTCTGAGAAGGTGGCTCCCACTGCGGGACGAAGCGGGGACGCGGCGCTCCTCGGGGAGCGGGGCTCGCTCACTGCTACCCGCTCACCCACGCATTATACTTCTTTCCCCCCCTCTCCCCTCCCTCTTTCTGCCTCGGTAATGACGTCCACTGGGGGTGAAATGATGGAAAGTATATTCACGGGCACGATTCCCATTAAGTATCAATTAACCTGGAGCCTCATCCGTGCGTGCGCGGCCTCAAGGGTAAACGCGCATCTCATTTCCCAGCGCTCTGCCCGCCGGGGAGCGAACGGCCCGCACCGGGGCCCGGCCGGAGCCCCTCGGCCCCCCCTCCCCGCCCCCCCGCGGGGCCGCAGCGCTCGCCGGGGGCTCCGAGCCCCGGGGCGGGGGGAGCGGGGCGGCGGCGGCGGCTCCCGGCGGGGCCGGACCCGGGCAGGGCCGCGCTGGGTTTGTTGTTTTTCTTTTTTTTTTTTTTTTTTTTTCTTCTCGCCCGAGGAGCGGCACATGTAAACTGAAGCCAAGAGTCCCCCCTGAGCTCATGGGCGCGTTGGTGTGTGTGTGTGTGTGTGTGCGCGTGTGCGCGCGCGGGCCGCTGTGTGCCTAATAGGAAATAGTAAAAGCAGCGAGGCAGGTCATTTTGGGAGCGATTATATTCCAGCCCCGGTCACCGCGGAGCCGGAGAGCGGGAGCGGGGCGCTCGGCGGCGGCGGCGGGATGAGCGCGGCGTGAGGCACCGGCGGCGGCGGGGGGAGCAGCCCCGCGCCCGCCGCCCCCGCTCCCCGATGAGCTCCTACTTCGTCAACCCGCTCTACTCCAAGTACAAGGCGGCGGCGGCGGCGGCGGCGGCGGCGGGGGAGCCCCTGCACCCCCCGTTCTACGACTGTCACTTCGCGGCCGAGGTGAGCGGCCGCCACGCCGCCGCCGCCGCCGCGCTGCTCTACGGGACCGGCGCGGCCGCCGCCGGGTTCCCGCAGCCCGGGGCCGGCGGGGCGGGGGGCGGCGGCGCGGCCGCGGACTTTTACCCCCCGGCCGGGGGGAGCCCCGCGGCCGCCTACCAGCCGCCTCCTCCGCCCCCCGCCGCGCCTCCGCCTCCTGCCCCCTGCAGCGGGGTTACCTGTCACGGGGAGCCCGCTAAATTTTACGGATACGATAACTTACAGAGACAGCAGATTTTTACGACGCAGCGAGAGGCCGAGCTGGTACAATATCCTGACTGTAAATCGTCCAGTGCTAATATTGGCGAGGAACCAGACCACTTAAATCAGAGGTCGTCTCCTGCTCAAATGTTTCCCTGGATGAGACCGCAAGGTTGGACGCAGTCAAAAATTTGCTTCCGTCTCACGTCTGAATTTCAAACTTTCTTTTCCTCCTCCGGCTTTTTTTTTTTTTTTAACTTTTTTTTTTCTCGCTGCCTCCGCTCCCTGCCGCTGCCTCCCTCTCTCCCTGCCTCTCTTCCCCGCGACCCCTATCGCTGCGGTGCCTTGCGACCATAAAGCGATGCAGGGAGCGAACAGAACCCTCTGCAGAGGCGGCAGCCCCGACAGCAGCCTCGGACCCACACGCTTGCCCGGCTCCCGCCGCCGCTGCTGAACGGGAGGGGTGCGGGGCCGGGGGGGCGGTTTCCAGAGAATAAAATGACCTCCTAATCTCGGTTCCGCAAACCCCGACGCTGGGGGGGGAGAGCCGAGGCGCTTGGTGCATCTGCTGTTGCTGTTTTCCCCGCACCCGCGTGTAAAACTCTAGACTCCCCCGTGCCCTTCGCTTTCTCTCCCTGCGATTCCGCGGGGCTTCTCTCGAGGGATTTCCAGAGGGAGCCGAGCCCTCTCTCCTTGTCTGCGCCTGGTTTTGAGCGGCCACAGCGATCTCCAAAACCCTGTGTCTTTGTTTTAAACAGCAGCGCCGGGTAGGAGGAGAGGAAGACAAACATACAGCCGATTCCAGACTCTAGAGCTGGAAAAAGAATTCCTCTTTAACCCCTATCTGACCAGGAAGAGGAGGATCGAAGTGTCCCACGCACTAGGACTCACCGAGAGGCAGGTAAAGATCTGGTTTCAGAACAGAAGGATGAAGTGGAAAAAAGAGAACAACAAGGACAAATTCCCCGCTTCCAGACAGGAGGGAAAGGAAGGGGAGGCCAAAAAGGAAGCACATGATCTGGAAGAAGACAGAGCCGAAGGCCAGACAAATTAAATTTTGCCCTAAAAGTCCTTGTGAAAGGCTGTTTAAAAAAAACCAAACAACCAAACCCAAAACTCAGCGCCTTAGCCCAACACGTCGGGCCGTCTCCTCCTCTACGTGGTCCTGCCGGGGCACGAGTGACCCCCTGTCCGTCCGCTTGACATTTCTCTGCTTCGGGTGCTTAATTTGTTTGTGGTTTTGTTTTGTTTATATTCAGAACACTCTCTAGATTTAATAGTTCATCTACTTCTTTCGGAGATTTGATGCAGAGTTTGTAGCAGTACGTTTCTAATTATATATATATATATATAAAAATGCATTTTTTTGCAATCTGAAAAGGCGGTGATTGTGGGAAATGACGTAAACTTCCAAATAATAAATGCCAATAAGCAATACATTTAACAGTGCTTTATTAATCAAGACAAGTGCACTTGTACTATTTTAATTCTCCTTCTTATCTAACGTTGAGTAAATTAAATAAATTTAATAAATTTGAACAAAAGATCTTAGAAATATATTTAACCTTCTGCTATTGATATTTGATTTAAATAAATCGATTCTATTCAAATAGAAAACGTAGTGGTTTCCTGATGCCGGTTTTGTAATCCACTCGTCCAGTGACCCTCAGAGCCTCTCGGCGCCTGGACTAGCTCTCCTGCGCCTTTCCCCGTCCTTCCCCCGATGCTGGGTGTTTCAGAGGGCCCTGGGAATGGCACATTGGATATAAAACCTAGTTTTCCCTCCCTGCCGCCTGCACACCCGTCTCCGCTACCGACACTTCGGGGGTCGCCAGCCGCGGGCCGTCGGCGGGGACTGCGGGCTCCGCCTGCCCCCCGGTTCTGCCCCGGGATCCCCTCGACGTGCGCGCCTGGGCCCTTCCTCCGCCTTTTCGTGCCCGCTGAGCCGCGGGACACGTCTCGTTCCTCGTCGGGACCCTCCGCTGCCAGCCCGGCGGGGGCGGCTGGGACCTCTCCGGCCCCGAGGGCTCCCCCCGAGCGGCGCGGGGCTCCCCGCCGTGCAAACCGCCCCCACAGCGGGCCTGGCCTCCCCTGTGGGTGGCGGGCAAGCAGGGAAATGCAAAGGTTTTGTGGCCTTGAGTGGGGCTGTAACGATCTGTGCTCCCAAACTACGCGTAAATGCAGAAAACCGATATTTCTTCCCCTGGAATCTCACGATAGGGCTCGGGGGCTTCCGCAGCGGAGGCCGCAGGCAGCGCGGGGAGAGCCTGTGGGCCGCTTCCTCGCAGCCACGGGGAGAGCAGCGCGATCTAATCAGAACATTTAATCCCTCTCGCCCTCTCGCCCCTCTCTCCGCTCCTCGGAGGGAATCAGCGCCCGCGGTATCTGAGCGGACGGCCGAATCCTTTGTAGGAGCAGCAGGCTGAGGGCTGAGGTACGAGATAGAAAGCCCTACCAAGATTTCTGCGTCATATTTTTCCTCGCCGCCTCACGCCCACCCCCTCATCCCCCCCTCTTCGAGTGATGGTTCCGTAAGGAGAACCGCAGGGCTGCGCCATCGCTGCGGCAAACTCGGCAAATGTAGATTATCTGCCCAAGAAACAACGAGCAGGGAACCGAGCCGGGGCCCTCGCTCGGGAATTCACCTCCAGGGGCCTCGGGAAGCCGGTGCTGGGGCCCTTCTCCCGCATCCCTCGCTCCACTCCCGGGAACGGACCCTGCCCGGCGGGAACCGCCGCCCCCGGGCTCGGGATTCGAACGGCGGGTTTGGTTCATTTCGTTTCCCTTCTTCTCACCCCCCGCCCCAATCCCGCCGCCCAGCCAGGCAGCTCCCGCTCCTGCGAAGCGCCGGTTAGGGGAAGCGAGCGGAGCTATTGTTCTCGGTCTATTTTAATCGCCTAATTGGTTGAAGGTTGTAAACGCGGCAAACCCGCAGCAAAGCGGTGAAGTAAACCTTTTGCTGCATGGATTTGCATAAATATACCGGTACCCCTCGAGTCCAGGAAGGATGAGGGGCTGGCGGCGGCGGGTTTAAGGAAACCCAGTCGCTCAGTGTGGAAAAAAAAAACCCGCTGCCAGTGGCACCGTCAGGCTGGGGGTCCGGGCAGGGAACGGGCCCCGTCCCTCCGCTGGCGGCCGAGACGGGAGCAGCGGGGTCCCGGCGGTCCCCGTTCCGCACACCCGCGGCGGGGAGCGCATCACGGAGACCTCTGCATCCCAGCCGAGCGCCTCCAGGGCCAATATTTGTCCGGGGAAGAGCTGCTGCCGGGCTTGTTTTTAATTTCCAGACAAACAGATTAAAATTGAAATATTCCTGACGAAGTTTCCGTTACTGTTGCTCTCCCAGGGCCGACTGGGAACGCAGCCACGCAGGCAAAAACTGGCTTCCTTGTGCGCACATCATTGGAGAAGGCCTGGTGGTAACTGGGATCTTCCCTGTCCTGTTTGTTAAGAAAAACAAAAAATAGCTGTAGTTGCTAAGCTATTTCCCCGCGTAGTCTGGCAGCCGAATCTCTCTCTCATTCGTACTTGGACTCTCGCTAAGAAAAAGAAAAGCGAGCCAGAAATCAGCCCGAGCGGTCAGTAAACCCCGGGTAAAACCGGAGCCATCGAGCTCCTGAGCAAGGAGCGGGATTTTGGCAGGGAAAAGGCGTAGCTGCGCGGGTCGCGGATGTAGCGCGCCCTTGATTTCCGCGGATCTTCTCCGCGAAAGGTGCCTGGGCCGAGGGACACGCTGCGCGGGTGCGGCATTTACGGGGCTGCAACTGTTAAAAAGATATTAAAAAGATGTTTAAAAGATATTAAAAAGATGTTTAAAAGATACCGCGTTCTTCGGGGGGTTTATTTTTGTTCGCTCTGTTTTCCAGGCAGGTACTATTAGCACGGAGGCCGCTGATCGAGAGCTCCGCTTATTCCCTCAAACGAAAATTGAGCAAGAAAACACCCACAACATTCCGCTGCGGGTCGGGCACTCCCTGCTGACGCGGGGCCGGCTTTAGGCTGTTCGAGCACTTTCTAAGAACCGGGTTTTCCCTGTCGGTGCCCCGGTCCCGGCGCCCCCGGGCAGGTTTTACCCGCACTCGGGGTGGGAAAGCGGCTCCGGCTGTTTTTAGGCTTCAGCGGCGGCCGCTAAAGGGAATGTGGTTTCTTTTTTTCTTTTAGGGCCCGGTGAAACGGGGCGGGGGGGGGGGTGCAAAGAAAGCGGGTAAAGCCCCATTTCGTCGGGGCGAGACGCAGAGCCGGGGGGACAGGGGGGTGCCCCCCGTTGGTGCCGCCGCGCGGATCCCCCGCACCGAGCCCGGGGTGCGCGGCCCGAGCGCAGGCGGCACCGGGGGCTCGGGGAAAGCACAGCGCGCAGGCGAAAGAAACATGGCGCTGGGAAGCAGTATGTGCAAAATCCGCAAGGAATTGCAGTAAATTCCTTTTTGTTTGAAGAAAATTTACAACTTGGTAATAGACCTTTTTATGACCTATTTGGGCTCGTCATTGGCTGCGGCTGGTCATGTGCAGGCAGCGAGCGCTTTCATGGCCTTTTCCTGATTTCCCTGGCGAATTTCCCCCCGCATTCTGCCTTCAGAGAGCCTCAGCCCCTCTTTTCCTAACCTTTGTCTAGGCTGAGGTGTACGGCAGCCGCCCTCACGTTCGTGTCCCGCTCCCCGAGACCCGCGGCCGGCCCCGCCGCGCTGACATTGCCCGGCCCCGCGCCCCGTCCTCTCCCGCGCCCGCGGGGGGATGCGCGGAGCCCCGCGCCCGCCGCCTCCAGCCCCTGCTCCCCTCCCGCCGCCGTCGGCCCCGCTGCCGCTATCTCCTCCGGCGCTCGGATTGCTACGCGGGTGCAAAATGGATTACAGCGACCCTCCCGGGCTCCTGCGCGGGCGAGCAGCGCCGCGAACCGGTAAGCACCTCGCGTCCCCTCGGGCTGGCCCCGCCGGGGCTCCGCGCCCGCGCAGCGCCCCGCACAGCGGCACGGCTGCCCGTCCCCCCGCCCCGCACCGCCACCTGCCCCTCGCAGACCCTCGTTCTCGCCCTAACTATCGCTTTTATCGTTATTGTTGCTACTACGGCTGTTGCAGTTCTTACTGCTGGGGTTATCGGTGTCGTTACTATCAGCGGCGGGGAACGCGCGGCCGCTGCGCGGTCTGGCGCGGAGAAGGCGCTGAGGGCCGCGATCTCCGCGCCGAGGGGCGGAAGGCTGGGGTGCGGGGCGCGCAGGCAGCGCCCCTCCTGCCGCGGGGTTTCTTCCGATAAAAGGCCTTTTTCGGGGGGTCCTTGTCCCCCTGCCACTCTGGACTGATGCTGCGGTTGGTTTCCCCTGCGGCGGGAGGGCGGTCGCGTAACTTTAAAGCTTTAACAGGTGTTTTGGGAGGCGAAGCGGGGTCGGCGCTCCCGCGGGGCAGCCGAGCCGAGCAGGGCTCCCGGGGGCTGTGCCCCGGTTTAGCTCGTCCTTGTCCCGCTGTACCGCGCACAAGCCGCGGCTCGGCGGTTCCTATCGCCGGGATGCGCGGAGCCGGGAGCGCGCCCCGCAGCGCGGCTGCTCGTGCACGTGGGAATCGCGGGGGGCTGAACGGCGGGAGAGATATCGGATAAGAAAAACCAAGCCAAACCCCGGGTTTATTTTGAAACATGTAGAGGAGGTGGAACAGTAACGTAAACAGCATCTGAACTGCCTACATGTCCCTGTCCGCGTTACCTATAGACGTGCATATATGTACCTACACCCCCGTAGAGGGCATATTCTTTTGAAGTGCGTTATTATGAACTTATATATATTTTCCACACCTCCTCTTCATTTTCAAAATGTTGTCGTGCAGCAGTTCGGTGTGTAGTGTTTATGTCGTTGTTCAGGGATGGAAATGCATCAAGCCGTTGCACTGCAGGAATTTTCCAAATCGCCATTTACCTCAAAAGCAGCCACTAATTTAACGGTAAAGCAAAATGCCTGATTAAAGGATACCCGGTGAGGATGGCAAGGTGTGGGGCGTGTCCCAGGTATATATTTTGAAACCGCAAAATAAATTCTTCTTTAATCCATCCCCGAGCACCTCGCCAGCCTGCTAAGCCCGAGCCCCGATATCAGAAGTGATAGGACGCCTTTCCCTCACGCTTTGGTTAATCGCACTAGTCGACACCCCTGAACTGCTGAAGGACTTGAGGATTATTGGGAAGGAATCGTTTTCAACATAGCAACAGTCTTCAAGAGTAACTTAGAAAGCATGCGTTGCGTTAGGTTTCGCTCTCAGAATCCCTCCTAGGCAACGCAGTTTTATAGCTGCTTGGCTGTAAATCTCTCAAAAAAAAAAAAAAATTCGAAAATTCTCGTTCTTGAGCTGTTTTGAAATTATTCGTAGCCTGAGGGGGAAGAAGAAAACAAAAGCAGGATGTTCTAACGAATTCTAATGTGTATGTGTGTGTCTGCGGATCCATATGCTGACACATACGGTTACACATATGCATTTATGATCCCACTGGTTTATGTGGGAGTTGGGCTTTTTTTTCCTCCTAAACGGCTTCCTTCCTTCCTTTCTTAATTTTCTCTTTTCTTGCTCTCCCTCCCTCCCCCATTTATTTCATTAACATTAAAGCATACACATAAACCTATGTGTTTATAAAATATTCATGGCAAACTCCGTTTGTATGCGTGTGTATGTATATGGCACATACGAGGACTGCAGTTGTATATATCTTTATACATCTATATAACGTCAGCGCCTATGTGCATGCAGATGCGTTGGTGCGCTGTAATTTTTGAAATACACAATTCACATGCACATTTCTCACGGCTGCATCGTTTCCCAACGTATTCGACAGAATTTATGACTTACGTTAAATTTTTTTTTGTCGAAAGGAAGCAGCCGATCTCTAACCCTCACTTTACTGACGCAAGGGCAGTAAGAGGACACCCCCTCAAAACAGGCAGCAGGAAACGGCAGCCTGAGCTCCCTGCCAGTGCCCAGGTATCCCTGGCGCCGGCTGCCACTTGGGAGGTCAGGCTGGGCTCCCTTTTAGCCGTTGCGAGTTGCCTGGAGGAGAAGTGCAGCCTCTGCTCCCCGAACCTGGCATGGGTTTGGTGCAAGGAGGAGAGGTGACGTGCACTGCGGGCCTGGGAAACTAGATAAGACCTAGAAGAAATACACGTTGGTTTCGCGCTCTTAACTGCTGCAAATCCCGCCGATTCGTTTATTTCCCAATAATGTTTCTCTTCCCCCAAATAAATATAACTCTCGTGGGGTGTTTTATGAGCTCTTGGGGCAGAAAAAAATCCGAACAAAGACAGTATTTCACCCCTGGGTTGGCAGGCAGCTGTTAAAGGTATTTACGGCTCTACTGCAGTGCGGCACTCAATGCTGCTGGAGCGGGAGAGGGGAAAAACAGGAAGCGAAAGGAAAAGATGAGGCACAATAAATATAGCAGCGGGTCGCGGGGGCCGGGCGGGCGCGGAGGAAGGGTCCGTGCCAGAGACAAGAGGCAATAAAAGCGCATTCAGCGGCAGCAGGCTTTGCCCGAACCCAGCACCCGCCCCCACCGCCCGGGGAGAGGGGGCGGGGAGGGGGGGGTCCTGCCGCCCCCACGCAGCCCCGGACGCGAACCGGGCCCCGGGAGGGCGCGGGCCGGCGGGGTCCCCTGCCTCTCGCCCGGAGCTGCCGTCCAGGCCCGGCTCCGCCGCCGCCCGCGGGTGGCGCCCGCCCCGACGGCCCGTTCGGGGCCACCTGCCTGCGCTCCCACCCTCGGGGCGGCGGGGCCGGGGCGCGGAGCGGCCGCCGGGGGCGCGGCAGGCCCGGGCCGCCACGCCAGGCGTTCCGCCTCCACGGCCTCTTCCAGGAGAAGGCGCTGTAGGACAAGCCTGGCCGCTCTCCCCGCCGGGGCGAGGGGCCCCCGGTCGCCTGACCCCGGCTGCCCGCGGGTGGTGCCCACCGGCAGGCGAGGGGCACGCGTGGGGCCCCGCTGCCCTTCTCGGGAGTGCCCGGAGCCCTCCCCGGACGGGTGCCGGTTGTGCCACCTCCGCCGGCGCCGCGGCGCGTCCTTGTCACGCCCCCTCCGCGCTCCCTGCCTCCCCCCCGTGCCCGCGGGGCTCACCCCGAGTGCCCCCCGCCCTGCCGGTCACCGGCCCGACCTTTGATGTCGGGCAGCCACCTCTTTCTTCCCCGTCCCTTTGATGTGGGTGCCAGAGCGCCTGCCCGCCGGCTGCCTTCCCCCGGGCGGAGCCCCCGGCCCCCGCACATCCCCGTGTCCCCCTGCAAGCCCGGGCCCGGCGGGTTTCCCTGCCTCCGCCTCACCTGTTGCCTCCGGGTTCGCCTTTCCCAGCCGTGCCCGGACATGACCCTGCCGGCCCCCGGCCGCCCCGGCCCGTGCCCCCCCCCGACAGACGCTCCCACGGCTCCCGGCCTCCCCTCCCCGCCCCGTGTTCCTCTCCCCCCGCGGTGCCCCCGTTTGACGCCGGGCGCGGCTCCCGGTTCTGCCCGCGGGCGCTACGAGCGGGGCCCTTCGCACGCCCACACCTGCCCGGAGAGGGCAGCGAGGGGGCTGCTGGAAGGCCGGGTTGTCACACAGGCAGAGAGGGCTGACAGGCTGGACGCTGTCGAGGCGCTCGGTAGCTCTTCAAAGTCAGAGATGCAGCCTGTCATTTTGTGGCGGCGCGGTCCCCGGGGCAGGATGCTGCTCTCCCTGTCTGCCAGGCAGCGTAGAAACTGGTGGTTTACACATGCGATTCAATTTCCCCTCCCTTTTATCGCAACAATTACCACAGGGAAACCAATTATTACTGGGTTACTTCATACCACATCTTATCCATCTCCAGATCGCCAGCCCCGAATATGAGAACTCCCATAAAAGCCTGGAGCGCGCACTGACCGAAGCTTCAAAGTCAACTTTCCCATCTGCATTTCAGAAAAGGAAATGTGAAAACCCTCCGATTTCCTTCTTCAACTACCCAGGGCTAGAATTACTCAGTTGGAGAAACATTCATCTTGCCCCTAGATCACAGGGAGCTGTATCTCACTCATCAGCTCCTAACTCCCCCACAGCCTCACCTTTCCCAGCCTGCCAGCCTAGTTTGCCCGAAGCACTCGCTGGGGTCACTGGAGCCGTTCCCCGTTTGGGATGGGGCGATGGGGACAGAGGAGGGGGTGGAGGCTGCCGCAGGGTCTGGTCGAGAAAGGGTCATTCCCCAGCTTAGGCCATTAATGAAGCAAGGGGATGATGCTGTGTGATTAAAGCATTGACACGGGACAAGTAAAATAGCGGAATGCAGAATAACCCTACGCTGGAAAGAAGGAGCAGGAAAAGTGATCAGGAAGCTTCTTGCTCTCTGGAGGAAAAAAGAATGGATCGACTGCAATTGATTTCAGCCCCCTAAAGAGTACAGCAAGAGCTAACCTGCCCCTTTTAGGCAACTTGTATAGCCAGATTCGGAAGGAAATGGCTAAGTAATTGCCCTCTACAACTACCTGAAAGGAGGTTGTGGAGAGGAGGGAGCTGGCCTCTTCTCCCAAGTGACAAGGGACAGGACAAGGCGGAATGGCCTCAAGCTGCGCCTGGGGAGGTTCAGGCTTGACACCAGCAAAAAAATTTCACAGAAAGGGTCATTGGGCACTGGAGGTGGTTGAGTCCCCATCCCTGGAGGTGTTTAAAGGACGGGTGGATGAGGTGCTGAGGGGCATGGTTTAGTGGTTGATAGGAGTGGTTGAACTCGATGATCCTGAAGATCTTTTCCGACCCAGTGATTCTGTGATTCCGTGTAAGAGCAGACCAGAAGGCACCTAACTCTGGCGTCAGACAGGCACCACCCAGCCGGTGACAGCTGGTGCCACCACTCAGCAAGGAGCTGAAGTTACTCGTTTTACAGAGCTGAGCCCCTGGCGGAGGCGCATCTGCACCCGCGGGCTGGGGGTGCGGCCGTTCTCTGTACACTACAGGTCCCCGACGGGGCGGACGCGGAACCCCATCCTCTAAGGAAAGGACAAGCTCCTCCTTGGAGGCACAGGAGCTGCTGACGCTCCTAGATCCTCCTTTTAGCCATGATAGATTGGGCGCTGATGCCGGGGTTCCTTTATGCTACGTGACTGCCAGGGACATTTGACTTCCTGTGCTCGGGCTCCTTGAAATTCTCATTTGCTAACTCACACCCTGCTCCCTTCACACCAGGGCTCTTTTATTGTTTTATAACCCTCCTTAAACTTCCAGTTCTCAAAGATCTCATTGTGGCAGGCTTCACATTTTCGCCCTTTCCAAAGCCCGGTGCCTTCGCTGTTTCCAGCAGTTTGGTCGCTTGCAAAGGTCCGTGCGGTGCCCGGCGAGCCCGCAGCCCCTGGCACAGCTCCTTCCAGCAACAGCCCAGAAGGTGAAGGAGTCGAAACCATTTTCCAAGGGCGCCTGACCAAAATGCTATAAACATCCGGGGAAGGAAGAGGAGGACCCTCCTCTCTCCTCGGTACCTCTGGGTTCTCTCCTCACCATGGGCTTCCCTGTCCCCTGGGAGATGTAAATAAAGATTTGAACGGGCAGCCACGGCGAAATGCACTCGGGTCCCTTCTCAAGAGCAATTTGGGAGCGCTAACTCGCCTCTTAGAAGCTTTCCTTACAAACACGCTCCTCAAAAGGGCCGGCGCAACGCCCGGAGCTGACCCCCCGCCCATCCCCGCTGCTCCGACCCAGTCCCGTTTAATAGGACAGATTCAGCGAACCTTTATTTAGCGAATAAAAGTTTAAAGCCGAACGTTATTTATGGTTCCACAGAGATAGGTCCTGAGTGGCCATTTAGGAGCACGTGATTCCAATAAACTTTGTTTTATGGCTTGAGAGTTGACAAGCCAAAATATAATTCCCACCATAAATTAGTTTAAGAGCATACAAGTGCAGATGCTTTCGTTCCTGGCAGCAGTAATCGGGGAAGTGTTAGCCGGGAACCGTCTGCGGGAATGCGGCCGTGCAGGCACCTCTGCTCCCGGGTCCCCTCGCCCGCGGGGGCAGCGCGCAGTAAGTCCCCTCCCCGCATCCCCGCATCCCGCATCCCCGCTCCCTCCGTGCCCCTGGAAACTCCGTGGGAGTGGGGAACCGGCGCTGCTCTGCCCGGCAATGTGGGACGGTTTTCCTGGGAAAAATGGACAGGTAGATCTCAGATGGCCAAAGCAACACCAGGATGAGCGGGCTGCTGAGATTCCTGGATTTAATGGGACGTCTTATTTGGAGCCAATCTTTTTATTTATTTATTTATATATGTGTGTGTATATATATATATATATATAAAGGAAAGGAAAGGAAAAGAAGGAAGGAAGGAAGTGAACGTTTATTGATGAAATGCTGATATTATTCCGCTGCCCTCGCAAGCTCTGACTACTATCAGGAACGGGCAGAACTACAAAAATATTTCTTTAACAAAAGCAGTCTTGCAAAGCTCTCTCTGGTTGATACTATTGATACCGAGGCAATAGCTCTGTTCGTAGTACAATAACTCTCCAAGGTATCCTAAGCAGGCAATAGAAAGGGTGAAAAATCGCTTACAAGAAAGACCCCTCCTGTGTTAGTATTTTACTCTTAAAATAAACAACGTGTTTAAGGACTGAACTCACGCTTTTTTTTTTTTTAATGTTATCTTTGAATTTATTTAGTAAAAGATTTGAAGAAAAGTTCAAGTCAAATTCGTCCTTTATAATGCAAACAAAGACGCATGTCTCGTGATTACTGTTTGGCTAATTAGGTGATCTTAAAGGGGACCTATCCTAGAGTAATCTGAGATTTATTTTTATAAAATTGCAGTTCTTTCTGTGCTCAGCATGGATACCATGCTGCATGATATATTGTGACATTTTATGGGTGATGGTTTAGCAAAGGTGACCTGAATATTTCATTTGTAAGTGACTGGATTGCCACAGAACAACAGCAACAACAAAAAAGGGCCTTTGTTATTTTTTTTTCCCATCAGCGAAAGAGGGAGGTCTGTCTTTTCTTTCCTTTAGAAATTCTCCAGTATAAAATCTAGATTATGAATATTAAAAGTGAAAGATCACACCCCAGGCACAGGGAAAGCATGTGTTCCTCAAAAACTGCCTGAATGCAACGTGGTCCTCATTCGGAAGGGGCTTCCACCCCATCACTCCGCAGCTCGCAGGATTTACCACCAGATCCTCTCTGCCTTCATCTATCAAACGTGCTCTGTAACTGTTCTCCAGAAATATCACCCGTATGTGGAATACAACAGTAACAAACGTTTTTATTGCAACAGGTTCGGCAGCATGGAGGGACACCCCCGGTAAGTAACCTTCTTATTTCTTGTAGAGTTT
Source organism: Phaenicophaeus curvirostris (assembly GCF_032191515.1). Classification (NCBI taxonomy): domain Eukaryota; kingdom Metazoa; phylum Chordata; class Aves; order Cuculiformes; family Cuculidae; genus Phaenicophaeus; species Phaenicophaeus curvirostris. The sequence continues at coordinate 18,467,614 of NC_091398.1, read as the reverse complement.
GAGTTGCTTGAAAATCCTGTTCCGTCCCTTCCGACTGGGAGAATTAAAAATGGTGTGTCCCTGCTGAATATTGCTGCCCCCAAAAAGGACTGTGTCGGCACGGGAAGGCTCTCGTGGAGTCGGTTTGTGGTACCATCTCATAATCCTGGCTGGCGTTAAAAGCAGAGGTGCAGCCTCCTGAGGGTTCATTATGGGGCTGTACAGGTGTCCTCCTGCTCTTAATCACTGCGAGGCAATCAGCAGCGTTTCCATGTTAACTCGGCGGGACTGTAGAGCGCCTCCCCGTGCAGATCCGGGACGGCTCACGTTGTGTCCCGGCGCCTCAGAACCTTGGCTACTCCCCCTCTTTTCTCCAGACGGGATTCGCAGCAGTTCTGGAGGCTGCAAGCTCCGGCCAGCCGGGTCCTGAGGGGCCGTAGCGCTCACCCTCTGCTGCTGGGTCTCTCCGGGCAAGGGAGAGCCAAACGTGGATGTAAATGTGAAGGCTCAGAGCGTAGGAGGGGAACCTTTGACTGTAGGAGTTCTCGCCCCCCCGATGATCCCGCAGGAGCAGCGCTGGGGGGAGCGAGGGGAGGGCACAGCCCAGTGTGGAGAGGGAAACGCTGTGGAACCTTTCTGGCTGCAGGAAGGAGCTGAGCGCGTTGGTCCTGGTGCTTGAGACTGAAACTGGCTTGTCCCACAAACAGGAAAAGAAAGCCGGGGATATCTGGAGATTCACTGGGTATCCAGTGCCCTCCCTGCCCCTGCCAGCCCGGCTCTAACCGGGAGCGCGCACAGGAGCGGAACTGGGTTTGTTTGCATTTCCCCCCGTTTCCTCTCCGTGCTCGCTGATAAACAATCTCTTTCACTGCTTGTGCCAGGCTTCTCCTTCTCTTTTCGCCTTACGTTGTGATGTTGGTTTTGGAGCTACAGGATCGCCTCCAGCGTTGCAGTTTTGGTTGTGTTCCATAGGTAACTTCTCTGTGTGTGTCCCCCAGCTCAGCCCCGCGCTGTGTAGATGCCATTGGCATTTGATTCCAGGGCTGGCCCTAAATGTATGGATTACTTGTTTTCTGCCAACGTACACTCAGCATGCTGATTATGAACCAGAATACAAAAAGGCTGATAGATCAAAAGCATTTTGTATGGGCAGTTGAACAGGAGGTGAATATATAACGCTTTTGTTCATCAATAACTCTTTGGCTTTGACCTGTCTGAGCAAGCCGTGCAATAAGGTGAAACGCAGGTCACAGCGTCTAACAAATATGAAAATGTGCAGTATTAAGCAGAGCAGGGGGGTGCTGCATCCCCAGCCCCATCTCCTCTCCTCGGGCAGCTCTCGGTGGGCTTGTCCGCTCCGGGGGCTCCCCCGAAGGCGAGTCCCCTTTGGGGGCGGGGTGTCACCCTGTCCCTGCAGCCGGGTGGCTGATAACCCACCCGGGGAGGGCGCATCCCCCCTCCCTTCGGAGAAAGGAGGAGAAAGCGGGGCGAGCGCTTAAAATAGTTGGGTGGAGATTTAAATAATCCAGGATGGGGGGAGAAAAAAGAGATTAGGGACAAAAAGTCGTTTCGAGTTGCACTTGCTGTGAAGAAGACATCACCGCGGTGATGAGAAAGCAGATGTTTAAAAACAGCATCCCCCAGATCAGGCAGCTGGGGGTTGGAGCCAGGCAAACAAACCCATACGCATCGCTCGGGTAACCGCAACACCCCCAAATCTGCCCTACGCAGTGGTTGGATGTACCGCACCCGCACCATTATTTGTCCTTATGGTGCTTTTTTTTAAATAGTGGAAGGAGAAGAGGTTGACTGCAGGACAGCAGCGAGGAGCTGGGTCAGACACAATTCATGAACTTTTGTACTCCTGTGTGCCGCTGTCGACAAAGTAAAAATAATGAAACTTTGTGATCTGTTTGTAAATGATTCCGGCTGACCTCTCGCCCTGCCCTTCACCATAAACCTACGGCGGGAGAACCTGGGAGGGTGCGAGGCTGCGGCTCGCAGGCAGCTCGCGGGGATAATAGCTAAACCAGCATAATGGGATGAAGGTAAATTTGGAAACTCTCTTCTTCCCCAGAGCAACTAACTCCAGCCTTTAATCTCCTCTTTTTCACCAATCGCTGTTTCTGTTGTCGGCTGTTCTACTTCTGTTTCTTCTTTGTTATTTTTTTTAATTCTTTTTGTCTGAGGGGGGCGGGAAATTTTTAATTATGGAGAATCTCTTCAGATTCGTGTTAGCTTAAATAGATAAAGATTCTTTTCTAAATTATCTTAACTGTTATTCATCTAAATAGCGCAAATTTGCCAGTAAGGTCCATTTTCCGTAGCAAGGAGGTAAACGGCAGAGCATTTAAAGTGAGCAGCAGGTCTTTTTGAGAATTTAGTAGGTGAAATTCATCGCTACAAATTGGTGAAGAGTGGCATAGCCCTGTTGCAGCAGTAATAACAAGCGTGAATCTTACCCGAAATCCCACCTTCCTGCAAATCCGTATTTCAGACCTGAGTCCCAGCAGAATAGTTTGCATTCCTCAGAAGACAGTGAGAACTAAAAGAATTGCAAAGACCTGCTATATTGTAGATGAAAACAGAATGTTATTACGTTGTCTATATATACCCTGTAGAACCGAATTTGTGTGATATTCATATAGTCACAGATTCGATTCTAGGGGAATATATGGTCGATGCAAAAACTTCACCTTTCTGCAAATGGTTAGAAGTTTAAAACTGGCGGATTCAAAAGGCATGTGCGTGCTGAACACCCAGAAATTATAAAAGTTTACTGCCTCGCTCCTATTTGCCAGGTTTTAGGACGTCTCTTAAAATTTCAGTTGTCGTTCAGTTGTAACTCTCACTGACAGACTGTGAATTTAAACAGTTAATCTCACCAGAAGTCATAATTTTTCTGAAAAAAAAAAAATTATCTACCAATCAGTGAATGAATCTTTAAAAATATGCTCGCAAATTAGCTAGATGTGCCAGCCATTAGCAAAATTTTCCTGTCAAGGGTTCAGATCGCATCAAAAATATTTACGACAGCAGCAAAAGCACCATTTTCCTCACTGGAATGTATTTACTTGTGCTCCAGGAATGATATTGATGAAGGAAGACCGAATTTGTCTCATTAAACCCGTGATATTTCTAAGCTAATTAAATGCGGTCTCCAGTTAAATTGATTGAACTTTAGCGGTTAAAAGCGAACGGTTTCTTGCCATCTGTATGATTTTACACACATACGTGTGCAAATTTACACACCGACGTGTGCGTTTGCGCCTGTGCGCGCGTACGTACGCGCACATATATATCGAGGCTTGCAAAGTGAATGAGAAGTTACTGATTGCCTGATTTTATTCAGCAGAACTAAATTCTGGTAACTTTTGGATGACCTCTGCTAGACAAAGACAGGACAGATCTTTTGTACATCATATTACCCTCTTCTTTGACGGCTTTTTTTTTTCCCCTTTTCCTCGCCTCTTTATCAGTTTCCTCCCTTTTTAACCCCACTTCAGCTCCTCGCTCCGCGTGGTTCTTGCGATATTTTATTTGAGGCGAGGTGACAAGCCCCGGTGGCGAGTGCGGGTGGCGGGTCGGGTGCGGGGCACCCTCCCGGGGGCTGGGGGAGGCGGCTCAGACAAAGGGCTCGGCCCTACCTGGGGGGACAGGGAGGCGAACGCCGCCCGGGGAGCGACCCCCGCACCCCCGGGACCCGCTCCGGAGCGGGGGGGGGGGGGGGGGGGGGCGACCCGCCGGGGAGGGGGTCGCTCGGTTACGGGGATGTTATGGAGTGAAACCGGTGGAAACGCGGAGCGGCGGAGAAATCCGGTGACCGGCTGCCGCCTCCCGATTGGCCGCGCAGGTCACATGCCCGCCTAACTTTATTCAGTTGACAGCGAGTAGGAGGGTCTATGGCAGGGGGGAAAAAGACAACACGAGAAAAATTAGTATTTTCTACCTTCAGAAATTAATGGCCATGAGTTCGTATATGGTGAACTCTAAGTACGTGGACCCCAAATTTCCTCCTTGCGAGGAATATTTGCAGAACAGCTACCTAGGCGAGCAGGGGGCCGAGTACTACGGCGCCTCGCAGGGCTCCGATTTCCAGCACCAGGGGCTCTACCCACGGTCAAACTACGGCGAGCAGCCCTTTAGCTGTAGCAATGCCCCGGGCTCCGCCGTGCAGCCGCGGGGTCACGGGCAGGAGCAGGCGGGCCCGGCCGGCCGCTTCCCCGGCCCCGCAGAGCCGTGCCCGCCGCCCGCGGTGTCCGCCCCGCGAGCCTGCGGCCAGCAGCCGGCCCCCAAAGCCCCCAGCGGGGCCGCGCTTAAGCAGCCGGCAGTAGTTTATCCCTGGATGAAGAAAGTCCATGTTAACTCGGGTAAGGATCCTCTTCTTACTTTGCTCTCCCCCCCTGCTCCCCACGCCCTCAGCCGCGCTCGCCCGAGCCCCCGCCAGGCTCGCGGACGGGCTTTTCTAAGCCCAAGTAGCCAATTACACTCGCCGTCAATTTTTATTGCTGAGGAAACAGGCCCTTGGCCGTGCGGGGCTCGGCCGCGCAGGGAGAAAACTCCATTTTCGAAGCGTGCTGGAGGCTCCCAGGCGGGCAGAGCCGCGAGTGCCCGCACCGCCGGCCTCAGCCTCATTGTAAGCGACCGGGACGGGTCCGGCCGGCCACATGCTCGCAGCTCCCAAGGTTTTTTTTTTTTCCTTTTTCTTTTGTAAAGTCGAACCGGCAAGTCAAGATTTAGCTTTGTAAAGTTCTCCGTGTTTTCTTCCCAGTGAATCCCAATTACAACGGAGGGGAACCTAAACGCTCCCGCACAGCTTACACCAGGCAGCAAGTCCTAGAACTGGAAAAAGAATTTCATTTTAACAGGTACCTGACCAGGCGCCGCCGTATCGAGATAGCCCACACTCTGTGTCTCTCTGAGCGCCAGATCAAGATCTGGTTTCAGAACAGAAGAATGAAGTGGAAAAAAGATCACAAACTGCCCAACACGAAGGGCAGGTCTTCTTCCTCTGGTTCAAACCCCCATTTACAGACTGGTTCCAAGGACCATCAGACTGACTTGACAACTTTGTAGAAGAGGTGAAATTTTCCATTTCATCCTTCGCTTCTGACCAGTACTGTACATAACTGACACTGCCCAAGCAGAACCTGCATGTAGCAGCTAAGGACTCGAGAAACTGTCATCTTTCTGTAAGGTACCGTTGTACAAAGGAGACAAAATGACACTACTTTGGACTTTATTTTATTTGCCTCTGCTAGCACAACCTAAAAAAAAAAAAAAAAGGAAAAGAAGGGGGGGGAGGGAAAAAAAACCCCATCATGCAGGCAGTGGGAATTGGGAAAATATTAAACAAGACCTTCTGTCCATAAAAAGTAATAAATCATTGAAAATGAATCTGTCCTGTGTTTCGGTTTTGAATTCGAAAGTGAAGGTTTGATGCTTTATTCTGGGATTTTTGCTTTTAATTGTCTTTTTATCCCATGCAGTTTCGAGAGGATGCATTTGGGCAAGTTGAGGACTGAAAATTTATAGCCTAGTCTTTTATTTGAACAGGAAGACTAGTAATTGTGAACTTTTTGTGCTGCTTTACCTTTCTTGGTGTAATGAAAATACTTGCTCATTTCCATAATGTCTCAGAAGGTGCGCATAAGAATTAAGTGAAAACGGGTTATTTCATGTACTGGTAGTGTTAGTGTTATTTATTTATTTGTTACGTAGGAGAGTGAAGATAAAAACAAAAATAGTCAAACCAAAAATGAGGAAGGGGAGCTGAAATACAGTATTTCTCCTTCCCAGTCTCATGAACACATGTATAATGTTTACTTGTCTTGAACGTACACAACTTTCTTGTCCTTTTTTTTTTTTTTCCCCCCGATTTCCTTCTTTGTGAATAGGAAAAGCGTCCCTGCTCCTTACCATGTGCCATACAGGGCTAACAGGCTTGAAGTCTGTTTCCAAAATCTGCTCTACTCAGCACTGTGCTGCAAACCATCGATACCTCATTAAAAAATGGAGAAAAAACAAAAAGACAAACAAAAAAAAAAAGAGAAACCCCAGACCCCGACCTCCCCAACAACAAAAAAACTAACAAGAAAAACTCAGAGTGAAAAATTATTGAGATTTCTGATATAATCTGAGACTTTAAATGCTGAAAACTGAATGTATTATTTGTATTAGATTTTAGATTTGTTTTCTGCCCAAGAGAGAGAGACAGGCTATGTGAGTTGCTGCTTTCTTTTCTTTGGGGGTTATTTTGGTCTGTGGGGTCGTTTTGGGTTTTTTGTTTTGTCTTGTTTTGTTTTGTTTTTTTTCTGAAGAACTGTGATGGCTTTAAAGCAAACCATGACACGAGTGCAATGGTTAGAAATCTCAGCAAGTTGCTTTCAGGGATAGAGGAGAGGCTTGGATGGGAACAGAGCTGGTCTAAACCACACGAATTTGTCCCTGGCTACTGGCCGCATAGTCCCAAAGTTTTAGTGCGTTGTAACTACCAAACTCATCCAAGCCAGCACCCTCAGCCATTTACACCTCCACTCGTGCGATTTTAAAGTTCAGCCCTTGTCTCCTGTGCCCTCAGGGCAGGGAGAGGGACCATATAATCGAAATTGTGACGAGGTGATCCCTTTATTAAAGAGAAAAGGGGCAAAGAAGGAAATCCAGAGCAAACGCTGAAGGGAGGTGGAAAGAGCAAGGGATGAGTTAACGTGCCCGTCTCCAGGCTGGGTTCTTCCCACCGAGGACTCGCTGCTCTCTGGGATGGCTCGGGAAAACCCTGGCCAAAATGGGGCTTGAATGAATTCAAAAATAAAAGGGAGCTTTTCAACAGTAGTGTATTCGGCCGCATTAACTGTGGCCAGCGGTTAATTTCTGCCCTTTTCTCATCCCTAGAAGTCCGCAAAGTGTCTTGTGAGACTTGGTCTTTTGTTTTAGAGCCTGGAGAAAACTCTTTGTTCTTCCTTAGGGTTAGCTCAGTTCTCAGACTTGCACATGGCAATACTTGAATATCTCCACGTCGTGATATTAAAGATGGATATTCCCGCATTATTCGCATCATTGTTTCTATGACAAAAAGCACCGAGTTCATACATAGTAAAGACGTCTTTTTTCTGACGCCTTCACGTTGAGAAGCTGAAAAGGTATTTCACTGAAGTTCGGCTAAATTGCAGGAACAGGTTCACCCAGAGGACAAATTTTCTATTCGATTAGTTGTATTTCAGCCGGGAAGAGTGACCTCTAAACCCTTAACCTTTTGGACCCAAACTACCCTTCCCTTTCTCTGGCATGGAGAGCAGCTAGCAACAGCGCTTGAGGAGGGAATTCCTGAGGCAAGTTTGCAAGTTTTGTTACACTCGGTTCCTGTGGTAGGGGCCTTCCGTCTCCAGAGCTGTCCAAAGCCCTTCCTTTGCTCTTCGTACTTATCTAGGGAAAGAAAGGAAAAGGAAAAAAAAAAAAAAAAAGGGAGAAACTTCTCTGGCTGCATTTCTTGAAAATCCCCCTCCCAGACCCCCGCTGTTTGCTTAAAGTCTGTGATAAGTTGGCTGGGAGCAAGGCAAACGTGTTATTCGAGAGTGAGCTACCAACTTTGGCACCTGTGGTACAGTTCTGAAATATAATGGCCTTGGATAAGCAAATCCTTGCTTTGTGCTTCTTATCGACAGAGACGGCTTCCGAGGTTGAAGGACCAAATTCTGCTCCCAGATTTCCTTCCCCGCCCACTGAAGTCAAACAGGGATGTAGCTGCGAGCAGAATTTGTCTCATTGTCTTTTGAAATGTTAATATCTCCAGGACGAGTGTTGGGTTCAGCAGGCACAGCCCTTACAACCCTGTTTGCAAGTCCCCTTTGAGTAAGGCTGGGACACTGTAAGTTTACATAGTTGTAAATTGAGCTGTAAGCTCTGAGAATACGTGAACTGGAAGGAGAAAGTGCCAAAAGAAATAGTTTCTAGCTGCCAATGCCCTGAAGGGCCGAGAATGCCTATAATAACGACAAGAAGAACCCACTGGTCACTATCTCTGGTGGAAAACAAACCTGAGGTTTATTTTTTATTGGGTTTTAGCTCTCCTCAAGATTTATCTTGTGTAGGAAGCAAAGCTGGTTATTTTTGTTTCTCATGGGTGAAACGTTGTGCATTGGAGCCTTTGTTAAGCGGTTGCATTGTCCAACAATACTCTCATCTCTGTTAACAAAGTGTGATGCTTTTTATAGACTTAAGCAATGTTTTGCTGCCATTGATTAAAGCGTTATTTATCCTAATTGTCGCCTGTAGTTTTGATGTAAGCCCTCCGTATACCTTTGAAATAATAAAAGGTGTAGAGAAATAGATTCTGGTTTGTACCTTGAACAAACAGTCCTTACAAGGTGGGTCTCTCTTCTGTGAAAATGCTGGTCCTTCCCATCATTACAGTGTTAAAAGATGAGTGACTCTGCATAGCATCCTTCCAAATGTCCCTTTGAACAGGTTTGATGATTGCCCCAGCCATAATGGTGTGACTCTAGGCCAAGCTGGAGTTTATATTTACATTTAGGCTTCAGTTAAAAGTGGTTGTCATCCATTTGCTACTGCTTTGCATTTAACAAGCCCTTCTAGAATGACTCCTGGATTTATGCATGTGTGGTAGGAAGCAAGGAGCCACACCTGAAGTCACCTCGATCCCCACACGGATGTCTGCCCTTTAGGTGAGTCTTGGGAGGAATCCATTCAAAAAAAAAGGAACGGAAATTTGAAATTGAAATGTAGCGAGAAGCTTTTTCTGAGCATTAGGCTTCACTTTTTTTTTTTTCTCTCCATCCGCTACACAAAAGAAAGATCACAAGAAAACACAAACTTCCAGAGATTAAACTTTCCCTTGCGTCTAAGGCAAACGTATTTCTTTCATCCCCTGCGTAAGCACCTCAGACAATAACACGTATCTCTGGCCAGGAGGAGCCGATCGCACTATTTTTTTGTCACAAGTATTTGTCAGTGAGGACTTGCCCACTCCTGAAGTGTAGTCAGGGCACGAGTCCAAAAAGAGAGTCCCTGGCTCATCCCGGGAGAGGAGCGTGGAGCACAGAACGAGGCATGTGCCCTGACTGCCTGGAGGGCACGGAGGGGAGGATGGGGGGTGCTTTTCTAATCACACACTCGCTAAGTTTCAATATCGAGGCACACTTTGTGATCGTACTTTCTCTCTCTCCTGTTTAATGGCTCCTCCCGTTACTCCCGGTACATCAATACAGTCCTGGATATTGTATCACCACTAGTCGTTAAGGTAAGAATGGAGAGGAAAGGCAGAGTCAATAGCGAACCCCGCTCACTGTACAGTACAGTAAATAGGGACCTCTCTGTGCAGAGCCACATCGCTTCCACCGGCCATGTTTGTTAGCCCTTTCCCCTGATTCCTTTTCCTTTTTTTTTTTTTTTTTTCCCTTCTCCCCCCCTCCTTCCTCTCAGCCTAGAGACCAAAATAATCTTGCTAGGAACAGTCATAACAGGCAGAATTTCAAAGTGCAAGGAAGATGATAAGAATAGATTTCTACAAGTCCTGACCACGTGATTTGCGAAATAATTAATTCAGCACGTCCCTTAAGAAACACGGAGTCGTCATTAATCTGCCAAGCAAAGGACTCTATCAGACTTGAAAACTGAAGAGATCCCAAGAATATAATATACAAAGGGTGCAGTCCCTCTCTCTGCACACCTTGCTCCTTGGTAGCTGCCGAAAAAAAAGAGACGCCCGGTACGTAAACATTTTTTACTTTTATTCCTTCTTATTTAAGCCTTAATGAACTCAGCTGTCAGAGGCTTGACAAATAGGGCACGCCGCTTCCCGATCTCCAGCTCGGCAGCGGCCGGACCGGGCGCTAAGCGGTGACCTTTGCTTCCCAGGGAGCGGGGGGAGAGGGCGAGCGCGGAGCCGCGCGGAGCCCCGCGGAGCAGCAGCCGGGGCGGCGGCCGCCTGCGCGGGCGGGCGCGGAGGGAACAATGCGGCTGTCGGGGCGGCCGCTGCCCGGTCCCAGCGCCGGGAAAGGCCCGCACCTCCTCGGCCAGCGGGGTCGTAAATTTTGCCTGTGACAGCGGGGCCGGAGCCAGCGCCGAGAGCCCCGACCCCCCACCCCCCGCCCCAACCCGGCTCCCGCACAAAGGCCACCCGGCCCCGCACCCGCATCCAGCCCCGGGAGCGAGCACGGCGCTTTCCCAGCTCCCGACCCGCCGAGCCGGGGAGGGGGAGAGCGGGTCGGTGTCTTTATACAAAGCCACTCGCGATGAACTCCCTACAGTACGGACCACGAGGCTGAGATTTCGCTGCGAAATCCCAGAGTCAGCTGGAAATACTTTCTGCAAACAGGATATTCTTTATTATCCCTTGCTGGAGTAATTTCTAAAAAACCCTAGATTGTAGCTTTTTATTGCTTCCGTTTCGGTGGCAGGACAGAGACAAAGTTTCCTATGTTATGAATTATACATTCAAACAATAACACATTAATTCAATTATTCAAAGATGACAAATGTTTATGTGCTTTGGTAGTGACTAAAGAACAGATCTGCTACTTCACGAGAACTCCTACATTTTTATCAATGAAGTTTTTTATTATCCTGTTGGTCCGGGAAAGAAACCAAACACCACCAAGACACGCAGTAAAATGGACCCGAACATAAATCGCAGCCCTTTCATAAGAGCGTTTATTCCCGCATATAGCCCGGGCTATTTTATCAGTTTGACAATTGCCGGAGTTGTTGTTATAAATCATCATAAGTAATTCCTGAAAGGGTGCGAGGCTGCTGGGGGGCGGGCGGAGACTGTAAATCTTTCTGTTTTATTGCTCTATGAACATATGCTCCGATTGAAGAAGTCTTAGATCCTTTACTGGAGACAAATTCACGCAAAGCTGGAGTCCCACCAGCCAAAGGATTAACATTTCCTTAGTACTTTTTTCAGTCTCCTTCGCGACGTTTTAATTCTGGTGGCGGTGGCGAAGATGCTCCTCTCTTTCCACCGTCCTCCATTTTCACGTTAAATTTCGCATTTTAAATTTTTTTTTTAATTTTTAAATTTTTTTAGCCCTAGACTCTGGAAAGACACCCGAGGGCTGTGGGGGGGGGGGCTTTTTCCAGGGGGGTTCCGAACTGTCCTCCAACAAAAGGCATTTTCTTCTGAATTCTCTTCTTCTTCTTTCTCGTGCCTTTGCTCGACCGCTGCCCAACTCTTCCCTCGCACTTTTGTGTCGGAAGCCCAAGACCTCTCCGCCATCCAAAATGTCTAAGGAGCGGCCAGAATGGTGTTGGGCTTTGTGTGTACGTGCACAAATATACAGGACACGCAGTGTGTGTGGGGGCTGCTGTATGTACACACAGACACGCGAGCTGCGAAACTACCCAGACGCCGAAATGTATGGCTGACGGAAAAGGATATAAAGAACCATCACCTCTTACTTGAGGCGAGATTTAAGTGCATCATTTCGAAGAAATATAGGATTATAAATCCGAAGCCGTACACAATAATTTACATTGAACTTATGTTTCCATCACTGGACTCCAATCTTTTTATAACTGGTTTGCAAAGTCAGGGAAAGCAATGTAATTTAGATAAATGTTACAAAGCGCTTACGGTTAGTATTGTAAGGTAATACGTTACTGTCACATCCCCATGCTTTGGATGGTAATGAAATCATAGCAGATGTTAGATTAGGTGTGGTGTATTTATAGCTACAGATATGTTAGAAAAATCCAACAGAGGAGCTAATGTAAATTTTTTTTTCTGCCGAACTGGAATTGTTGGGGAGCTGTGTGGGCACACATGACGGATACGCACCGGGTTTGCTCTCTGTCTCTTAACACACACGGAGAGGGGAGGCAGGCTCAGGGCAGACACACACACGCACTAATGTCGTGAGGTTGTTTTTTTTTTTTTTCCCAGCGCTTCTTTAGCCTCCAGACACGGGTAGTTCCCGCTGCCCCGCGTCTTCCCGGTATGGAGAAGGAGAAAACAAACATTCTCACCCGCCAGTGAGCCCCAGCGCCTTTCGGCCGCTGCTGCGCGGCCGCGGAGCTGCCCCCGGCTCACTCTCTGCAGCTGGTCCCCAATACCTCCTGTTTCTCCGCCGGGAATTTCTGCGCCCTGGGACCACCCCGCGGAATTCACCTTTTCCCGGTCTCCGCCGGCCCCGCGGGGCGCGTAAGTGCGGGCTGTGCCGCGGGAGGAGCGCGGAGGGGCAGCCGCGCTGCGCGGGGGCGCGGGGAGCGCCGGCCCCGGCCCCGGTAGCGGCTCCCGCCGTCACGTGGCCGCTGTGCCTCTATTTTAAGGCAGAGCCTATATTTCTGATTATAAAGGGGTTCCTCCTGCTCGCCCCCCAAATTCATCAATGGCCGCACGATTTAGAACGAAAACATAACACGAGGTGGCCAATTGCTGCGTCTGGTTCCAGGAGGCTGATGGCTAAAGGCTTGTGTGTTGATTTTTTTTTTTTTTTTTTCCCCAAGCCCAACAAATTCCGATTTCCACTCGCTCTCTTTTATTGGTAGTTGAGCCTGAGCCTGTTTTCGTTCTATCGGGAATTCTGGTGTATGGAAATATTTGTAAAACCGCAAGATCAGGTTTAGGAGAGTATTGTCTGCAGACAAAGGGTGAAGGATGTGTTCTAAGAACTGCAAGCCCAGATCCTGAAAAGTGAGGAGCCCAGGTTTATGATAAATTGATACACAGGTAAGCAACTGCATGACAAAATGGGACCTTTAACCACAGGGGCTGCATTATCTCCTTTCTTCAGAGACTGTCTGGAATTTGTTTGTAATCTCTGCCCATAACGGCTGCAAATGCATGGAGGGGGTCTTCCACCTCCTTGGACGTTTTAAGTCGTAGCTTCTTTTATTATGTTCTTTAAATAAAAAGTGGATTCCTTCCCAAAGGCTCGGGGAGGTTGTATATCCCTACCCTGTTCCGAATTTTCGGTGGTTTCAGGAAGAGAGTTACAAATACGCAAAGAAACGAGGCAGAGACAACTTTGCTGGATGCTCCCGTTGCCAAAGTAAGATCGAGCATCACGTTAATGCGTTATCCTGGATAGCTGGGCAGGGGGTAGCCGTGTCGATTTGCAAAGGGCGATTTAAAATAGGCTCATCGGTAATGTAGCCCCTACACAGGGTCTTTTAAATATTCCTGCCAAGTGCCCTCCAGCACCTTTTCCCCTCGCCGTGCATTCGTGTTCCTCAGTGGCTGTTGTTTTCCTCCCCCAGTTGTTTTAGTGTTGATATTGTTACGCTCATGCCTGCGAGTTACACACGCTGTTTGAAGCACGGCTTGATATTTATCTCCCGAGAAGTTTCTTGCCCTGCATTTGTGCGGGCTGATCAATAAGGCGGCGGGAAGGTGCCTGGGGGCGGCCGATGCCTCTCTGGGAGGACTCGGGGGGCTGGAAGCGGCCACAGGGGCTCCCCGCGAACATCTGCAGCTCCGCTTCCTCTGGGGCTCTTGCAAACAGCCCAACTCTCCCAGGGGCGCCTGAAAACACTGACTTGTGGCCTGCCTGGAGCCTGAGTGAACTCTCGCTTATGTTTGTTGGAAAGGCTTTGTGCTGGCAAGTAGGAGCGGGTGGAAGGGACCCTGGACCCCCCGAGTGAGCCGGGAGAGTCCTAGCCCCGCGGGAAGTGAGGGGAAGGGGAGAAAATTGTGGGTTTTTTTTTTTTTGACTGGTTGGTGTGGTGTGTGTTTTTTTTTTTTTGTCTTTCCTTTGCGTGTTGCTCTCCTCGATCAGAAGTTAAAAGAAGTGAACATTTTTCTTATCTGTTTGCCTCCAAGCTGCTGGCCTGCCAAGTTAGTCAGCTGAATCCAATTACTGCAAGCAGCATTTCATTTGGCTCGATGGAAGCACTCACTTATAACTTCACCTAAAATTTCAATAATACCTATATTGGGCCCACGCTTGAATAATTCTAAAGATTTCTCTGGGTTTAGGTCTGGCAACTTCTTCTCCGAGGTCGGCTCTGCAGGAGCGGTACTGGGAGCAGAGCAGAGTGCCCGGGATCCCCTCTCCACAGAACAAACTTTGGGAGCTATTCTTGTGGCCGTGAAAATCTCGGTATTTGGCCAAGCTCTCGCCAAGTAAAGCATGTCTAGAGCAAGAAGGGTATCACTTGTGAGGCTGAGGAGCTGTTTCGAAAAGGGATGAAAAGCCGATAATTAATTAGGCACAAAACGAAAACTTACCGTATTAATCAACAGAGGCTAACAAGGACTCGGTTTGCAATATTATGATCTCTCGGCTCAGGGTCTAGGGAGCAACCCAACTTACGCCGCCTTCATAGACTCTGTAAAGTGCTATTTCTAATGAACTCTCTTAAGAAAAATAAAGCACTTAAAGTTGACGTACACCCACGTGAATATATTATGTAAGATGTTATCGGGACAGGCCCGGGCCGAGAACCAGAGTGAGCATCATGTGTAATCATGAAGCTCCATTTCCCTAACTCCAATTTGGCAGCATAAATTAAGGTGATTTCGAAGGGGAATGTTGCATCCTACTAGGTTTGCGTAGGGAGAGAGAAGACTTGGTGGAAAGTTGTGAGATCTGGTGTGTTGGGAGCTATTGGAGGCGCTTCCGTTGGTTGTTCATTAAGTGGTGAGTTATTGCTATACGAGCCAAAGGTCATTTCAAAGGCTTATGCTGGCTAGATATCGTCTTTATAACGACCTGGGCTTCTTTGCGGGGGGATTTTCTGGCGCTCGAGTTTGTGAAGCCTGGAGTCCCCGCGTTACACGGCCAAACGCAGAACGCTCGTTTCGAGACGCCAATATTCGCGGCGCGTTTTCAGCGCCGGGCTTTCTTCTCTTCATCTTTGTCTCTGCCTTACGCAGGGGGGATGAAGAGAGCGAGCCGCGCTGTCTCCGCTCCCTCGGGGCGCTCTGCGGGCCGGGGGCGCGGTGGCGGGTGGCGGCGGGTGCCCCGCACCGGGGCCGCCGGAGCGGCTGCCGCCAGGCCGCCCGGCCCGGTCCGGCCGCGTTCGTCTCGGTTCTTCGCTCCCCGCCTCTCTCAAAGCGCTATTAATAAATGAAGAGAAGCATCTGCCCTTTGTCTGGTAGGAGATCTGAGGCGGACGGAGGGACACGGTGAGGGGCTGCGGGAGAGAGGTGCGTTTGCTACCAACGTCCCGGGGCACAAAAGTCCGAAACCAAAGCCGTTTCCTCTGAGAGTTCTCGCTTCTGTTGCAGGTCCGCGCGCACGGATTGTCCCAAGGAACCTGAAGATCCTACCCACACAGTTAAAGTCAAAAATCAAGACAAAACATAAGCGTGGTGAGTTCTCTACGTTGCCCCGTCCCACCCGTCCCTCGCTTCCCCCGGCGCTCCAGGCCCTTCGCAGCGAACGGGGACACCGGGGGCGGACACCGGGGCGGCCGCTGAACCGGAGCCCGCGGAGCCCCCCGCGGGGGCCGAGCCCGGCTGGGGAGCGGGGGGCACCCCGGGACGGCCCCCCCTCCTCCGTCCCCTCCGCTCTCAGCCCCCCAAGGCCCAGAGCCCCCGTCCCGGTGCCCGCCCGGCTCCCCCAGCCCTGCCCGGCTCCGGCGGCGGCTCCGGCGCGTCCCTTATATACGGGGCAGCCCCGGGCCGGCGGCGGCGAAACGTGCCGAGCGGGGAATTCTTTCGCCGGGCTCCCTCCTACGCGCTGCTTTGCACTTCTGACAGTGCCGGCGCTTGGGAAGCATTTTCCTTTTCATTCCTGGCCGGAGCGTTTACAGCCCCGGCGCTAGGAGCCATAAATTTTGTTAGAGCCCGCACTGACAGGTGCATTGATATGCACCCCGAGAGCCCCGCTGCTTTAATAACCGCTCCGCTGCCCGCGCTCGCCGCCTCTTAGTTATTCGGTATCATATTAGGTATTGATCCCGAGCAGAATTAAGTGTAGTGGAAGTTTCAGTAGAGAAGCGCCGAGCACGGAGGGGTCGGGGGGAAGGCGGCTGGCGGTACCAGGCGGCTCGTGGGCTCCCGGTGCGCCCCGGACAGAGCCGAGAGAGGGTCGCTGCCCCCCGAAAACCGCTGGAACCAGCGTTGGGACAAAGAGCCCCGCGCAACGCCCGACAGTTCAGATGAGGTTAACCTTTCTGGAGAGGAGGAAGGGAAATCTGAAACACAGACGTGGATACTTTGCGGTTTCCCACCCTCGGTGCCTTCAAGCCCACCGCCCATGGTTCGGCCTCAACACTTGGATGTCACTTTCCTTCCACCCCCCACCCCCCGAGGCTGTTTCTGGCCAAATCACCGAGTGTCGAGTCCCTGCTTTGGTATTACCTATAAAAACATCACCCCGGGCCTTGCACTCGTGGAAAATCAAAACCTGGAAAGGTCCCTCTCTCCCTCTTTCTCTCCCTCTCTCTCTTTTTAAGATCTAAAGATGAGCCACCAAACAGTTGAGCATTGTCCATGTGATTTATGGCCCATAGCCTCCTTTTTAGGTTCAAGCAGAGTTCACAAGCAGTTGGTATTTCAGAAAAGAAATAAGGCTTTTAACAGCTTAACAGCAATACTCTTTCTTAAGATTCTGCGTATTCTTTTGGGAACTATATTTTACAAGGCACATAAAAGCCTACGCTTAAGGCGGTGTTGTGCTAACAAAAGTCCTCAGTCCAGGCCCTCCCGAAAATGTAGATGATAGAAGTGGAATACAAGCGACAGAGTTATTTTCCACAAAAATACTTTCACGAGTCGTTGGGATTTTCACACCGTATTAAAACTCATCTGAATCGCCACCGTCCATTTCCAGAGACTTTTTCCCCCCCCTTTTTTTTTTTAAACTAAAAATTTCCAGGACAGGAAAACAGCTCTTCTCCCATTTCCATCAGCTTCGCAGATCATCCCAGGCTTTTGTTCAGGGAAGAAAAGGACGGCGGCGGTTTGTGACAGGGGATAAACCGCCGAGAGCGGCCGTGGATGGCAGCTCGCTGAGGTTATTCTGAATTATACAGACTCCTCTCCCGGTGAATTTTAGAGAACAGATCAGCGGTACTTGGCGGTACCGATTGCTGTAGGAGAAAGAGCTGTACTCTGGTAGTATTGCTGAAGTATAGGTTGGAGGATGATAATAATCGAACACCGTTCAAAAACGTCCAGTTACTCTTCTCTGGTATGTTAAAAGGGTTAAACCCAGAAGAAACACAAAGCACTAAGACACACCGAGTTACAGATTTATATTGTCAGGTGAAGTGTGGGCTAATTTACAATATTACTAAAAATGTCGGAGGAAATCCCTATCCGACGAGAAAAATAGGAACAACGAACATTAAAACGACGCAAGAAAATTGCAGAAGGGTTTCTAGCTTGCAACAAATGCGGAGAAGTTTCGGGAGCAGCGAGGGGAAAGGTATCAACGCTGCCCCAGACCATCTGCCCGAGGGGCACTGTCAGCCTGAGCATCCCGATCGGGGGGCGGGGAGGGGAGAACCATTAGTTTGCAGGCTGGAAAAAGAAGAGGACCCCCTAAAACCGATCTCAAACGTCTCAGATTCTTTCTACTGGGGACAAATAAAAGGGACGAGGAGCGCTGGGTGAGGGAATTTAATTCATCACAGAGCTAAAATAGGGGAGCTGACCTGAGGCTTCTTTTATAGTGCAAAGTGAAGGGAGTGAATGGCGCCGGTTATACTTTAACTCCGGAGGAATCCGGGGGAAGAAGGAGGCCGGGTTTACAAAGGCGACGGGGTTTTTCTGCCGCTGCCCGGCCGCAGCCTGGGCTCCATCCATCATGTCAGCCGTGCGGGGCCGTGCGGGGCCGTGCGCACGCGTGGCCGGGGGGGTGTCTCTGCTGGAATGGGCCGGCGGGGTCCCCGGGGACACCACCCAGCGGGCCTCGACGGGCTCGGGGGACCCATCCAGCGAAAGTCGTGCGGGAGCGGCCTAAAGACAGAACAAAGCAACAGAACGTCCCCAAAACGCCTCAAAAAGTGTCCCCTAGGAAGCCTCAGCAATGTGTTCCTGTTCTCCCCAGCACCATCGTTCTCGGCGGTTCTCTCCTTGTTGTCCTCTAGCTCATCCCTAGTATTGCCCTGCTCTCTCCCTGGCGCCCCGGGTCCCTCTCGGGTTTGCCCCGGGTCCTGCCTGGTGATCTTGCTCCTTCTCTGGAAATCCTTGCCTCCTCCCTGGCAACTCTAATCCTTCCCTGGTATCCCCTGCTCCTTCTGTGGTGTCTCTTGCTCCTCCTCTGACACCCTCTGCTCCTTCTCTGGTGTCCCTTGGTCCTTCTCTGGTGTTCCCTGCTCTTTCACCGATGTCCTCTGTTTCTAATCTGGTGTTCCCTGCTCCCAAACCGGTGTCCCCTGCCTCTTCCTTGACGCCTCCTGGTCCTTCCCTGGTGTCCTCCAGCCTCTCTCAGGTGCCCCCCCGGCTCCTTCCCCGCTCCCATCCCGCTGCCCCGGGGCTGGGGGTGCCGGGCTGCGGGGCGCTCCCTGCCGGTGTCCCCCCACTGAAGGTCTCTTTTTTTTAATTTTTTGTCCTCGCTGTCCCCTTCCCCAGGTGGCTGCGAGTGGCCCGGGCCGACGACGTGAGGCGCGGGGCGGCGGTCAATGTTATTTGAGCGGGGGCCGCGGGCCTCGGCGATCGCAGAGCGGAGGATGCAGAAAGCCGCCTACTACGAGAACGCGGGGCTCTTCGGGGGCTACAGCTACGGCAAGGCCGACGCCTACCCCTACGGCGCTGCCCACCAGCCCTACGGGCAGGCCGGCCTGGACGGCGAGTACCCCGGCTCCGCCTGCTCGGTGCAGGGCTCGGCTCCCGGCCGCGCCCCGGCGCACAAGGGCAGCGAGCTGGGCGGCAGCTGCATGCGGACGGGCGGGGGCGGCGCCGGGGGCAGCCAGCCCCCCGGCATGGGCGACCAGCAGCCCCCAGCGCTGCCGCCCTCCTCCCCGCCCAACCCTGCCCCCAGCGCGCCCCCTCCCAAAAAAGCCAAGGGGGGGCCCAACTCCTCGGGCTCGGCCGCCGCCACCCTCGGCAAGCAGATATTCCCCTGGATGAAGGAGTCCCGGCAGAACTCCAAGCAGAAAACCACCTGCGCCCCCTCAGGTAGCCCGACGTTCTCCCCCTAGCCCCCCTCTCCCCGCCCCGGGGAGCAGAGCCGAGGCCCTCGGGCTCAGCCCCTAGTCCCAGCGCCCTGTCCCTCGCCGCCCCCTCGGGGATCCCAGACGCCTCGGGTGGGGCTGGGGGCTCCCCTCCCCGCTCCCCCTGCCCGCCCAGCGCTGGCGGGCGCGGCCCCGACGGGTCGGGCGGCCACCGGGTGCCCTGGGAGGGGGGGTGTGTGTGTCCGAGTGGAGAGCGGGGAGGGGTGGGGGGTCCGGGGGACCCCGCGGGGGCTTTCAGGGGGAACCAACGGCTCTTTGCGCCTCTTCCCTGCAGGAGAGAGCTGCGAGGACAAGAGCCCCCCCGGGCCAGCCTCCAAGAGGGTGCGCACAGCCTACACCAGCGCGCAGCTGGTGGAGCTGGAGAAGGAGTTCCACTTCAACCGCTACCTGTGCCGGCCGCGCCGCGTGGAGATGGCCAACCTCCTCAACCTGACCGAGCGGCAGATCAAGATCTGGTTCCAGAACCGCCGGATGAAGTACAAAAAGGATCAGAAAGCCAAAGGCATCATGCACTCCCCCGTCGGACAGTCCCCGGACCGCAGCCCCCCTCTGAGCGGCCCCAACCACGTCGGCTACTCCAGCCAGCTCCCCGGCGTCAACAGCCTCGGCTACGACGCGCCCTCGCCCACCTCCTTCGCCAAGCCCCAGCAGAGCATGTACGGGCTGGCCGCCTACACGGCGCCGCTGAGCAGCTGCCTCCCGCAGCAGAAGCGCTACGCGGGCGCGGAGTACGACCCGCACCCCATGCAGAGCGGCGGCGGCGGCTTCGCCAACCCCAGCCTGCAGGGCAGCCCCGTCTACGTGGGCGGCAACTTCGTGGACTCGATGCCGGCCTCGGGCCCCGTGTTCAACCTGGGGCACCTGCAGCATCCCTCCTCCGCCAGCGTGGACTACAGCTGCGCCGCCCAGATCCCCGGCGGCCACCACCACGGACCGTGCGACCCCCACCCCACCTACACGGACCTCTCCTCTCACCACACCTCTCAGGGACGGATGCAGGAGGCCCCTAAGCTCACGCATCTGTAGCCGGGGGGGGGGGCCCTCTCCCCTCTCGATTACCTCACTTTTCGGACGGGACGGTGTGACTTTGCTCTCGAGTGCCAACAGTATTAGCGGACGCGTCTCCCCTAGCGGCTCCCTCCCTTCTCCCGCGGCCCCGGGTGGGTCCGTGAGCGGGAGCCTTTCTCTTAGAGCTGTGCTAAGCGTGACAGTGCAATATACCGCAAACCGAGGGACCGATAAGCTGGTAATGGTGTGTTGAAGGTAAGTCTTAGAGATGCCGTAGAGTTAGCAGCGCGTCATGCTGAGGTGTTTTAGAGCAGCCGTGAGCGGGGGGACCTCGCCCGCGCCTGAGCTCACGTCGGAGAAGTTAATTTATGGATCCTTCCCTAACGCGAGGATCGCGTCGGACTAAACGATACGTATTTATTATTTTAAGCGAGACATTTTTTTGTATCACTGATTATTTATCCTCGTCTTAATGTATTTATGTGGGTATTTGTAGAGTTTCTTCACCAATACTTCGGGAGAGCGATTCAGGTCCGTGGTGACTGACATTTCACCTATTTAGTATATTCGGTCTGAGCTAGTTGAGAGAGTAGTCTTGAACAGTTGTAACAGTGGCTGGTGTTTGTAGTTTATGTAAGGATTAATTAAGACAGCAAGTTGTAAGTCTTTAATAGAGTAAAACAAACTGTGACATCACACAAAGAGCCGTTACACTTAAAAAAAAAATCCGAAATATTTTAAAAGTATTTATTTCTGAGCTCCCAGGCTGGCAGCGGCTCGGCCGGGGGGAGCCTCCTGGAGCTGGGGGCGATCTACAAAGCGGGACGCTTGGCCATCTTGCTTCAGATCAAATCCTGCACCCAAAAACCTCGATGGGGTTAACATTTATTTATTGACTGGGTATCTATCGCACGTATTATTATTTAGGTGGGGTATTTTCTTTTTTTTTAATTTTTATTTTTTTATTACATGCTGGCTATCTGAAATAGGAAAGAAATTAGAGGCTTAGAACGCAAAAAATTAGAAACCCTCTGATAGTGCTAATTTCATTAAGGTCTCCATAGCAATCCGCGCAGCAGCTGCCGCCTCCTTTGTTATTTATACCGTTGTCTTTATACTAACCATAAATCAATTTTTTAGACATCTTTGGAAGCCCGAGCTTTTCCTCTTGGTTTTTTTTTTTTTTCATAAAAATAAACTTTGAAAGAAAATTGACAATCAGCTCTAAACAGCCGAAGGGAGCTGCCGAGGCAGAGCCGCCCGCTCCCCCGGCGAGGACAGTCCCGTCCCCTCTGCTCGCGGCACCGGGGGCCAGAACGGGACGGGCAACACGGGGAGGACGAGGAAAAAAATCATGAAAAGAGAAAAAAAATAAAATAAAAAAGGAAAAAAAAAAAAAAGGAAGGATGCTCTGAACCCTCGTGTTTCCTTCTCTCTGGTTACACGGCTGTGTTGAATCCCTCGCTGGATTTAGAGAGGTACTTCTTTTGTAAACGTTGTCATTAAAGTCTCTTCCTGACGGTACGTGTCGCTCCGAGAAGACTGTTCTTATCTCTTACTAAAAGTGTCGAGTTAAAGATTAATCCGAACTTCTGCATTCCCCACCAAACCCTCTGACGTGCCACTTCCCAGTTGGACAAACACTGCAGCTCCTACTCCATCCTTAATGACAGGACCTGGCTTTCCTATTGTGAGGGATATTTTAACTCCTCCAATTCTGGTCCACACAGACCAATTCTCTTCTCTTCTCTTCTCTTCTCTTCTCTTCTCTTCTCTTCTCTTCTCTTCTCTTCTCTTCTCTTCTCTTCTCTTCTCTTCTCTTCTCTTCTCTTCTCTTCTCTTCTCTTCTCTTCTCTTCTCTTCTCTTCTCTTCTCTTCTCTTCTCTTCTCTTCTCTTCTCTTTCCTTCCGTCCGTCCTTCCCTTTCTCTCTTTCTTTGTCTCTTTCATTCTTTCTTTTCTTCCTTTCTTCCTCACTTTCTGATATTTGTGATTGGACAGACAGTAATGATTCAAAATATTACTTAGGGTTTTATTTTCCCCTCTGTGTGATTTTAACAATGTCATACTAGGTTGAGAAGTGCATCTTTTGTTAAATTTCACTTTTGCCCAAGCAAATTTGGATATATGTGTTGTAGATCTGTAAGCAAAACAGAACAGAATAAACTACTTTGTTCGGAGACATATTTTAAACATTTTGAGCCCTAAAATTGTTTTTTTATGGAAGTTTTCACACAAATTGTTTCTTAGAATCTCTGTTCAGGAGTAAAGAAAACATAAAAACAGTGCAAAAAGTAAGGCAAAACACCTCTCATTAATTATACCTCTCTAATAGTCCATAATTATATATATACGTTTGTATCTCCAAAACCTTTTATAATCATTGTACCCACGACCAAGATTGTCCATGTAGGGTTTTTTGTGTGTTCTTGAAAACACATTTCGCATCACCTGCGAAGTTGCAAGGCATCACCATTGCTGCAGGGAACATCCCTGATGTAACCCAATGTGCTTTTCCAAGTGTTTTCCACCTTGGTGCTCTGTAGTCTGTTCTTCAAACCATGTCTGCTCTGACTTACGCCATTAGTCCTTCATTAAATTTGTTAAAAAAAAGAAAAGGCCATTTATAGATAGCCCTTCCCCAGATCTGAGGAAGAAGGGGGGTTCAGAGGAACCCTGACCACAAACACGGCGTCACTGAAGCACACTGCTCTGAATTATTTTCGTAGTGCAGAGAGATGGGGTTTGCAGACTTGGTTGCCACTGGGGGAGGAGGAGGAGCATGTGCGAGGGGAACCTTCTTGTAAATAAATTCACTTTCTTCTCTGTGACTCTGGCACAGGCGTCTCGTTTGTAATGTGATAGAAGTCCGTGATGATAACCTAATTATTAGAAGTAATGTTACTTTAGTGAGATCACTGGCATTTTTACAATGTTTGTACAAGCATCAGCAATCTAGAGGAGAGGGACACTTTGGCACAAGCCAGACTTTTTCTTGGCCCATCATTTAAAACCCATAAATTATAGACAACCCCTTTTCATGCTCAGTACTAACTCAGCTCCTTTGGAACAGCATCTGATGTGTTGAACTCCGGTCACCCATTTAGAACGCAACTTGTCAGCCAAGGCCAGGCCTGGGGCTCATTCCCAGCCTTGCCTTTCTTTGCAAGCAGGAGCCATAGCACCCTTTCCTCTCCTTCCCTGCTTCCTCCATACGTGGTTCCATAACAGGGGCACTAAGCCAGGGCCTCTATATGCCAGCAGCACTGCAGCAGTGCTTGGGCTGACAAGCTGCTGACAGCACCAGTTGAGAGCTGTCAGAGGAGCACTGAGCTTCAGGGAGTTCATGCAGGTTCTCCTGTTCAGATCAGGGGGTTTGGGGTCTCTGCTTGTTGTCCTGGCTCTTACAGTAACCCACCGTTTAATGGGGCCACAGTAGTCTCCCCACTGCCAAAAGGAGATGAGGCTTTGTGTTAGCTCCTTCTTTTGAGGGATGTTCCATCCGTGTCCCCCTGCTCAGGGCCTGGTGAGCAGCACCTGGGCAGGGGGACCCAGGCAAGAGCAGACAGGAGCTCCCGGGGTGCCGCTGTCTTGCAGGTGCCACTTGTATGGGGTTGGTAAAACCAAGCCAAATGCCTCCTGCTCCATTAGCAAGTGCTCTCTGGGCATGGCACCACAAGGTCCCAGACCTGCCCCCCGAGCACGCTGGGGAGGAACTCTGGGACACCCTATATGGGTGCCACACATGCCTGGGTCACCCACGGCTGCAGGGAACCTTGTGCATCAGTGAAGAGGAGGGAGATGGCTCAACACCCAGGAGGCAAGGACAGCTAGGGAGGAGGCTGGCTAAGAGCAAGCGAATCTACCAGAACCAACTAGAAGCCCCTTGAATTTCTTAGGGAGCAGCTGAGTCACTGGAGCTCCATAGTGGGCAGTCTGAAGGCACGACTGACCTCTGGGGTCTCTGCAACCCTTCAGCTCTGTGACAAGCCCTGTGAAACAGCCTGCAGGGCGGTCCAGGCATGGAAGGGACTACTCAGCTAGGGAAAAAAAGAAGGTAAAGGGGATGGAGCTGCTGGGCTGCCACTGGGAGGATGCCTTGCTGACAGCTGTTGGGCAGGGAGCGCAGGAAGGAGCTGCAGGGTGTGACACCATCCTTCTGCATGTCAGCCTGCGGTGTGTACCCAGAGGCTGCACACAATGGCAGCCTGGCGAAGGCACAACATGCCGTGTGGCGGAGAGGCCCAGGCTTACGGCACTGCTGCTGCAGACCCGCCTGGGAACAAAAGCTGAAGCCAGACGGGCAGCACAAAGGGGCTGGTGCTGCGGGGACAATTAGGGCAGCAGCGGTTGGCTGGGCACCATGTGATGTTTTATATCAGTGAACCAGCTACCTCTGCTTCTAAAATGCAAGAGATGGGCTGGACTAGAGCCCTGTTGGCCACAGTCACGTCCCAGGGGCTGAGCAGCAGGTTAATCCCTGAACAGGCAATGGCTCTCCGTTCCACGGTGCCCTGTGGTCCTTGCTGGGAGTGGGGCTGGTGGGGGAGGGCAGGGACTGCTCTATTAAGGATCATCAATCACATGATGAACATTTTCACTCGACAGTGGTTCCTCCTACTTCTGTTTGGGCCTAAGCCAGCTGGGACTCAACCAGAAACCCCGGCCAGCAAAGTCAGAGCCCAGCCCAGGAGCCCAAGAGCCATGGAATTCTGTAGCAGAACAGGACCGAACCCCTTCAGTCACAAAGGCTGCAATGCAAAATCAGACAGAGCGAGATGTCTGTTCCTGCACATCTCCAGGCCTCTGCACATGCTGCCTGGGAGCAGAGGTGGGCCTTTGTCTCCACCTTCAGAGTCCAGCATCCTGGTGCTCCCTGAACTGCTCTAGGATGAGCCCCAGAAAGGCTCAGCTGCAATGAACATAAGCACAAAGCTGAATAAAATTAGCATGGGATCTGTACTTGGCAGGATAGAGGTCTTCCAGGTAAAAATGCTCCCGAGTGTACAATTTGAACACTTGGGTTCATTTTTCCTTTCTTTGTTGATGTGCAGGTTTTTTTTCGAAACAGCAGCAGTTCTGGGGGAGAATGGACAACCCCACGCTGAGTGAGGTGAGTAGCCTCCATCTTTTCTCCAAGGACCCTGGACCACCTTTTAGGAACTTGGGGAGCAATAAGGGCGAGGCAAGGCAGAAATTTTGTCTGTAAACCCTCTGACATCTCTATTTTGCACACAGCAGTATGGCTTAACTTGACACTGCTAGGTTGTCAATATACATATTTTTTCCTTCCTACCAACTTCACAGCCACAGGACAGGAACTAGGGCATTACATGGCACAGGGGTCTGTGTGGAATCGCTCTTGGGGAAATTCCTACAGAAGGAGGGGAAGACTTTTGTTTTCTGTGTTCATGCATCGGATCTTCAAAGCTAATCCCATGTACTAGGAGAGCAGAGGTCCCTGGCTTGGTGAAACTGTCACAGAGGTCATCCAGGAAAAGGGAGCTAGTGTCAGGGAAATATTGATGGTTGAGGGAAATACATCTTCTGCAGGAAGAGCATGAAGTGCCCTGATCACCTGGGAGGGTTGTGGTTGTGTTGATGCTGAGCCTGGCTTCCCTAGAGTGGTAGGACAGCTGCCCTTCTTTGCCCTGGAGTCTCTGTACATCTCTGGTTTTATTCACAGTACAGAAAACAAACTCCCCAGAGCTTCTCCTCCTTCTTCTCTGATAGCCTTCCTCCCAGGGGCCTTTGATGGTTTGCCTGTATTAACAGGGTCACTGCTTAAACCCCCAGTGTCTGCTTCCCTTTCTTTGGGATGCCCATTCACACCCTGGCTGTCTCCACACCACGGATACGCATCCCCCTGTCCTGCTGAGAACCAGCTCTCCCTGGCTGGCAGTGTTGTGGCAGCAGAGGGGCAAGGACAAGGTCATGCTTGAACCCAGACCTTCCATGTCATTTTCTTAAGGGCTGGGGAAGGATCTGTTAAATCTCCTCTGTATTAGTTATTATGACAAGCACAGAAGGTGGAGGCTTGCTCCAGAGAGGAAAAGCAACATGCTCCAACCTCCAAGTAGTTTCCGTGGCTTAGGGCTGCCATTGCCTTCAACTTGCATGCCGCTCAAGTAGCCTCCTCAGGGCACCCTTGGTAAGTGTCTGCACCCAACAGGGCTTGGGGCTTTTTGTTTTGGCTTGTTCCTACATTGTGTCCTTATTTTACAGTGGCTATCTCAGGCTTTTCAGCAGCCTGCGTGTTTCCAGAAGTGTGGTGGCAGAGGGGCTGGTTTGGTCTGTTGTTATCACAGAGGT
Organism: Phaenicophaeus curvirostris; assembly: GCF_032191515.1. Lineage (NCBI taxonomy): Eukaryota > Metazoa > Chordata > Aves > Cuculiformes > Cuculidae > Phaenicophaeus > Phaenicophaeus curvirostris. The sequence continues at coordinate 18,441,231 of NC_091398.1, read as the reverse complement.
TTCTGCCCTTGCAGCTCCACTAGCTGATGCCATCACTGCACTGCTTGCACAGGCATCTCTAAACCTCCCAGCCAGTCTCAAATTGCCTTTGACAGCATTGTGTTCCTCCCATTGTCTTTTTAACTCATTTCTATTCTTCCTCCTTTGACTTCCAGGGATTCTTTCTCACTGGATGTCTTGCAAAAAAACAGCTGCAGTCACTAAACTTCATATCACTATGATGTAGCTATTTAAGTCTTAACACTGTGAAATTCAGGAGCATATAAAATTACAACCCCCACAAAAGCCAGAGCAGCAACAAGAGATGCTTTGCCTGTGTTTAGCCACTGATTTCTGCTTTCCTCATCCCTAAACAGTCCCGCAAAACCAAACAAGTAATGAATGAGAAACTTGGTAATAGAATCCAGCTGGGTGAATGGAAAGATTGTGTGTTGATGTGAACATGGACAGCTCTTCTAGTGTCTAAAACACAGCTTTAGGTGTAATTAAACCCATCGTGTTCTGCAAACAGAAGATTCAAGTCAAGCAGCAGCCCTCCTCCAGAGCCAGTGCTGTTTGCTTCACTGTGGGCAGGAGTTTTTACAGCAGGGGAAACTGAAGGGCACAGATGCTCTCCTGCATGGACAGCCGCCTTCTGCTAAAGAGAAAGCCTGGTGTTCCTAGGCTCCTGTTTTGTCAGAAGATGGCTTTTTCCAAACTGCTGTGATTGCCATGAGTGGGCTAAGCAAGTTTCTGTCATCCAGAATTTAACCCCTCCCTCAAAATGTAGGTTTCCTTACAAGGTGCATTTGGTTTAAACTGTTCTTCTAATTTATACCTGCATCCTCTGCAAATGGAAATGTAGGTGATGCCCCATCATTAGTACAGCAAGGTAGCACAGCCCTGATGAGTGTACAAGTCTGTGACTGGAGAACACGCAGCTTAGGGGTCTGTGGGCTCAGATAGACTGCTCTGTCTGTACAAGTTCCAAGCACATTAAAGCAGTAATTTGTATAGCCAGCCTTTACTCTGTAAGAGTTGCTTTATAGCAGGTGGGCTGGAGGAGTTGGGAAGAAAGCAAGGCTAATAGAAGACTACGATGCTGTTCAGAGCCCACATGCAGGGATGCACTCCCGTGCCCTTGTGTGTTTGTGACTGCCTGTCCCAGGAATGTGTCCTCTCAGGGCTTCTGCAAAGAAGAAAACGAGGCCTGCTCTAAACTGCCAGCTGGGGCTGAGCTGAAGAGCATCAATCTCCATGGGAAAAAGTTGAGGCTGAATCAGTGAAATGGTCTGTATGTGTCTCACCACAGCATCCCTTCCCTGCCACAAATGAATCCCTGGAAATCCACAAAAAACTCAGTGAAACTTTTCCTTCTCTAGGGATCCTGGTTTCCCTTGGGTCATTGGCATCATGTCTGGTCCTTGTAAAATTTGTGGCCTCTTCCTGACCACCACAAGCAGCACTTTGGCCAAGATTTTTGGGCTGTTAAGTGGAAGATGTTGGATGATGGATGAAGGCATTTAAATTTCATGCTTTTATTTAGAAATAAACTATATTTTTAATGAAGTATCAACTTTGTGTTTTCCAGCTGAGTCCACACCCACCTCTTAAGGTCACTTAGAAGGTGACATGTCTAATTCAAATCGATGTGATATAGTCCTTCTTTGTGTTCCTTGTCTGTCTGGTCCCAAGTCACCAAAGCCCAAGCGTGCTCTCCCCAGTGCACCCTTCTGCTGTTCTGAATGGCACTGACACGTGGTTATCAGTTGACAGCTTTGATGAAACTGATCATTAAGGACCTGGGGGTGTTGGTTGACAGCCGACTGAACATGAGCCAGCAGTGTGCCCAGGTGGCCAAGAAGGCCGATGGCATCTTGGCTTGTATCAGCAGGTCCAGGGAGGTTATTCTCCCTCTGTACTTGGCACTGGTGAGAATGCACCTCGAATCTTGTGTTCAGTTCTGGGTCCCTCACCACAAGAAGGATGTTGAGGCTCTGGAGCAAGTCCAGAGAAAAGCAACAAAGCTGGAGAAGGGGCTGGAGAACAAGTCTTACGAGGAGCAGCTGAGAGAGCTGGGGTTGTTTAGACTTGAAAAGAAGAGGCTGAAGGGAGACCTTATTGCTCTCTTCAACTACCTGAAAGGACACTGTAGAGAGCAGGGAGCTGGCCTCTTCTCCCAAGTGACAGGGGACAGGACAAGAGGAAATGGCCTCAAGCTCCACCAGGGGAGGTTCAGACTGACCATTAGGAAAAAATATTTAATGGAAAGGGTCATTGGGCACTGGAACAGGCTGCCCAGGGAGGTGGTTGACTCGCCTTCCCTGGAGGGGTTTAAAAGACAGTGGATGAGGTGCTGAGGGGCATGGTTTAGTGATTGATAGGAATGGTTGGACGCAATGATCCAGTGGATCCTTTCCAACCTAGTGATTTTGTGATTCTATGATTATCCAAATCAAGCATATGTGCAGCTCAAGACCGGACGGTCAAACATCACTTAGAAAAAGATAATCCCTTTTGGAGTCCAGGCTTCACATCCTCCATGTTTGTTCCTGTTCCCTGCCATTCTGGGGCTGGGAGGGATGAAAACCAAGAGAGACAGTTGGAGGGTTTGGCTGGGCAGTGCAACTCAATGGGAAAGGCTCCACCAGCCTCCAAACGCCGGGAGCGCATCCCCGGGACCCCCAATGCGGGCTCCCCCGGCCTGTCTCCCATTGGCTGCGGGGCGGAACATGCCGCCCTGCTCCCGGTCCTATATTAAGGCGCTATTGCCCCGACGGGGTGGGGGATCCCGGCTTCAGCCGCCGGCAGCTGTCAGAGCTGGAGAAGCAGTTCCACTTCAGCCGGTACCTGTCGTGGTCTCACGATGCCCAGGTGAGGGTCTGGTTCCAGCATCTCCTCCTCTTGCAACTCGTTCATGGTTTTCCTTTACGAGGATTCCGCTCCTCCCGCCCTTCTCTTCTGTCCCATCTTTACGAAATCGCTGCAAAAGAAGTAGCTGTTCATGCTTGCGTTTATTCCTTGTTAGTTCCCATTCTTTCTCCTGATGTGGCTGATTTAGTCCAAAATCCATTTAGTAACTTTGAGGGAAAGTTTTTTTTTTAAAAGAAATTAAGTCTAAGGCTCCCTCCCAGTCAAACTGCAGTGGTGCTGGGATTTTGTTTGCAGAGCCCAGATTTGCAGGGCTCTGGGTTCCCCAGGACCAGCTAGCATCCACTCTGCTGGCTCCCAGCACATCTCGCACGAACTTGGTCAAGGACAAGGTAATGTAGAATCATAGAATCATAGAATCAGCAGGTTGGAAAAGACCCACCGGATCATTGATCCTCTTAGAGCATCTAGGGCCAGACTCTCAGGTCATCCAGCTCTTCTGGGCCTGATTGTATCTTATGGTTAAGGAAAGCATCATATTAAATTGTTTTGCAACAAATCTTATAATATGCAAAACCTCAAGAGTTGTTGAAGTGCAGGAAGATGCTCGGGTTTGACCACAGAGCTCTGCCAGCGAAAGACCAAGAGGATTCATTTGTCTTCTACTTCAGATACTTGTTCAAAAAGAGTGACAATGACTGATTACCTGACACAAGTGCAAAAGCCACCAGTCATCCTCACTTCTCAAGACTTTGTCTTTCCTGGAGACAAAGTAACAGTATCAAAGTGGACAAAGGAGCCAAATTTTGACTCTTTTTCCTGTGCATCTGGTGTGTGACTTGGAAAACATAACAGCAATGCAAAGACTGACGACTTCTGAGTTTACAGGAAGGTGATTTTATTTATTTATAGTACAAAAGAACTTTGCACAGTTCTCTCTTTGCTCTGGATTTCACCTGGGTGTGGGACTTCGGGATGAAGAACAAATTATAGCACCAGGGGAGATGGATCTCTGTGGACCTGCGAACAGTCAGTCCCATCTGGAAGTCAGCCTAAGACACCAACAGCTGTTGGTTTTCACTGGATGTTTGCCGGGCAAAAGAAACCGAGAGAAGATGATGAAAAAGGACATATCGGGTCAGAAAGTCTGCAATGCAGGGAACTCTTATTCTCCGTAATATCTTCTGTTCCTCAAGGAGCTCTTCTGCATACAGGCTTTCTTATGAAGACTTTTGCTCAGTTGAGGGACTAGGCAGCCACTGCTGATAGCAGCTTTAGCAGAGGTTGGTGGGAGCCCTGGGGAATTGCTCCTGAAGCTGGGCAGGTATGTTGGGATGATGCTGCAGCAGCAGGTCCATGGTGAGCAAGGGCAGGAGGCCTCCTTGGCAAGGAGATGGTGCTCCTGCAGTGAGCATCTGAGGAAGGGGACCTCCCAAGACAGAAGTGTTTAGTTACACATCATACCCTGACTGTACCCGGGAAGTACAATAAAGCTAGAGGCTCGCAGTTGTGCATGCACACAGCGATGTTTTTGTTCTGGGTATGGTCTTATGGTTCACGTCCTACTGTCTGGTTCACCTCATGGGTAATCACTGAAAAATTCTCAGAACTGAAGTACTCATGTGAAAATAGTTGCAACCAAAATATATGGTTTGCAGTTTCTTATTAATGACACCAAACAAGTATTTACACTGCAGGCTGATCATTGATTAAAAAATAGGAAATAGTATTTCTGCTACTTGTTTTTGAGAAGATGCTGTTTAAATCAGAATAAAGCAAAATCTGGTAAAATTAATGAAAATTCAAGTAAATAAAATTTGTTTTGCAAGCTGAATATTAAAGGCAAGTTAACTACTAACTAACACTTTTCAGCTGCTTTTAAGGTACATTTTTACCAGGTCTCCTGTTAGTACTCCTTGTTTTTTTAAACAACAAATAAGTATAGACATGTAGCCAGAATAACCCATCTTTCTAAGAGCATATGGTTCACATGCACAACTTAGAAAACAGCTGTGTTTTCAAGTGCCTCCAAATTTGCCACATGTCTATGAGGTTGCTAGTTTGTCAGCCTTTTATTTTGCTAATGATTTTGACATTTGTGCTAGGCACTTCAGGCTGGAGGAACGTTTTTCCACACTGCTGGCATGTTCCTGTGCTACTAGCTTGGAAAGAAAGGTTCTCATTGATTTCAGTAGTGCAGGATCAGGCCGTTAGAGCACACTAAGTCTTTTATAATGAATGTTTTCATGCCATATATTTTCCTGAATAAATAATTACATGTGCCAGCCTTGTATCAGTGTACAGTTCTGTATCCATCAAAATGACAAAACCTGAATATATAGAGATTTACTTGCAAATTAAGATAGAACCTTACAACTCTTTTATGGCAGTCTGAATCAATTTGCTTCTATGAACACAACTATATACCGTCTTAAGAACAGGTACTTAGTATGAAGTGTAATTTCTGCTCACACGACAGGGCTGGTTTAATAGGACACTTCTTCTTCACAGTCAGTTTTAGCTGTATGAGGATTAGATATCGCTCCTTTCTGCTTTTCTGTCAGTAAGATACTCAGAGGAAGAAGCTAATGCAAGTTGTGCCAGTTCCTGAATAAAAATGCCTGTGATATACATGGGTGCACACATGAGACAAATAAATGATAGATAAGATCTAAGATTCACTCATTTAACATTAATCCCAAAAGTTGTCTCTCACGTGTTCAATTTGATACCTAGCAGTTGGAAAGAGGTTTTAGGTTAGGCAGGTAGAGGTAGGAACACAAGATGCACTTCTTGCAACCATCAGGACAAAATATTCCAGACTTACCTCAGTAGATACCCACCACCATATGATTTATCACAAATTATGAAAATACTATTTCCTGGCCTTATTTTCCCTCAAACACCATTAGAAACCACAGCAAGACAATTCTAGTTCAGTCATATATTTATTTTTGCCTACTGACTATTGCTCAAAGGGCTACAAAGGGATATGAACAAAACAATTTTTTACTATGTTCCCATATTGCCTGGAACAGAACAAAAATATTGATTTGGAAGGCTTCCAAGGAGAAAAAAGTTGTAAAATTACTGTTCCTATGTGGTATATGTGAATGTAGAGATTTAATATCTTTCGGACAGGTAACAGAAAACCACACCTCTTTGAAAACCCAGCTCAGGCAAGAACCCAGGCTTGCTTGGGAGCCTGGCTTCCTGTTCAGAACTGAATGAGTACGTTATCGCTTGCAAATACAGCACAGGAAACACGTTGCTGAGGGTCAAACCAGCAACTCCAGTTTATGGTATGAGCCACACATACAGTTTTATTTTGAGCATGAAAGAACACAGCAGCAAGCCAGAAAACAAAAATATGCAACCCAATCACGACATTTTAATCTCCTTTTAAAAGTGTGCCATTTCCTGTATTTATTGGTAAAACCTGGAATGGTAGCTTACCCATGAAGTGGTACAGATTATTAGTAGAGCAAAAACTTTGCAGTCAAAATTGCAAAATGCAAAGACCTCCTTGTAGTTCCAAGCACTTGTCTCTAACAGCTAATAAATGATACTTATGTTTTGTCCTGCATTGCTCTGTTAGTCTGAATTCCAAGGAAATCCTGAGAATAGCTGCAAATCTCTAATGACCAAGGAGAAAGAGGTATGGACAGAAATCTCAAATAAGACATGGTTGTTAGCAGTTTACCATTAAGAGGAGACTTAAGTTTAGGGGAAACATCTTCTTTTCTGTTGGTGATATGTGATTATATATAGCCATATGTATATGTGATTCACTCAAACTTAATTTTTTATGACTTTTCCTAATGTTGATGAAGTGGAAGAGTCTTTGGCCAGGAAATGGCACCCTGTTGAAATAAATAAAGGTGAACTAAATGATAAATCATTCTACTCCCTATTGTAACAATGTCTGTTATTTTCTTCTCCCCCCATACCTTTAAGATGCCCCCTAAATAATTCCGGGCAATACAGAGGAAAAGACAGTTGCCAGAGCCAGTGTCTTATTGTGTTCTAGTTTTATTCAGAAATCATATGCTGTTCCTGAGCCCCAGCCAAGTGAACAAAGTAACCTGCAGCTGTGCAACATGTGAATCTTCCTTGACTTAAACTTATGTCTGCAAGGAGTGCTAAAATCTCAGATAGAGATAGAAACAGTCCTGAGAACTATTTGTAAGCAGGACAAAGCCTCCTTTATACTGAAAAATGTAGACCACTGGCCCACAAAATAGCTTTTCATAAACAGTTTTGTTTTTCTTGTGTTTTTGTTTCCTTAAAAGGCAACAGCCCCTGGTGATCAGCAGATTGAAAACTAGCGTTTTAGATAAACAAACAAATACAGTCAGTTCCTTCTCTACCAGCCTACTTCTCACCACCTGGAAAACAGATCTTTTTACTACACTTAATCAAAAAGCAGTGTTGCAAATAATAAATGATAAGAAATCTGTGTTTATTCTGGAAGCTAAGGCATATTTAACCAGGATGGCATATCATGTCTTACAAAAATGTTAACAGGTCTAAATCAAGCAGCCTGGCCCATGGCCTTGGCCTTAGAATGAGACCCCTGCACCTACCAGAGTGTGGGACATATTTGACCTCAGTGCTTGTGCCCTTAACATAGAAAGCAAACACCTTTGCAATGCATGCTCCTGCGGGCCTGTATAAAATTACACCCATGTGTGAATTCAGTGGATCAGGAGGGCTGCTTCTGCTGGGCAAAAGCAACCATTCCTTCTACCATACAGCCTATGAAAAACATCCATGTCCCAGTAATATGACTTTGGTGACATTAGTATAGCAGGAGAACCTGAGAGCTAAGGCTTTGCAGCCATTACTCTTCATCTTAATGGCTGTGCTACACTAAATCTACATTCCTAATGCCCCTTTTTATGTTCCTTTAACAAGCAAGCTAGATTAAACACAATAAAGTTTAGAGTGGTATTTGAAAATAGATAAAAATCTCACTACCGTTTTTAATGACTACTCAGATCAGATTTTGCCCAGTTACTGTTCAGATAATGGAAACAGTTTCTAATCCTGACAATCTCTAGTATCAGATCCATACATTAAGCATAGATATTGGAATAATTATTTTTAAATGCAACACATTTATGGTTTTATAAATTATACCTTTTATGTGGGGTGACATTTTATTCAACATCCAATTGTATCAAATCCAATTATAATTATCAAACAGTATTAAAAGCCTATCAATAAGGCCCATCTATCTTTCCCTTTAGAAATTCAGCTGAGTAAGTGTGGTAGGGACTTGACACCAATTGGTTACCGAACATGTTTTCTCATGCTGGAGAGACTAGACCCCAAAACAGTGCACACAGCAGGATGATATCTTATAACAGATCCAAGATATTGTAAAATTTTGTAATTGCAAGCATCACTGGGAGCACTGTGACTTTTATTCTAATGTGACCAGGCAGATAGTTCAAAAAAATGAGACAGGTCTGTTGAACACTCTTAATGTCACGTCTTACCTAAGAAATGGACCACCTGGTGCTTCTGGTTGCTTTTCAAATGTAGTACTAAATCAAACAGATTTGGTAATCCAATTTGGAACTTCACAGGTGTGAATTTTACAACAAGAGCCGCATGAGAAAAGGACTATCACAACTCTGGGGCTAATCACAAATGTGAAAGAAAAAGAAAAAATACCCAACAAAAATAATCATTACATCCTATCTGTATGTTGTCAGTGTTATCTATGATGGTCTTGTGCCTGTCACTTGTGGTCTAAGGCCTGCAACAGAGCTCACCCACCCCTGACACAGACAGTGCTTTCAAAGATGTGCACATAGAAAGAACTGGAAGAACATGGCTCTGGCCTGTTCTTCTGAAGATTTTTTTTTTCCCTAAATGTAAAATCTGTTGTATTTAATGAAAAGTGATGGCATATCTGGACGTTGTTGGCAGCGGTCGAATCCAGACAAAGACACCTAGATCTGTGGTCACTGTGGTCTGTGTTTTTTTTCCTAGAGCCTTCATCAGCTGCAGGCTAGCCTAAGCCTCACTGGTGGTCACACAAAGTGCAAGCAGTGCCACCAATTGCTCCCATTTCCTCTGTCTGTCAGTCTCTGGGCTTGTTCTGCATTGATCCTGTCTGCATTCGACTATGGTGATAGCTCAGATAGACTGGCCATCTGATTCATCAGTGTAAGTCTTCTGTACCAGAGCTGAGGTATATTGGCAAGCCCAGACATTAATTTTACTAAACACATTTAATTCTGAACATCTGACTAAGAAGGATTCAAATCCTAACAACATTACTCTTGTAACTTTTGCCAGCCTTCAGGGAACTGAGAGGAGGTAATGGATAGGAGATGTCATGCTTGCACACGTCTGCTGGCTGGACTAGGCTGGAATTTAGCTAGCCTGTACTCTCTGCACACTCATGGAAACTGAATCTGCCTTGTGTGGCTCAAAATATTTCTCAGTTAGGCATTCCTTTTCCATGTCCCAGTGTTGAAAAAGCTTTGAAGTGCATATCCTTCACAAAATTTTCTGAAATCATCGCTGCACTGCTTTTTATTCCTGACTGCTTAGTCTAAAAAAAGACCAAAGGAGAGACCTGGTGCTTTTCTCACATCGTTCTACTGGTGCCAGGAAAATGATCAATCTGATCTGCTCTATCTCCCCACAAATCTCAGGAGGTGCCCAACCTCACCAACTCATACCCACTACTAAAAAGACCATATGTTTTTAATCTATATACATTCGAGTTATTGCAGTCAGCACAATTTTTTTCCTTACCACAGTTGTACCCTGGGGAGAAACTATGTCAAGTATGAACTTCTACAGCTGTAATGAAGATATGGCAAAGCTTTTCTGGTTCCTTTTATGGAACAAGACAATGATTTTAGATGGAGTAGATTGAACTTCTGAAGTTTCTGCTATGTCATATCCAGTGAATCAATTTTCATCCTCCCTTAAAAATATAGCAGGACACTCCTGTATGGTCAGGCTACGTATGTAAACTGGAATTGTTCACAAAAAAAAAAACAGAGAAAACCTTCTTATTTATGAGACACGTGGGGGAAATTTTTCAGAAAATAAAAAGATACTTCCATGTAAGCTTTTTAAAAAAAGGAAATTTCCCATCTGGAGGCAAAAAGTTTAGAAAAGGTCATTCAGCTCTGTAGCATTTTGCTATAAAACCAGAAAAGTCAGTATAAACAACGGATGGCTTCTCTCAGGACCAAATAATCAGATAGAACCAGCTGTGACTCTTCTGCTGAAGTGAAACGGGCAGCACAAAAAGCCAAGAGCTAATCCCCATCCTGGCCAGAAGTGAGATCACGTGAGATCAGAGCATTCATGTGAGATCAACAAGATCCGTGTCCCTGCTCCGGCACACTAGTCTCCTTCTGAGAGCACTCCCCAAGGATATGGAGGTTGCATGGGATGGTTTGGTGTCCACAAAATCTTTACCAAACTTTCTTCTTCGGTGTTAAAAGTTTCTTGGGCTCTGGGCTTTCATGTTTCAAGGGTCCTACACGTATGACTGAGAAGGGTTTTTGTAAGTGGGTTTTTCTCTCTGTTTCTAAGATCTTTTAAAGGGGTTTTGGTTCTATCCCAGTGTGGAATAGTAACACATTCTTAATCTCAAAAATCTTTTGGGACAAGGAATCCATTTCCTGCTCAGCTCTACAATTAATTACAGCACATCCTTCTTAGAGTGCACTACAGATAAATAATGCATTGCAGCTGCCTCTTCCCTCCATGCAGGGTAAGCAGTTGTGCTAGTTTCTGCAGGAAGAAGGAGAAAGTTAATTCTTTCTACGCTGGCCTTCAGAGAAGGACTTAGACTCTCTCAAAAGGAGCTCTGATGAATTAATAAACCTCCTCAGTATTTACCACACTTGTCCAGAAACCAACTTCACTTGCAGCTCCCTAATTTTCCAGATAACATCTTCAGAGTTTGAGAAGACTTGCCTAACCAGTGCCTACAGTCAAACTGTGAACAATTATACTTACTTTCACTAGCAAGATGGATCAGGACTTTGCTGTAGCATGAGCTACACAAATATCAGGATGAACCTTTACAGCCATCACTACTTCAAGTTAGAGTAATAATTCCACTTTGACAATCATGCTATTTTGATAATATAGCCCTGATCTATCCTTTAAAAAAAAAGATTAGTTGGTGTCTGGTCAATTAGGGATTAAAAGAAGATAGACAAGTATAGACAGTCTGTTAACACAGGTTGTACCCAAGGGCACCAAAGTTAGAGTTTGGCAGGGAGGATAAAGGAAGGCAGTGTGGACCTGGGCACTAGCACAGGCAAAGAAACCAGGGCAAAGTCCTGTTGGAGCTGCTGTCTCCCTTCTGGGACCTCCTGCTTGTAGGTTCGTCTGATCTAAGATTTTGTTTAAAGGCCAAATCCCACTCCCATATAACATAAGCTATGGGAAACCCATTGCTCTAAATGTCCATTTGTGTGGAGAAACATGCTCCATGTGCAGCTGAGACACTGCTACCGTCCTGAGAGCATTAATGGGCCTGACTAGACTCACCTGGGGCCCCCACCACACCCTGCCCATCAGCCCAGGGATCTATTTAAAGCTCAGCCCAGGATAATAACCATCTTTGCCTAGCAATAGTTCTTGCTTGGTTGGATCCTGACCTATGGAGGTGCCTGATGACCTGGGCTGAGAGCAGTAAGATGGGCTGTAGCTGTGGAGGCTTTGCCATGCCGACCCGTGAATCCCCACTTGAAAGGTGAGGTAAAGCTGGGAACATTTGGGCCTGTCTTTAAGAAGGTAACTCTTTCAGAGCATGGGGAAAGCTTCCTTAGCAGCTGCTGTGAATGACAGGATATGTAAGAGCCTGGGGGCCAGTAATGCCTCCAGTGAGAAAAAGTGAAGCTGGAATTTCTGCACAACTGCTTTGATGCCTGTGCAGTGCAGCTGCAAAGATGATAGATGTGCTAAAATATACCCGGCACCCCTGAAAATCTTACTCTGCTGAATAAATGAAGGTGAGGAAGGGAAGATAAAGTTATTCCTCTAATGGCTATCATATATGGTTTGAGATCCCCTGCTTGCTTTCAGTAATGCTATTCTTATGCCTCTTAAAACTCTATGAAAATTCTTTCTATCCTCCTGTGGGTTGTTGGAAATGCATCAGCATTAATTGATTTGTCAATTAAGTATGCAGTATCATCCATAAGTGCAAAGTGGTTAGTGTTGATGCTCTGACTATTGCATTTTTATAGAAGCATGTTGCTAGAAATCGTACATTATCTTGTTATACAAATATCAGACCAAAATTTGTACCTGCCTCATTATGAAAATAAGAAAATACTGTTAACATGCGGTTGATTTTATCCTAGTGTGAAAATATATTGTAAGATACACTTGAGCTCCCATAAAAAGACATTAACTTCTTAGTCATGGATGCATGACATACATGCCAGCTTCTCAAGAGGTGAAAGTTTGACTTCAACTTTGAATCCAGGTTCTTGTGTGAAATGGTATCTGCTTAGTAAACTTGCAGAACTCTGTGCGTGACTGAAAAACTTGCAACTTGGCTTATACCTGGACAATTCTGGCACCATTCCTCACACTAAAGAACAGTGGATTGCATGAAATAGCTGATAGGCAAACACTTGCATTAAAGATATACTGAATATCCTGTGAGATCCACTTGATCGTGCTAGTCCAGGTTCATCTGTTTTTGTTGTTCTGCGTACTTTGCCAGGTTGTTTAGCGTACAGAGAACCTCTGGCATGAAGTCATGCTAAAAATACCCTCCTGCTGCTGCCTGGCACTGGATATGTTGGCAGGATTTACTCAAGTCTCCCCTCATTGCTGAGATTCCCAGCAGTCATAATAGCTTTTTAAAGACTCTGACAGGCAGCATAATGCAGAGCAGCTCCCAGGATGCCCCAGATCTCACCAAAGGGGCAGGCTGGCTGTGGGCCAGGTGAGGAGGTGTTTCAGTGCTGGTTTGTTTGCTGCCTCTTGCTACTACTTGGCCTACTGACAAATGCCAGCTGTACCACACGAGCAGTCTTCAGAAGTTTCACTCATGGGTGACATTTCCGCACAGTTTTCTTTTGGAGAACCACTCCTAATTGAACCTATGACCATTGGCACTCCTCCTGTGTCTTGGAAAGGCCCTACTTGTTGGAGACCTGCTCCATGGAAATGGAGAGCAGCGGTTTGGGTGGAGCTCCCTAGTCATGTGCTGTGAAAGTGCTCTGATCAAGTCTGTTGAGCAGCATGCGTTCTAAGCTGGTTTTACTGTGATGAAGAAAGGTCATATCACACCACAGAACAACTCTGCAGTGTCCTTTTCCTCAACAGTATTCTGAAGAGGAATGTTTGCCATCAGTGTTTGGTGCACAATACCATTATACCCACCTTAAATTGGACTTGGCCTACAATGTGCTTCATGAACTTGAGAGCTCTATGGGACAACTAGCAGAGCTTGACTTTGGAGAAACTCATTTAAATGCTTCTGGTTTCTCGTGATTTGTTTAGTCTTATGTCCTGCCAGATGTTTGGCCAGCTAGACTGTAATTTAAATGGCCAGCGATAGTGGAGGTGTTAAAGAGCATGCAGCTCACAAAAATGTAGGAGACCACAAATCTTGCATTGCCATCTCCCAGTGCCTTTTGTAAAAATATTCCAAATGATGCTACCTGCAAAGGACTTATACTGCAGGCACAAGTATGCACTATTGATAGTCATACTTTTTATTAAATGTTAACATGGAAAAAACAACAATACAAATTAATAACTGTCTAAATAATATTAAGGGAACTAATAAGAACAGGTATCTTTTTTCCTAGACAGAAGATTAATACTATTTAAAATTCCATTCTATTTAAAATGGAGTGTATGTATATATGGCCTAAGCCTGTCTCTCTAGTGGACAGTCTAACCCTGGCAATTAATACCTTACCTGGTAAAGGTAGCCCCTGTGGAGAGGTGGGCTATGAGAAAAGTGTACTCCATCTTTTAGGCGTGCGTGTGTAAGACGAGATTCTCATCGGGGGTAATGGTTCTGCTAGATCTACTCTGGTTGACTTTCTAAAATGCAAAGCCCAAGGGATAGCTTAACTCTGCCTTTTGGCTTCCCTTGAAATCTTATCTGAAAGTGCATCGTTTTCTCAGCACTGAAATTGGAGAGACTATCGCCTTGGGATCTCCTGTTATGCCTCTAAAATCTGTGAAAGCTGGGGAGCCTTCTATGGTGTGAAGCAAGAATTAACAAAAAGAAGTTTGTTAATGGTGTGGCCAGCTGAAGGAATTATTTGCATGCAGGCCTGGCCTGAAGCCAGGCTCACAAGAACAATTCTTTTCCTCAAAGAGCTGGGGGAGGAGAAGTCATATTGAATAGAGGTGAAGATGGTCATGGAGTCAGTTTCATTGCTACTATCTATCATCACTAGGGATCTCCCTGGAGGACTTCCTACAAGATACTCCACTAAACCAGTCCTTTCAGTGGAACTAGGGAGGATGACCTGGAACGCAGAAACAAAATAAACCAGCCTGTATCTACTGTCCTGGAGAAGGGAGCCTGAGCATCTGTCCTGCCACATGTTGGAGGTGTGGGCCATGCTCCAGTCCTCCTCCTATTTTGGCTAATTGCTTGGAAATTAAGAGATTTCTATTGGTATGTGTTGGTTGACACTTAGTGGATTACTTCCTGATTTCTGTTCCCTGACTTGGTTTGCATTGTCCTCCTCCCATTTCTTGAGATGAGCTCTCTTTATCAAGGTCAGGTCCTCAGAGAAATCTTCCACCTCAGTTGGGTCCTAATGTGGGTTTGACCTAGCTCATGCCTCATTCATGCTCAGTCTTATCAGGGCAACTTTTGTACCACATCTTGTGCTTTTAGCCTTCTAAGTACTGTTGGTGATGAAAAAACTCAAATAGGATGCACCAGCTTAATTTAGACTGTTGGAATCTCCTAATACAAAGTCACTCAATTGCTCAAGACTGCTCAGAGTTTCTGTAATTGTAGTGCTATTCAAATTACAACTGTAATTAGAAATGTAGCTTTCATCAGCATTTTAAAATAATCCCTCCTCTTCTACACCACTGTTTTCAGCCCTCAGTCCATTGTTCAAATGTATTAACTGGCTCTTCTGCTTTTGCTATTGCTCTAATAACATACTTCCACCACCACATGAAGAATATACTTAGTAATGATTCTTAGCAGTTCAAAAGTCTTAGCAGAGGACTTGCACATACTTTGCAAACATTAATGCATTTCTGTATTTGTTCCATATCTTCTAGTACTTATAAGATTCAAGATTTTACCTTACAAGACTGAAATATCGCTGTTATGTCCTCGGCAACAGAATAAGCCTTTTGATAAAAGGGGATACTAATTCTTAAAGTGTGGTTAAAGAAATAAGGGTCAAGAGGCACTGCAGAATAACAGAACAAGTCTTTCACATACCCACTATCTTCTCTGCAATCTACGTTGGACACATAATTTAATTTTATGACATTTTCTTGCACTTTGGATTTTATATCATAGAACTAAAATCAGTGGTTGTTTAGAAGGAAGTTGTACATCTCAAAATACAGAATGTCTTCTGGAACCTTTACTGGGGTTGAAGAAAAGGCAGCTGCACCCTTTACAGAGTCCCTTTAGTTATAACTTATTGTCCCCAAGACATTTTAGCTTTTTAGTACCAGGGTGTTGAAAAGAAGATAATCAGTATGGTGAGTAAAGCAAGTACCTAAGATTTTTCAGAACTGCCTCCTGTCAGATTCAGGAGGCTTTGTGTCCACCTTGCCTCTCCCCCATCACCTGTGCTTTAAAGGTAAAAAAATTAATGGTCCAACAGGTACATCATTCTGAACCAATCCAAGCGAGTGATATATCCCAAAGGCGTACAGCTAGGCATTTTTGTTCATGTTTATATCAAGGAAGAATTCTAATTTGTGATTAGCGTGGTATGGTGTATTAATATGCACAGACTCAGCTTTTGTTTCAAGCCAATACCTAGTTTATTGTTACAAGCTCGTATTTATAACTTACTAAAAATGTCAACACTGCTCCCACAAGTCCCTCCCCAGTATGTTTTTCTCATTCCAACCTCCTTGTGACCACTGTTATTGTTCTCATGCCTTCTCATTTCTGCCTGTGATGTTTATTTTTCCCAGGCCCACAGCTTGCTGGATATTAACTGTTCTGTACTCCTGCTCCAGAGGCTTTCAACAACACTTGTGGCTATCTCTTGCTCACCATCTCTTCTGAGAGTGTGGCACTTTCAGGCAGTCAGAGGCTGACCTCCTGCCTGCTTCCAGGCTCTAAGCCATGCTTAGCTGTTTCTGTTATCTTCACTAATGGGATGAATCATAGAATCACCAGGTTGGAAGAGACCCACCGGATGAGTCCAACCATTCCTATCAATCACTAAACCATGTCCCTTAGCGCCTCATCCACCTGTCCATTAACACCTCCAGGGAAGGTGACTCAACCACCTCCCAGGGCAGCCTCTGCCAGTGCCCAATGACCCTTTCCGTGAAGTTTTTTTTTCTGATATCCAGTCTGAACCTCCCCTGGTGGAGGTTAAGGCCATTCCCTCCCATGTATCAGAGCTCTGCATAGATGAGTGACAAAGGAACTGAAGATGGCTTGACTGGCCTTTCTTAGGAGAGCCTGGAGCCGGTTACAGCATTCCCAACAGCTCTTTCCCCATGGAGTTTAAAAACCCCAAGCAGCCCCTGGAGAGCCCTGTGGGGACTATCTCCTAGCGGGGAGACAACAGTGGCTGTGAGAGCCCATTGCACTGCTCAGCGTTACAACCAATGCTCCCACTGCCCTGATGCCAAAAATGCTAGCGAACCAAAATCTCCAAGACTAATTTTGGAGCTGTAGAAAGCGAGCATCCTTCATCTGGCCTTGGTGACATGAGAGTGCAATCTCTATTGATTGTGTGCAGCGAGACAAGAGCTGGGGACAGAATGCATCCCCCACTTAAATTCTCGTGTATAAATTTTCTCGGAAATCTTATGCATATTCTACTACTTTCCAAGGTCTAATTTTGATGGGACGAGCTTTGCAAGGGTCAAATCTTTGGCGATTTGGAGCTGGCTGCAGCCGTGGCTGCCCCTGCCCTGGAGCCGCAGGCGGTGCTGGCAGCAGAGCCCTCAGCTCCGCTCCCGCCGCACTCGAGGCGGTGTCACCTCCCGGGAGCGAGCAGCGCCCGGGGACACGCGGCTTGGGACGAGCCCCGGTGCCAGCGGGGCGCCCGGCCCGGCTGCCAAAGGGCCGATTTGCTCGGCCCCGCCCCGCCCCGGATGCAGTCGCTGCCCGGTTCCTGCGCGCCCCGCGATGTCGCTCGTGGCCGAGGCCTTCGTCACCCAGCTGGCCGGTGAGGGGCGGCCCCGGGGACCCCCGGGCCGGGAGAGGGGACGGTGCCTGCCCGCCTCTGGGGGGGGCGTGGAGGGGGGGCTGGGGCGAGGGGACCCTGCAGCCCGAGCTCTGCCGCGGGGACGCCTCCCGCCAGACCTGGCCGGGGGCACCGCGGGGCATCCACGGCAGCCCCGGGCAGCCTCTGCCGGTGTCCCGCTGCCCTTGTTGTGAAGAATTTCTTCCTACTGTATGATCTAAACCTTCCCCCTTCCAATTCTAAGCCGCTCCCCCTCGTCCTATAGCTCCGTGACCTTCTGAAAATCGCCAGCTTTCTTTGCAGCCCCCTCAGGTGCTGGAAGGTCGCTATAAGGTCTCCCCAGAGCTTTCAATTCTCCAGGCTGGACAGCCCCAGCTCTCAGCCTGTCCCCAGCTGTGCCAGTGTGCATTTGTGCTTTGGTTTAACAACTTCGCTGTCTCAAAACCTATTTACTTTACCACTGTTTACCTCTGCTTCGAGGACAGGCTGAGAGAGTTGGGGTTGTTCAGCCTGGAGAAGAGAGGGCTCTGAAGAGACCTTATAGTGGCCTTCCAGTACCTGAACGAGTGACAGGAAAGCTGGGGAGGGACTTTTCCAAGGGCGTGGAATGATAGGATGGGGAGGAACGGCTTTGAATTCAAAAGGGGAGGATTTAGATTAGACATCAGGAAGAAATTTTTTATGATGAGGGTGGTGAGGCACTGGAACAGGTTGCTCAGGGAAGCTGTGGCTGCCCCATCCCTGGAGGTGTTCTGGGGCAGGTTGGATGGGGCCTTGGGCAGCCTCGTCTGGTGGGAGGTGTCCCTGCCCATGGTGAGGTTGAAACTCTATAATCTTTAAGGTTCCTTCCAAACCATTCTCTGATTCTACTTTTCTTCAGCAGTCAAAAAGCCCACATCATATTTATCACAGCAGCAGCTGGAGTTGACTCACACTCTGCAGAAGAGCTCTGCTGGCTCCCCAACAGCGTGCTGCATCTCCAGTGTTGCTCTTGGGAAGCTAAGAAATGTAACGGGACTGTTTGTTAGTGCTCTTGTGATCCACTGCAGCTGGGCCACATACAGTGGATGTGAACCTTGCCCCAAAACTGAACTGTGTATCACTGTGGAGTTATTTAGCAAAAAATGATACTAGTTTGCTCTAAAGGAAAAAGAAAACATGCACCTGCCCTAATTCCTGGCTAGGAAGTTCAAAATATATTTAGTATGTTGCATGCTGAAATAGACCAGTATCTACTTGTTATTCTCAGTTCCTGATTTCTTGCTGCTACAGAAACTCACAAAAAATACAAAATGCAGGAAGACAGCGTTTTAATTGCTAGTGGCCTGTTGAGGGGGAGGCTGGTGTTTTGTCCCAGGAGCTGGTTTTTCTGTTGCTTGGTAGATATATTGGCAGAAGAGTCCAAGTTGGGTTCCCTGCTATCAATGTACAGTTTCCAAAGCAAGCTTGCCCCTGACTGGTAGGTAAAGTGGAGGTGATGGATCTTGAGTCTGGATGTGTAGAGGTACCCATAGACAAGCTGGGAAGTTGTACTGGGTTCTTTATTAGTTTGCAGATGGTAGCACAGGCCATGCTTATGTTCAGGGGCGCAGAGTCCTGGATCCTCAGGACCTGGAGAATACCATCATAATCAGCATTGCTTTGTGCTATTTACTAGCCGTTATGATACAATGTAGTTTATTGTGAAACACAAGGATAATGATGTATTTGAGTAGATGTTGATTTCTGCTGCATTCCTCTGCTCTGTGACCTTTATGAATATGCTATAGTGACAGCTTGCCAATATGTACTTTTTTTCCTGGAATTACAAATACAAACTCAGAACTGTATTGTATATAGGCATCTCATTGCTTTCTTGTTGAAAGTGTTGGGTTTTTTTTCACAACAACCTCCCACTAAACAAGCAAATTGTGTTGGAATACAGCAATGACAGATCTTAAGTATAGCGTAAAGAAAATGTGTGTTTAAAAAAAATAGAAGCAAGGAAACAAAGTTCTGCAATAACTGGTGCTTTCCCTCCTTGCTGAAGCATTCTTCCTCTGTTCCTGGAGAAAGTCTTGCCTCGCTTTCTAGGGACTTGAATACTGCTTATACTGGTCTCAGACTCTTGTGTTAACAACTGTACTATTAAGGTGGTACTTTGAGGCCGTCAGAGCTGCTGGATATACATACAGACAAGGGAGTGAGAGGCTAGAGAGCAGCCTTGCGGAAAGGAATCTGGGGGTTCTGGTTGATGGCAAGTTGAACATGAGCCAACAGTGTATCCTGGCAGCCAAGAGGGCCAACTGTGTCCTGGGATGCATCAAGCATGGCATTAGCAGCCAGCTGAGGGAGGTAATTGTCCTGCTGTACTCCGCACTGGTGTGGCCCCACCTTGAGTACTGTGTGCAGTTTTGGGCACCACGGTATAAAAGGATGTAAAGCTACTGGTGAGTGTCCAGAGGAGGGCCACAAAGTTGTTGAAGGATTTAAAGGGGAAGCCATACGAAAAGTAGCTAAAGTGACTTGGTCTGTTCAGCCTGCAGAAGAGGAGACTGAGATGAGACCTCATGCAGTTTACTGCTTCCTCACAAGGGAAGGAAGAGGAGCAGGCACTGATCTCTCTGCTGACCAATGATAGGACTCAAAGGAACGGCGTGAAGTCAGTTGCTTTGTCATGGCAGTTGCAGTGAACTACTGCTCCTCTAGCGTGTAAGAGCTGTAAACAATGGGTCTCTGCCTGCAGGTATTTAAAGACAATCATCCCAGCATAGTTAATTTTCTAGAAATATGATAAAAACTGAAGAAAGGGTGTTAGTAGAGAACAGAACCATAACTAATTTTTACACACTGACTTGCTTGTGTATGGCTTAAAATTTTTCTTTTTTTTTTAAGTACTACCTGTCTTCACCTTTGTGCACCTTATGCATTCACTTCTGATGTGCCTGTTCACTGTCTGGGCAGAGACTGAAACACAGAAAATACCATATGAATTTTAGAAAAACCTTTCTTTTACTGTGGGGATGGATTAACATTGGAGCAGGTTGCTTGGAGAAATTGTGGAGTTTCCATCCTTGGAGATAGTAAGCAGTCAACTGGAGATGGCCCTGGGCAGCCTGCTGAAGCTGACCCTGGACCAGCAGGAATGCCTTCCAACTTCAGCTGTTTGGTGCTCAGCTTGCTTGCGCTTCTGGACTAATTTAACTAATTTGCTTCTGGACCCACTCTGTGCATTCATTCGCCGAAAGATGTTGAACACAGCCTGCTGTTTTAATGCATTAAAGATTAAATACAAAATAATTACTAAATTACTTACGTGGAATAAAACGCTTTAGTGTCACTCAACTTATTCATAAAATGTAAAGCTTCTTCAGAAATATAAAGAGGTTGATGCTTTGTCTCAGGGAATAATAAAAATATTTCTGTAGCTTCATGAATTACAGGCATGTTATGTCGCATTTTAAATCATCTATTTCTGAACTGTAGGAAAATATTAATTGGATAATATGGTAGAGAATTTGTTTAGAGTAGCTCAGCATCAATCACATATTCACAGGATATGCAATGAGTGTTTATACTGTAAGAAGAATTAAGAGTGCCAGCTTTCAAGTGGTCCAGAACATTAATCTTTCTAACTCTAGTGGTTTTGAGAAGCTGACTGCTCAAATAATCTATAAAAGACTGTTGAAAAGATGTTTAATTGATCACTAAATTACTCAATATGCCTTATTCTTCCCCCCTCCAAAAAACCCATTAATTTTAGATCAGTGATCAAAAGAGAAAATAATATCCTTGTTTGTCCTTTGATCTTTGGCAAATGATTTGCTTATTGCTGTTGAGTGACGTCCAGAGAAACTAGTTTTAATACTAAGCAAAATGAATACAGTTTCAAAACCAGATGCCCTTCTGCCTTTAGATATTTTACATTCTTAGCAAGCCTACCTCCAATATGATGTGCCAGAGCAAAAATAACTCTGACGCATATGTTTTATGTATTGAGACTAGCTGCAGTTTGGCTGCAAACAAATACATAGGGAATGAAACCTAACCATTTAAATAGTTCCTGCACATAAAGACATAAAATTTAAACTGAGAATGCATTTTGTGCATCAGAATGCGCATGAGTAAATGTTAACATATCCTGCACGTGTAAGGTGAAAAAAATAGTCATTCTTAATAGTCATTACTTAATAATAGGTTGTGTGCAGCACAGATTGTTTAAGCTGCTTCAAAGGTGCTTGTAGTCAAAAAGAGGTGATTTGAAAATACCAAATTTGTCAGGCTGTATGATTTTATCTGACAGTATTCTTTTACATATTTTTTTTTTTTATGTAATTGCACTAAAAGGAATCCCTTTGACTCTTATTCAATTTCAATAAACAAGCCTCTTGCCAGTTGGTGCTCAGACACATGTTTGAATTTGAACCAATTCTCTGAGTTGATTGCTTATGTAATCTTCCTTTTAGGCTGGGGAAGAATGACTTTCACAATTATTATAGTACAGTACATCTTTTACTTTGAGATATTGTTATTTCTTGGTTTTAAGAAGCAATATAATTACAGTTTATAATAGAGTATGCTTCTATAGTTGTTTCTGGCTCCATTAAGACCAAGCAGTCTTTCTTTAATCAGCGTTTTATCGTTGCATATTTTCTGTTAAAGTAATATCTTCTATTCTTATGCCAGAAATGAGATTGCTCTAGAAATAATGGTAACAAAAGTAGTAAATGAAAAGTAACATATATTTTGATATTGTTCAGCTTGATTTGCTAGTGAGCTTTCATCAATTGTGGAATGATTCCAGATATAAGTGCTGTTTAGCAGCCTAACTGTTCAGCTCACAAGTGGTCACAGAAGAACAGCTTTGGATAGGAACCAGATTTTTCTTCTCTTTCTCACTCCTGTTTTCTTTCTGGTCTTTGGATGCTTTCTTCTCTTGGACTGTCCTCAGTTGCTCACCTGGTTCTCTTCCTGTTGTTTGGACCCTGTGAGCTGCTTCCTTTTCAAAACAAAATAGCATGGTTGCCGTTCTCTTTTGCTGTAGTTGAGCAGGTGTTGCATGTTGCTGCATTGCTGGGCATTTTCAGCTGTCTCTTGAAAGTAAGAAACTGCAGCTGCATGCAAGCCAAGGAGAGGGCAGAGAGAAAGACCACACTAGGTTCTGAAATTTTAGTTACTATTATTATTTTAAAATTCTGGTCTTTGGTTATTAAGAAGGCAACATAGATGTCATGAGAATATGGATGTTTTAATACAAACTGGGAGAAGCCCCATGCAGTAGTAAAACCTATGAAATAGGTAGGAAGGGTTGGAAACATCAAAGAAAAAAAATTGAAGTGGTGCTGCAGAGAATGCAGGAGAAATTGATACCAGTCTCATTTGGGAGGAGGAAGCCCAACCAAAACCCTGGAATGTGCATGCTGAATTGGAAAATAAAAATGCTGAGAGCTGGGAATTTTTGGCAGGTCTGCCTTCTAACTGTTGTGTAATGAAACTGAACCCAATGTGAAGCTTGCATCCCTAGCAAGAACCTTCAAAGTGCAACTGCATGTGTATTTTTTCTTTTTTTTTTTGGAGAAACTGCGTGCATTGGAATGTGTTCATTGATAGCTTTGGAAAAGCTCCTTCATTAGGAAGACTGTGAGGGTATGATTAAGAGAATGGGATAAATGTTTTCAGATTTTGAAATATGGAGTCTGCAGTGTTTCCCAGAGGTGAGGAAGAGCCTGAGAGGTGCTATTGCAAATAACATTGTCTGATTTGGGCTGACTTAAAGGCTGCTAGCCCTAAAGCAGCACCTTCCCCCTTGCTAATGGCAGTGCTTGTCTGACTGACTGCACCAGCGCTAGGTTTTTGCACTTCTACCCTGTGAAGCTCTCCTGCCTAGAGATCTGTCTCTTCTTACTCCTTTGCAAGACTGGTACAAAGAGTCTCTATTGTGTCTCCTAGTACTGCTGTGCTCAGGGCTATGGGCAAGATGGGAAAGAGAGAATGAAGAGGAGCCTGGACAAAAGGCCAGAGGGGCCAGGGCTGGGTGAGCAGGAATTGTGTGTGTGGAGCAGCTTTTGGAGCAGGTATGGAATACCGAGGTCCTGTCTGGTTGGACAGATGTTTAGGTGCTGTGTTGTGGATCAGAGCAGGGGTGCTGTGGGTGAGAAAGCAGCGAGCTCCTTGGGGCATTTTGTAGAAATGATGCTCAGACTGCCTGCCAAATGTCCATAGGGCAGGAGCGAGTTTGGACTACCAGAGACAAGAGGGTTCAAGAGAGCTTTCAAAGTCTACAAATGTAGATAGCGTGGCTAAGAAGTGTTGCAGGGCAGTGAAGCACTTAAGGCATTTTTGAGTATCATACCTCCACTGCCCTACTTCTCACAGGTCTTGTGCTTGAAGTTTTACTTCTTGAGTCAGAGCCAAAGTGGGGAAAAGGGCTTAAGTAGCACAAAGGAGAGGGATTGATTTAGAGATCTATAAAAAGCTATAATTAAGAATTACAGAGCTTCTTCAACATGGAGCATTTATGGTGACTATCAGGAATAAGTAAAACGGCTCCAGCTTGTCAGGTCTTTATAAATAGAATCTTTTTTGACATCATTTAGCTGGTGCCCTCTGATTTTTCTGAAGAAATCCAGATGTTGATTTAGGAACAACTTTTATTTATGGATTTGATTTGGTTGAGATTTTTTGGCCTCCTCTTTTGATGGGAGGTGTAATTCTGCGATTGTGGCGATGCTGAGCTATCTCCCTCCCGTGGCCTCGCCTAGCAGTGAGAGCGCTGAGCACCCTGGAGGACTGAACCACGGATGTGTACACTCTGGAAAGTCAACTTGAAGACAGTAACAGAATTGGACTAATGCTGAAATCCATCCAATTAATAGCTTTCTTGGAGGGTGAAGAAGCAGATTATGTCATGCGAAATGGCTAGTGCAGTAGTCACACGCTGGCTCTCTTAGTGGAGCAGCCACAGGAAACTCAAGTTTGACAGTTGCTGCTGAGATTGAGTCTTTACATTGACAGTCTGTTTGATCAATAATTACTGACCAGTCATGATTTATCTGAATTGTAATGTCTCTACAAAAAAGGCCTGGGATGGATTTAAGCAAGTGATGTAATTATTTGATACATGATTTAATGCATGCTGTTTAACTTATGTGAAAGTCCGTTTTCATTTGGCAAGGCACTATGAAACACTTTTTGGTCCTTTGTCAGCAGAGCCAGGGAGTTGCTGATGCTTTCATTTTTTCTTGGCCCTTGTTAGTTTACAGGATCAGGCCAATTACGTGCAATTGATCTGTACTCAGGGTGGGTGGGGTGAACTGGTGGGTCTCAAGGCACCTAATTCACAACTTTCTTGTGCTTCCTTTATTGATCACCATTGATGCAAGAGATGTATGTTTTTAACTGCTTTGGTTCCAAAGTGTCTGCAGCTTCACCCCTCCACTTATTTCCTGTAATAAGGATATAGAGGCACGTGAATTCCTAGCATTTTGTTTTTAAACAGTGTATTGTACTTGAAAATGTGACTGATTTGTATTATGAAATGAGAAAGAAGTGATCGTCTGCTTCTTTTTGATGCATCTTAGCGTCAAGCAGCTAATAATCATCTTGCCTTCTGGAGTCTGTGGGATAGCTTTCCATGTGGTTTTCTTTGGGTTAATACATCTAGAACACAGTGAGCAGCAGATCCCCCCCTAGCACCAGTCTTGGGAAACTTTTCCTGCCGACTATGGTATTTGCTGCATAACGTTTGGAGACTTGTAAGTAATGTTGTTGGATATGGATGTTGCCCAGATGTAAGACTAAACTTCTTTTCAGTGTTTACTCTTGTGAGAAAACAGTTTTGAGGTATCTCATTATAATTTAATCAAATTTGTACCGAGGGAGAGGCCAAAGCAAGCTATGTGGAAATAATGTGTAAGTTAATCTCTCCAGCTGTAATATTGTAGTACAGTGATTCAAATTAATGCCAACTTTTTTTTTTAGTTTTAATAGGCGATATCTTGCCTCTTGGCTCTTTTAATAGGCCTTTAATGCCATGTGAACCAAACTGGTAAATACAGATGTTTTAGTTTTTTATGCAAGTTTAAAAAGAATATAACAGAAAGGAAACTGATCCATGCAAATGTGGTGACTTTAGAGAACGAGTAGTCTTTATTTCTATATGATTCATAAATAAGTTCTTAATGTTTCAGAAAGTTGCTCTTTATGAGAAGATGAGATGTTCCTGGGCCAGGTCCTAGCCTTAGCTGCACAACAGCATGCAGTGAACTGCATGGAAGAGTTTTTTAGTTGACAGAGTGCTTCGTTTACAGATGCAGAAAGAAGATATCAAAGGATTACTTGCTGGCATACTGAGAATTCAGTAAATATTAGTTTATAGGAGACTTGGGGCAGAGATTATTTTGATTTACTTCTCGCTGTTTTAGTACTTGAGAAATAATCAACAGGATAGTAATGTGCGGTGTTGATTCTTTATCCTTGATTCATATAGGCATAGGCTATTTCTATAACAGGAAATTATTTCTATCTGCATTGCCTTCCAGAAATATTCTTGCCCCACCAAAACTGTATGGTATTACTAAGAGCTGGGAACAACCTGATTTCAAGTTGAGAGTTCTCTTAGAATAACTTTGAACTTGTTGAGAACTTCATTTCCCGTGCAGGAGAGAATACCTTGATGCCTGGATCCACAGGTCTCTGGCATTTGCTGGTGCCTGATATTCAAGAATGCTGCAGCTTGACAGCAAGTGTGCTAAATGAGTGGCAGAGCAGCAGGGCAGACCATGCTGCTTACCCTGCTGCTTGAAACTAGCTATTCATACTAGACTGCTGAATCTGCTAAGTTACTGCTTAGCATATTCCACAATTTAACATGCAGAGTATTTCTTGCCTTCTCATTTTCACAGTCTGAGTCTTATTTTTTTTTTTAAATAACAGGATTAAAGGCATAACTGTAAACCATTTATTTCATTACCGCTCTTTCATCATTGTGAAGCTGCTTGGGAAAGGTGGGTGAAAATGTCTGTTTCCCTCATTGTTCCAGGCAGCACTGACACAGGATGAATAGTTTCTGAGTAATTCAGTGTGTAGGAGTTGAAACCAAGTTTTCTATCATTGTAAAAAGACTGAACAGCCTGGACAAGGAATTGGCGGGGCTGAGACACTGCAGAGTGTCTTGGGAACATGGTGCTTCCTCTTGCACAGACTTCACTGGGGAAATGTTATTGCAACCTCTCATTCTTTGAACTGAAATTCACCTCTGTGCAAGTATAGCATGTCCTGTTTTGAGAGCATTAGTTGGAGCTGAGATGTGCACAGACCTCAGGTGAGCTGCTGATCCTCTGCTGACAGTGGGGTTCAGTGCTCTTAACTATCTCTTCTTACAGCATATGTGCGTACTTCTTTCTTGCTGTCTTGAAACTATTTGTGTGGATAAAGTCTTATTGAAATGACAGTGTGAAACATCTGGAAACGCTGAAATAAAAATGCTAATTGAATATCTGTTTCTGGCCTTAAAGTTGCTCAATTAGAACATTTCACCACAAAACATGAAAAAAGCACCTAATGCAAGGCATTTTTAGTGGCAAAGAATTTGACTGTTATGCCTCATTCTGTGTTTTGCAAGTGTTTTTGTAAGAGCAGAAACTGTGTCTTTTCTAAGTAATTTTCTCTCATGACAGTTGAGAAGTCTAGGAATTTGTTCTAATAGATAGTTACAAACCTAAGTAATTAAAACTCCACTGGGAACATGCAACACACCAGTTCACAGAATTTTCTTCTCAAAGTCTAATTTGACAGCTAAGAACCCTGTTAACCCTTTGAAACCTGCATTTTCTATGCTAAATTGTTAATAAGTAAACCACTTTGACTAACAAACATGTTGAGCATTGTGAAATTTTCATGCCCTTTTAGTCATCCACAAAACCAAAGAAGATTTTATGTAGATGGTCTACTTGCCATTTGACTTCTCCGGTTGTTGTGAGGCTGCATCTGCTGAATTCTCTGCTCATGGGATAATGAGGCTTACGCTGTGATGTTTTCTGTGTCCATCTCCCTTTAATTCTCATTTCCCAGTATTTTTTGAACTCAAAGGTCATTTCAGACAAATATGACAGGGAGGACTGATCCCATATTGTGTAACTGGCATTAAAGCAAGCAGCATTATGGGGGAGAAGTTGGGAAGGACAACAGAATGATGTTTGCTTGTCCTGAACAAAGAGCAGACAGTCCACATGAAAAACTAAATATTTGAATTTGTTCAGCATGGGAGAAATTTCAGTAGGATGGGAAAACAACTTTCAGGAAGGAGCGCAAACCTGAGAGGCAGACCCATGGAAAACCACACAGTACTAATTCCTCTGATTATGGAGGCAGAGGGAAGAACCAAATAGTTCCTTATTCCCAAGATATGTAGAGGAGTTATTCCTGTAAGGCATACTTCCAGGCAATTATTTCATCTTGTGAGGAACTAATGGTAGAAGTGTCTGCTGCGTAGGATCTAACACATAAATGTGATTCTGTGTTGAAAGCTTCTGAAACTGAATCGACATCACATTTGTTAATATTCTCCTTATATACCTAGTGCGACAGTCACCGTGGTTAGCAGAGAAACTAACATCTACAGACCAGAAGATTATAGTTGCCGAAGGATAAACTGGATTTGACTTCATTAGTGCACAAATGATAAGTTTGTGAGGAGTTATTATAGCATTAATCAACTTGATGGATTGGAAATATGACAGAACTGAAGCAGCGTGTAATATTAGTGCCTATTATTCTACAAATTATGTCTTCACCTACATTCATAAGGCAAGAGTCATTGCCGTACATTAAAGATGTTACACACTTCTCTTGTGGAGGCATGTGACATCCCTTCAGTGATTCCTCCTCCTCTTTCCCCAGCAGGGTTCTGGTCTCCTTTAGCTGTGTGTTTTCATCTTACAACTAATCGAAGGTGGTTAGGGAGCTGATGTTCGAATTTTGCTTGCACCTTATAAACCTGGCCCTCTCATGTAGCAGCGTGTATTAAAACTTCTTGCTCCATCAGAAAAAAAGTATTTTATATTCTAAACATCTTGGAAGAAGAATAATAGGTGGAAATTCAAAGAAATGTGACAGATAGTGAGTAGATATTTAATTCCTTGATCCTAGAGATTTGCCAGGCTTTGTATATATACCTTTGGCATTGCTGGAACAAAATCTGCTGTGTGCAACTCTGAATGCATGATGCAGAGTATCTTTTTCTAGGCTGTAAGTAATAGTATGTGAATCTTGTTGTGAAGCTGATTTTTTTTAAAACTCTGCCTGTACAGTGCTTGCTAAACCAATGATCTTCTGTCTGGTCTTGCAAAGAAATTAAGACCTCAGTTCAAGGTTTGTGAGCATGTGTCCATCTCATTCAGAATTGTGACCTCCCTCTGTAGACCGTCAGGTGCCAAGTGCAAGGGGTATTATTCATTCATTTGATTAGAAATGCTGGAATCAAGGTGTACTGATAACCAAGACTGAGATTTTCATTTGGCTGGTTGTTCTCGTTTTGTTTACTTGTCAAAAGACATTTATTAGTACACAACTAAATTGTGAATGAGCTAGTGCAAAGATTTTAAACTACTCTTATCCTTTCCTTCCCTTAAGTTCAGTGTGTGTTCTTGTTTATACTAAAACTTCATATCATGAAGCAGCAGGTACGGTTCATGAAAATTTGTAGGTGGTCAGTAGAATGTGAAAGGAAAATTTAAGCTGATAAGGGCAAACAAATGAGAAAGAATATTCTACTTCTGTTGTGTTTTATAGCATGGGTGTGTCAGCCCTTAGCAGGAGTGTGGGATTGGATTCTGTGTGCCAAGATGCTGTTAGATACAAACATATTCCCATGGCTACATAGCTTAGTGCCAAGATCAGACTGGAGTTACTATTTGGATTACTTGAAATACACCTAGAAGTTTTGTTAGAAAATGAAAAGCTCACTTGATGTTTGTGGGCCTGAAATATTTCAGCTGTGTACTTGTGTCAAAATAGGCCACTTTCAGTTTGGACCAGAATCCAAAGATTATATCTAAATCTGACCTTCTAGTCTTAACAGGGTCAGGAAAAAAAATTCAGTAGAAATGGGCCCACGCAATTTGAAGTTCTCTGTACCATTTTGGGCGTGTAAAAAGGATGTTTTCACTGGGTGGCTGGAATATTTACAAGATCAGTGTACCTTTGTAACTTAATTACTTCTGTAAATATGTGAGTCCTGCACTACTAAGTTTGCTAAAGTATAGGAAGAGCATTCTTAATTCCCTTTTTCCATTTGCTCTTGCATCTTTAGTAGACTTGAAGAGAAATGTTAGAGAAATTATTTTGAGCAGTTAAGGCTGTAGTACTGCAGACTCTTATCTCGGTCCCTTTTTATTTAAAGAAGTGAATGTACTTCCACCTCAAGAATTTTTACTCCAGGGCAGAACTTTAATGGAGGAGTGTAAAACCAATAACTGCTACAATAAAACATAAAACATTTTTTGATGCCACTTAAATGTGATTAGTTGCTTTCTCGTGCTCATACTAGTATAGGTCTGATAGGTTCTGTGCTTTAATGTTAGACGCAATGACCTTTGCAAAACCATGTACAATGTTTTAAGCTTCATGGTTCTGGGTGACTTCCATAAAGATGAATACTTCAGGAGTATCCAAAAAGAAGGATAGTTAGAAAATCATACATTTTTTTTTCCTCTTGGAGTTCTGAGGGCAAAGACACAAAGAATGGCCTTACTGAAGCCAGTGCCATATTTCTGTTTGAATGACACAGTTATTTAAAGACATAAGATAGTCTTAAGAAAAAATTATGTGATTAGAACATTAATTTTGTTTACAAATAGCTATTTTGGGTCGAATGCAAGGTTTGAATTGGTATTTAAAATAGATTTTTTAATCACACATTAACAAGGGATTTAATGGAGACAAAACAATGTGGCAACCTGTTATCTTAATGCTACTGTTAGCAGTAAATTAGTACTGATTATTACTTTTGTATTCCCATAAATTCAAGTGGTGAATGATTGATTGAGTGCAGTGGTTCTCAACTCTAAGATGTGATTTTCTTATTTCCTTGCTGTTTTTTTTAAGAACCGTTCAACTGTTTTGAACAACTGATGATGCAAATTTTTTAGTACGTATTGATATTCCCATTTTAGGGTTGACCAGTGCATCATGTAAAGCGAGATAGTCTCAGCTGTTCTGGTGGGTAGGTTTCTGATGAGCACCTGGCTTTGCGCATGTTATATAGGACCAGTGAGGACCCAACTTTAAAAGGCAGAAAGCTTTTCCATTTCCCCAAAGTATTCTTCACACTTGGTTTGGAGGTTTATGCTTCTGTCCTCTGTGTCTTGTTCTATTCTTTCCAGAATTCTTTGTTTAGAATAAGTAGTTGCTCTTGAGAGTGGCCAGAATTGTGATGGGAATGTACACAAGGATGTCTTTATAGTACTTTAGCTACTTCAGAATTACAAGTCCTTTCTGTAATTTAGCTTGAACTTTAGCTTTTCTTGCAACATTAAATTCTGGGACTCAGTTTTCTGCTCTGTGCTGTCCCTTTGTGAGCAGCACAGGAGGAGAGAGTGATGGTGGGACATTTTTAGGGCAGGTTAAATTGTGTATCAGCATCTTTGTAGTTTGAGTTCCTACTCTAGCTAACATTTGTGTTCTGTTAGCATCTGCAAGCACATTGTTGTTTGGCTTGCTTAATTAATTCCTTTTCTTTCCACAGCCGCAGAGCCTTGGCCAGAAAATGCTGCATTGTATCAGCAACTGAAGGGTGCGTACGCTTGTTTTTGCAATCAATAATTACTTTATTTTTAGAAAACACATTAACTATGCACTAAGATAATTAACTGCAAGGAAGCACAGAAACTGTGTTGTTTGTCTGGTCAGAGGTTTTAGCTATGCTTGCATCTGCCAGTATAAACCAGCTATTCAAGGCCTATAAGGTCCTTGGTTTATTATTGACTCATTATATTGGCTGCTGTAGGCAGTGTAAAATGATGTGGTTGCAGGCACAGTTGGCAGATTTACTGCACCAATAGCTGAGGCAGCAGATTTTTGAAGTCTTGTGGTAAAGTGGGCTCTCAGTAAAAAGGAACTGTTAAAATGTATAGGCTAGGATGGTTCAGGTTCCCTTTAGCAGCTCTTCATATATCATCAGATCACATTATGGCCCCCATTTGGGGCTCAACAGCCTGCTACAGTTGTCAGAAGACTGCAAAGTAATGAAGACTAATAGGTAGCAGCCCTAGTCTTCTAAGCATGGAATTTTTATTGCAGTGAACTTGTCATCTTTCTTTTGTGTGACAGACCTAGACACAGCGTGCAATATTAACTGCAAGTCGCTTTTATACATTTCTGAATGCTTTTACTTTTTAGCCAGAGGAGTTATGAAGATGCAATTTTATTTAACTTTGATTAGAAGAAGAGTAATTGGCATAAAACTCGACCATTTGGGTTTTAGTTGTGAGCATTTTTATTGTACATTGTTGGTAATGTATGATAAATGCAATTGCATTTGCAGAAGAAATATTCCTGGTATTTTTTTTTCCACTTTCTTTTTCTTTAATATTCATATCACAGTTTTTCTAGACCAGCTGCTTAATAATTATATATATGCTCCTTGTTTTTATGTGTAAGAAATTTGACCCAGAATGGCTTACAGTTACAGGTCAGTAGCTAAATGGGAACTATTTTTTGTAATTGTGTTTTTTATCTGTTGTTTTTTTTTTTTTTGTTTCAACAGATGAACAAATTTTGCTTTCTGATAATGCATCTTCCCTTGCTGTTCAGGTAAAATATCATCTTTCTTAAGCTAAAGATTTTAATTCTGGTTTATTTTTTTGATTATTAACTAGCTAAAGTAGCTGTACTTAGCTAAGTGAATAACCGAAGAATTATATCCATCAAAATCAATTACTTCGCTTCCTCCATCTGATGTACTTTACATTGTCATTCAAGTACCAGCACCTAGAGGACAGAAGGATTTTGAAAATCGTATACAGACTGCTGTTCCATGTGCTTGTATTTGTATTGGTCTGTGTTTGTATGGTGTATCTGCTTATCTACCTACTCTGGGAACTGGGGAGAGTTCCCATCTTCTGTCACTTGGTATGCTGGTTTGTCTTGTAACATCTTGCATGATGCTTGCTGGTTATTTAATTCGCAAAGCTGATACTGCCGCAGACTCCAGGCATATTTGCTTCATGCTGTGGGCACCAAGTCTGTATGTCTCGGATAGGTTTTCTCAGTTTCATTGTGTATACAGAGTTGAGATCCAATGTGGTTTTTAGAAATAGTCCATATGATTGACAAAATTGCATCTCTAGTTGACTTAAAAGCACCTCTGTGGCTGTGAAGTCTGCGTAAACTCCATTAATCTGTTAGTTCAGTAACCCCAAATCTCAAGGGAATGTTTTCCCAGTTAGCTGAGAGGGCCTGGCTGTCAGCAGTAGAGATGAGCAGGATGTCTATAAGCTTCTTGTTCTTCAAAGCAACCTTGCCTCTGCTTTGCCTAGCAGGGAGTTGCACTGTTCTCCTGCTTCTTGCTTTTTGGATGTGGTCTAGATGAGAGCAGCTAGAGCAAGCAGACTCTGAGGGCTATCTAAAAGGGTCACATCTCATTTAGCTGAAGCAGGGCGCCTGGAGACTGTAACTGACAGTACTGGTAAAATGTTGGGATCATTTGATCATGATAACTGCTTCCAGGATCTCTAACTTCTTTCCTTCCAGTCTGGCAATCTAGGAAATACTCTGAGTAAATTCTGTCATAGCAAGAAGGTACTTATCATTTGCTGGTAAGTTGAGTAATCTTTGATGCACCAAATAAATGGGGCATTGTTTATTTGAGCAGTGTGTTTTATCGTGCCGTACGTTACCACAAATAAGTGGTTTTGTTGCTCATTTGATCTCCATGTTCCTTTTTACTCCAGCAACTGTATTTTTTGTGGTACTTGTGAATTTTCTTGCCACCTAACAAGACGTATAGGTGTGACTTGTATTTAAAACACGAAGAAAAGAAACAACAACATAATCCTAAAATTTCCTTTTCCAATGCATCATTTTGCTTTACTGTTTCTAGTTCATTGTTATCCTACGCCTGTCACTTAGATGATAAATTAACTATAATATATTAAAAATGCTTGTTTTTCTTCAATATTCTCTAGGTGGACAGCTGATAGTAGCCATGACTATAAATATGGCTCTGGTAGATATCTGATCTTAAACTTTATAGAACAATTTTACATTGAGGAATTATATCTGTTTTGGAGAATCTGTATAACATGGCTGTGACCGCAAAAGAACAGCTATCCTTGGTGTCTTTGATCCATTTTGAAGTGATACCAGGATCTGTAGTTCGGTGTTACTAGCTTAGTGATCAGAAAGCTTTAAATACTCGGTTTTGTTTTGTATAAGGAAATTGCCAAGTTTCTCTGTTTTAGAACTTACCTTTTATTCTGATGAGAGCCTGTTTATCTTTTTACTGGATGTTTTTGCTGGTGTAGGTTTTTTTTTTTAAGGGGGAGAGGTTCTTTTCCTGAGGAGGGAATGGGGAGTCGGGAGGGAAATAGGAGCTAGTACCTGAGACTTTTTCCCTGCTACTGTCATTCCTTTTCCCCATGTTAGTGATTTGAGGCACGTGAGTATCACCAGGGCAGATATATAGTTTGTGGCTTACTCAACTTCCATGTGGTGAAAAGGCATCAGAATTTTGAGTCCCTCTGATCAGAAGAGCATGTGGAGCCATCCACCATCAAATCTTTAAGGAACGTGGTTCACCATATGACTCTAAATGTGCTGCAACTGGTCTTTCAGATCTAAATGTGCTGCAAAATCTCTTTGCAGCAACTCTTCGTGATGTGGCTCTGGGACAGCTCTGAGAGGGCGTATATGCAGATAGCTACATATCAAATGAAGAATAAAATCTAATGTTGTAATAAGTGATCAATCAGAATAAAAATTGACTTTTAAAATTAGCGTCCCTGCAATACAGGTGACATTTTGTGTACCTCTTCTCAACAGAGCAGGTCAAGCAGACAGCAGAGCAAGTTACTGTTGGTGTAGGTGTAACAGTGTTGCAGGCATTTTGTTTGAACGTTAATAGAGTAGTGAGGGCTGCAGATTGAACATAGCAAGACTCAACCAGCTTCCTGTTTTAATAATTATTGGATTTAGGAATTCTCATTGTGCGAAGAAATCTGGACTCCTGACTATAGCTGCATGTCAGATAAGAGAGGGGGAACAGAGTCTTCTGGGAATTGCTAAATAAGTATGGTAGTGTCTTCAGTAGTTAAAACCAACTAAACTAACCAGAAAAACCAAATCCCTCTCATCTTGTGGAGCCTCTCTGCCAGTTCTGCTAGTGGTTTTTTGTTGTCGTTGTGTGATAAGTTCTCTTCTGCCCAATGGACTAAATTAATAATTCCTTAGTCTTTCGCTGGATTGAGATTCTTTATACATGCTGAGAATGCAACGTAACTTCAAATGAACTAGTGTGTTCCCTGATATGTCATGGTGTTTGCACTCCTTGTTTGTTAACGTGAAGTAGTGTATTATACAGCCCTGTTGAAAGTGAAGCCTATTTGATCTTAGGCTGCAGAATCTTTGTACTGAATGAAGTTTGATTTACACTGTGAAGGAATTAAAAACGAGGGGAGATACTCATCAGTAATGGTTATTCAGCTACAGGAAAGAGAATGTTGTACATAGAATGGAGGCTGTGTTCTTCTGAGATGTTCAGCCCTGTTCCCACTAAAGTTAATGAAAACACACATGTCTCCTGGGTAACATGACTCATGGTTAAACCCATTCTTCTCTTATTTATTGTACAGCTTCCCCTATGCAGCATTCCTGTTTATGAGTCTTATCATTGTAAAAAAAGCCACCAAAACCCAGAAATGAATACACAGCTATATTCCAATAACAAAACAACTTCACAAATTCAAGGAGGGAGCAATGGGAGTTTTAAAAGGGTTAAAACTGAATTACCACAGGAGCCTGTCCAGGCCCTGTCTCTCTGTCGGTGCCCGATGCAGGTAAAGCCTTTATGTTTACTGCCTTGGTGGGAGTTGTGTAGCTGAGTAGGAGGGAGGGGGTTAATACAGCTGCACTGTGCCAGGCCTCTTGCCTCAAGTAGCAGCATCTCTGTGCACTGTTCCAACTTGTAGGGAGGAGGAATGTGGATGTTGAGACTGCCTCTGTTGTTACAGGTTCTTCTGAGATCTTTATGCAGGCAGTCTGAGTCTTGCTTAAAAGGCTGTCTGAAACGTTCAGGATTCGGGGAATTTTCATAGCTATCCTGAGGTCATAGAGCCTACAGCTCATTATGTTAAGATATGTATTAATTGCTTGTGCAATTTATGTCCTTCTAAATGGTCTTAATGTATTCCAGGAAAGTGCATTTAGTATTGTCTGTTCTTAGTCCTGAATGACAGAAGGATGTTTGGACAATTTAAAATTGTGTTACACAGACCAACTGCTTATTTACTTCAACAAGTAATCAAATAAATGTGTAAATCACACATGATTAATTACCCTTGACAGATTTGTGATTTTTTTTTTTTGGTGCATGTGTATGAATTGTGGTTTGGTTTTTCTCTAGACAAAACATTAGCAGAAAATTGAACTTGTTGCTGAGGCTTGAACAAAGGCGTAGTACTGAAATGAAAATCTTACAATCGCTTTTTTTAAAAGAATAAAACCTGGAATTCTTCATGATGAGAAATGCAGTATCAACGTAATCAATCTAGTAGCATTGCATTGTGGCTGAAAACATGCTTAAATCCCAAGCCATACAGGTACTGTTTGTGAGTGAAACATCTTTCATATAGTTCTAAGATGAAATTACCCCTGAATGAATAGCATCTTCATTTATCTTCAAAACCTCTGTGCTACCAGTGAATCTACTCTTTCCGCATTCTACAACAAGAATTACATTATACCATTAGAGCAGTGTTGTGCTGCAGTGTAAAATAGATTGTTTTGGAGAATGAACGTGGCTTTGCTATAAATTACGTTCACAGGTACAAAGGAATTTGTTATTTTGTTTAAAATAGTCACAAATATAATTAAGCTCTTAATTTATGTTAAACTACAAATGTGGCCATTACCATAACTGGATTAGGAATTTAATCTGTCATTCAAAGAATGATACTGAACTGTTTTCATTTATAACCTTAGACACGCTATTTCAGTTACAGGGTCTGCAGCTGTTTGATATGAAAACTGAATTATTCTGTAGAATTGTTCATGGTTTTTAATTTTAAAATGTGTTCCTGCAATAAAGTAGAGAATAACTCTTTAGTTGTCATCACATTGTCCTTTGTATGCTCATGAAATTATGGAAAAATGAAAATAGAAAACGCCTTTCCCTCTTTCTTTGCAAAAATATTGTATGAGTGTTTTTAGAAGTGCTGCTGAATAAGAGATGGCTTCGAATGGCTCGCTCTTTATTAAAAACTAATCATGAATACATCTTCTTCAAATGAAGCCTAGAGTGTGCCATCTTCCTCACGTGGGAATGTGAGTTGTGAACTATTTGAATCTTGGCATAAGTAATTTCATTCTTGACTCTGATCTCAGAAACTGCAATCTGGATATGATTTACATCAAGCTGTAACTCATTTTTAATGAGTATATGTGTTTGCTTATATGTATTATTCTGAGAGGGGACTGGAGAAGGGCCTTGTGATGGAGCTTTCTGACAGGGTATTTTGCTTGCTGCCTGTTGTCTGTTATGTTTCTAACTAACGGCATCCAAACAGCCCTTCCTTAGCTGGGGAGGGTATAGAGGATGGGAAAGAAAAAGTGAAATAGGCTCCTAAAACAATTAACTGTAGAAATAAATACAAATCTCCCCCGCCCTTCTCTTATTGCTTCCCATTGTATTTCATGCACAGTCATTTTCCATCCTTGTCATCATAGGAAGATACAATGGCATCGCTTTCTTGCATTGTTTTGAGGGCAGCAGCGGCAGCAGAGATGGGCATGTCAGATATGTGAGAAGAGGAGAGAGGGAAGGATGGGGTGAGTTGCCCCGTGCCTAGCTGTGGTTTTTGGGCTCTAAGCTTTTGAACTGTGCTAAAGCAGCACAAAGGTGATTGCTCTGACTATTTTTTTAGATAATTGAATTCCAGGGTACTACCTACATTTTGAATTTGAAATTGGGCAGGCTATAGGAAAACAAAACAAGCCTTAAGTTGATTTGTCCTTTAAGCAATGTTGCTGTTGTAAATGTACTCCGTAATTCTGTCAGGAGGCGTCACCTGCCATGATTGAAATGAATGATAGGCATAAGATTGTTGATTAATTTTGTAACAAGTGTCACCTCAAAGCTTCCTATCAGCCCTTTTCACATAGCTGCTGTTACGTTCTTTAGCAGCAAAAATATGAACTGGCTTGTTCTGTGCTGGCTTTAAAAACAGTGTGGCTTGTACTGCTCTCTGGGAGGAGAAGGCAATGCAGTGCAGGCCATGGTCCTGTGTGGATCAGTGTGCAGTAGGGCAGCACAAGCACCAAGAAGCTTCTCCAGACGTTTTCTTAAATTCATTGTACTCACTCCCACACTCTTTATTCTCTGGTCTATAACAGCAAATGTTGGGAGGAGAGGGAAGGACAGACATAATTTATCTGGTAGCACCTTTTTTTCCCCCTCTGTTTCTCCTCATGGACTTCCAGGAATTCTCCACTTCCCTGTCTACAGTAAGGAGGGCTAAAAACAGGGTGTTCAGAGGCAGTAGCAACTTTGTAGGTTCAGTGCTTTCAGTCTGGGAGAAGAGAGGTGACTTTGTTAAAAATACATTGTTCACGTTTCTCCCTTCCCAGGTGACAGAAGAGTAAGTGATGCTACAGGTAGAAAGGCTGGAAGAACATGAGAGGGGAAAACAGAGCCTGCAGGGAAGAGAGGGAGAGAGCATGTGTGGGAGAGAAGCTGACAGACCCTATTAAGCCGAATCTTTATTTTTTAATGCCTTTATCTGTTTCCCAGATTAACCTCGCCCAAAGAAAGGACACACTTTGTTCCAGAAGTAAGTTAGAGAAAGTGTTCCTAGCACACATTATATTGATCTTAAGTTATTGAACTGGGTAGTTTTCCAGGCGTCTCCTTCAGTCATTGACCAATGCCGATGCTGCACGAGAGCTTGTAGCCCTGCTTTTAAAAATTACAGAAATGGAAATAATCAGTGGTATATACGGATAAAGGAGGCATTCCGGCTGATGCCAGGGGAATAAACTCAGTTCTTCCCAGTCTGACATTTCATTACCCTTGTTTTATGCTGCATTATCTAGTGTGAGCCATGAAATTACTTATTGTTTTTAAAAGCTTCAGTATTTTGGTTTGATGTCCTTAAGTTGTAGTGAGTTCTGCATATTTATGCTTGAATGTTTCCTTTATTTGTGTAGTCTACTGGGCAGTCATCTCTTGATCTTCTGTAACACAGGCAAGGGGATATAAGAGTGTTAATCCCTCCTCGTTATGAATTGATCCAAATGGTTAACTTCGGATAGGTGTTAAGCATAAAAAAAAAAAGTTTGTCCTTTCCAGTAGGAATCTATTTTTCCTTTCCCTGCTTAGAGTGTGTTTGGAAGAGTTCTTTTCAAAGTAGGAGTAAACATTTTCAGTGAACATCTTTAGAATTAATTTGGACTGGAAAACTTCAGGTGAAGAGAGTGAGAGCTATTTTTTTTTTGTCCTATTCAGCAACTGCTTTGGTGTTATTGTGTGAGAATCCTAGGTGCTGGAGGGGATGCAGGTCATGGCCTAAAGTAGTCACCCTATTCATTCTGTGCTAGTACATGTTTTTTCCCAGAGGAGAAGAAAGTGGGAAATTTAATGCTGTCCTTTGGAATTACAAGCATCTTTGCAAGGTATGACAGGCTGTGCTCACTCAAGTGTCTTGTTTCTAGTTTCTCTGTTACTGTCTTGCTTACCATTTTCGGATGGATTTTCACAAGGGCTTGATTAACTTAACTAGCTTGTGTTGCTTGGCATTCAGTTGGCTCCTTTCTGTCCCCTTTTAAAGTTGATCAGCCAGATTTATGATGTTAACAATAATCTCTGATATACTGGAATAAGCCTAGGCCCTTGATCTTTCTGATTGCTCAGCTTTCAATGCTGTGTCTTTGAAGGGGTGTTGATATCTTCATAAATCTCAGCAGAACTGCACCAGGGTGGTTTCAGCTTTTAGTCTCTTGCCCTTTGCTCCAAAAGCACTCAGAGGAGCTGAGCTTTCTCCCATTTGATGATGATTTCTCTCACAAGAAAAGCAAGGGTTTACTTAGCTGCTCAAATATGTGAGGTACCAAGAGGGAAACAAGATGCTCTGAGCTGGGATAATCAGTGTTCCACTGCATCTTTTATCAGAGTTGGAAGCCATGGTGGGCTGATACCATCTGCACACCAAATGTGCTGATTCTTGGCATTCTACACAAGTGGTCAAAAAGGGAACAAATCCTTCCTTGATCACTGGGATAAAGCGTTATATGAGATAAAGACTCACAGGAATTGCTGTTTTGTCCCGTAGTCTGTCTGTAGGATTTCTTTAATCTGTGTCAGCTTCAACTATTTTGATAATAGTTGATGCCACTTACTGTCTAACATCAGTTCCTGTCTAAAATCTAGTCTATCTAGTTGAATGCATGAAAAAAAAATACAGTTTTTCTGGCAGTGGATATTTGTAAAAATGCATTGGTCACGATCTTTGTTTGTCTCTTTTTCTAAAAGTAACCGTAATTTCCGTAAGTATGAAATATATTCACTGTGCTCAAAAACTCAAACCCACCTGTGTTGATAATGCTAGCCTGTCAGTTACGTCAGCGAAAGAATGTGAGTACTCTCATAGCAATGCAAGGGCTGAGCTCTCACTGTTTGGGATAGTATTGTCTCCTCTTCTCAGCTGACAAGTGTTTTATGGTCAACTTGAAGGCTATGCAGTGGACCATTCATTTAACCTGAATCAAGAAATGGATACTGCCCACTTCCTCAAGTTACAATTAATTCAGCAGCATAGATCCAACAGGGATTAAACCTCTCATATTGTGGAGCTTTCCTTCATTTTCCTGCAGAACAGTAACAAAGGAACGCTTAAAATTGAATAGCTTGTGCTTTGGATACAAATTATAGCATTAGGTATCGGTCTTTAAATTCCCATGGCTTTTATTTTTTAAAGACGTAATAGTGGGTTTTAGTTTTTTAAAAATAATTTTAATGTTTATTTTATGGCATTAAATGATTTGTTCTTCAACTTTTTCACTGTTCTGTTTGCTCTTTTTTTGTGCTTTGCTACTATTTCCCCACTCATCTTAAAGCTGATCTTAAATATAGACAAGGACTGAAGTGGAATCGGTGTTGACTGGTGGATGCTGAAGAGGTTGCTGGAACAGGCCTTGTAAGGCTGCTAGATAGTCAGCTCTGCTGGTCAGTGGTTCTGAGCCTTGCAGGAGCACTGCTGGCGTGAATGCAGAACTAAACGGATTTGCCCAATTTTAATCTTGGTTTCTCAAGCTCAGTCCTGGCCTTCTGTCTGTGAAATGCTCATCAGAACTAGAGATAACTTGAGGGTCTTTTCTTAAAATTAAAAATGAAAAATAAAAAATTAACCTCCCTGGGTAGACTGGCTTATTTCTAAGATTACTGGTACCTGTGCCTTATTATGCAGGGTAGTGACTATTTTTATTTAGTTAATATTTGTTCCCACATCAGGGCTCAGTTCTGGTTCAACCTCCTCACTCTTCTTTTCTTTATGAAGTGCAAAACAGACGCATGGACCCAGTGTGTTTGCATTTCTGAGATGTCAAAGTGGGAACGTATTCTTAATCTCCTTTGCACTAGGCCAGAAACTGCAGCAGAACTTCCCTGCCAAATGTAATAAAGGTTGATATTCCTTGGTCTGGGGATGTTTATTGAGAGGAAGGAGAAAGGGAAAGGTCAGATTCAGGTTTTTGATGGAAACTTGTCTCAGTTCTTTACATTAAAAACTAGTTTAGCCTGTGGTGAGGACTGTCACAGCCTGTGTTCTTGATAGAAACTTTTTACTATGTAGCAGTCAAGGTATGGTATGAAGTACAGTAGGCGATAATTTCCTGAAGCAACTCGTATAACCTAAGTGTTCTTTGCCACCGTGTCTCATTTTTGACACGTTGATATGAAAAAGTGAAAATACTTCTCTGATTCAGCTCCTTTTGCTTAAATGTGTCTCTGCATTTACCAGCTATTCAGTTATTTGTGTGTTGCCCTGACTCCAGTGCAGTTAAGACTTATTTTCTTCTGAACTTGCAGTGGGAATGGTATGTGACCGTTACAAAATTAAAAAGTCCTAATGGATTTTACAGTTCTTGGATTTGGTGGGAGCAGAGCCAGAGCTTTCGACTTTTTTCCCCTGGATTGTGTTAGGGATTAAAGGACTTGAAGAGTGCAGGAGAGAGGAAAGGCTGTTTGAGTTATTTTTGTTTACCTGAGAGATACTACATAAGCCACTAAGTTAAGAACAGGGCTGATGCCAGTGTTTGTTCGTGCCTTATCGTCTCATTTAGTGCAGAAGTGAGCAATCTAAAGGTTAAAGTTTAGGTTACTTTGATATCTCTGGTTAGGGTCTGAGCATCTGGAGCTTTGAGAGTGCAGTTTACTGCCAGATCCTGTGATCTGAAGGAGGAAGCTATTGTAGGAAATGCCATGTTACAGCCGCATTTTTCTTCATGGTGGTAGCGGCCTTGGTGCCGTCTTTTTTCACCCCAAAACCCTGAGGAAAAATAGGTACAGTTTTGGAATCTGGAATTGATACTGGGACAGTATCAAAGCAAAATTGTAAGTGGCCAAATATAAGGTAGGTATTCCAAATATAAGGTAGGAAGGCGCTGTATGTGTTTGATGTGTTGCACAACGTGAACTTGGTCACTCAGCTTTAGCCAGGGCAAGTAAGTACTTAATTTTTGGAAGGCCAAAATGTCACTCAATTTTGAGCAGCACTAATGGTGTCTGTCAGATGCTGCTTCTTTGCTCATCTTGAAGAAAAACAGTGAAAGTAGATGAACTTTCATTAGAAGAATTCCAGTCAATGACTGGATGATAAACAGTTGCCGAAGGAAGTTAGAAAACCTTGTTTTTCTTTAACCTACTCTTCTTTCTTCCTAAAGGCAGTATGCAAGGAGCAATACTTTACAGGCGTGTGCTGGAAGCTAGCTAAAACATAGTCAGATGTATTGAGAAGAACGTGCTTATTTATCACTGGTATATTAATGATTTTTAAATGCAACTCTTTGTTTCCAGGCCTTTTTGCAAATGTGCAATCTGCCAATCCGAGTGGTTTGCAGGGCAAATGCTGAGTACATGTCCCCATCTGGTAAGTGTGGCCTTCATTTAGATTACTACGTTATGCTTCCATTTTGGTACCATGGCAACTGTGCCTTGTCTGGCTGATAACAGTCGGTCAGTGCTGCTGTGTGTGGGTTGCCTTCCCCTTCCTCTCCAGTGCAGTTTCTCTTCTGTAAACAATGAAAACAGCCAAATGCAAAGTAACGTTGGCACAGTTTGTGCCTGTGACTGCAGTACCTCTCTGTAGCATTCAAACACTTCAAATGCCTGGTGGAAACCTTCTCTAAAATGCCAGAGTTGTTCTGAAGCAGACAGACTTACATTTCCCAA
Source organism: Phaenicophaeus curvirostris (assembly GCF_032191515.1). Classification (NCBI taxonomy): domain Eukaryota; kingdom Metazoa; phylum Chordata; class Aves; order Cuculiformes; family Cuculidae; genus Phaenicophaeus; species Phaenicophaeus curvirostris. The sequence continues at coordinate 18,398,358 of NC_091398.1, read as the reverse complement.
AGTGGTTTTATCCTGCATCCAGGGAGCATTACAGTGACTGCTGTCATATTTTCCCATTGCTGTGGTGGAACAACACTGGAGGAGTATGTTTTGTTACACTGGAAGATGATTGCCAGGATGTTGATACAGGAGAAGGTTGAAGGGTACGTTGTCACTCACAAGTGATTTTAAATCTTCCTCTGATCCATTAGACTGTCTGGAAAAAAGTGCAAACCCACCAACAATAAATTTAGTATGAGAAGGGTACAGAGTCTACCTTGTACTGGAGGTGACTGGTTATCTAAAAACCCCCAGAGGTTGGCTCCAGAAGGGTGCCTAAAGATCAGAGAGAATTGCTGGATGCAGGGGCAAAAGTCCAATATTCCTTAAACTCTTCAGATATTTGTTGTGTGAGAAGATACTTATTTACTAACTACTTAGCTTTGGCTGATGCCTGCCACATGGAAGTGCCTGTCAGTATATGTTTACTAACTGTATGAATTCTGCTGCTACTACTGATATTTCAGTCAAAGCAGCTGGAATTAGGCTATTTAAAACAAAACAAAATAAATAAAACTGTTGCTGGGCAGCAGAGAAAATACAGCAAAATATGGTGGTATATAAGTTATTTGTCAGTAAATAAAGGCAGCTTTGAAATGTTGAATCCATGCACAGAGGAATATCTTGCACACACACTGGTGACAGTTGCAGACTCTCCCTCCTCTGCCACCTGCACACCATGTCCACACTTGCTGGCATCTGATGTTGTAATGTGAATCTGAACCCTTCCTTCTTTCCTTCTGCTGGAAACAAGGAGCATGAGAGGGAAAATGGTACTGCTTCAATTTTAAATGTAGGCAGAAATACATGTGTTCTTTTTGCCTTTACTCATGGAATCCCTGTTATTCTTACTTACTTTTCCAATTTCATTCCTTTATAATATTTTGATTGTTTAATGATAATTGAGAGGTTTTCATTTACTCTCTTCTCCCTCTCCACCTTCTCCTGTCTCACAGCAGCAGCCATCAGAGATCTGCATCTCATTGTTTTGGGGGATGGTTATTTTTCTTATCTCATAGTCATAGTGATGAAACCCATTCTGAAGGAGTCAAAAGGGAATACCAGAGGATTGTCTTGGTGTGTGAGATACAGTTTGACTGAAACTGCTGAATTCTGCAGCTCAGAGATGTCTGTGTTTCTTTCTACAACGGGTGGTGTGTGGATGCAGATGAAGCCTTTGTTGGTGTGATACACTTCATTTATTACCCTTAGGCTGATCAAGCCAGTGAGAAGTGAATGATAAAAACCATGACTGAATTCTCTGTTAGAAGGAAGCGTTTGAGCTAGGCTGAACAGTAGGGTTTCTGTGTTTCACCAAAAAGAGTGAATATATCGCTAATATGATATTTGGAGGCAGGAAGGTGCTGATCTTTGGGCTGTCTATTGAGAGCACAGTTTGCCCACGGTGAGAGGTGGGAATGGAAGAGTGTGTTGTGCCCCACTGGGCAGGCTCATTTGTTGCCTTTGTGGGTGTTCTTAGTGGTACAAAACATCCAGCATTTATCTCCATGTTATGAATGGCTTCAATCATGTAATTAATCCTAAAATATTAGTCTTAATTTTAAGGTTGATGTTTGTCAGTTACATCTCGATGAAGATTTTCAGAATTGACCAAGGTAGTTAGGGAGAGTTGGAGCAGGAGCCCTCAGCTTCACATGTTGAAAGCTGGGGAAAAGGGCTGTAAGGCAACTTCTGCAGTTCTTTGTGGCTTGCTGTGTGTGACAGGGCTTCCTCTTGTGTATCTGCCTGCTGTAAAAACTTTGGCTCAGTTCTGCACGTAAGAAAATTCACCAAGCAGAGAAGGTGGTATGTACAGACTTGGGAGCCCAGTGCCCAACTCAGGAGACAAGTTCCACACAGTCATTTCCCAGTCTCCTTTTGAGGACTGGCTGTTTTCAGTCCCGCTCCATGCTGGACCAGAAGGGCTCAGCTTCATGGACTGATTGTTGAGCCTTGCTGATCTTAAGCTTTGACCCCTTTTTGCTTCCATGATAATTAAGCTCTTTCCTCCCTCTAAGTCCCCAAAATTGTGAAGCTGTGTGTCTCATACCAAGAACTTGTTCCTGGCCTCAAGACCATGGGGGCTTAAAAATGTCAGTTTGCAATTAGAGGGTGAAGACAGGGCAGCCAACGGGAGCTGGCTGGCCCAGTTGTTGGAAATCTGAAGGACTGGAGGAGGGAGAGTCAAGACCATGCCTTGCTGAGTGTGCTTTTGCACTTCCCCAGCTTGCTTTTCTGGGCACAGTGCCACATCTCCCATCATCCTTTCAGCAGCCTTTTCCCTGCCAGTGGGCCAGAAGGGAGGGTGGGAATGCATTGTGTCATAAAACTCGCCAAGGGCTCTGTCTGCTTTCCTGGGACATCCCAGCTATACTTCAGAGAAACATTGAATTAAGTCTCTCCAGCAAAGGAAAAATCCATTATTAAAATACAAGCTGATTGATCTCACTCAGTAACTTTGAAATACGCTATTGCAACTACTGCATGTAGAAGAGGTTGAGGAGGAGCAAGATGTTTGTTAGTACAAGCATTCGGAGGGTGAGCTATGTATGCTAGAGCATTACCTGTGTTCATTTGAAAACAGCCACTGATGTTCAGGTGTACCTGCAATATTTAATTGCTTTGAAAATTGGAAGTTATGTTTTACATGTATAAAAACCTCTCACTAAAATATATTTCTCATGTTACAGGCAAAGTACCCTTTATTCACGTGGGAAATCAAGTAGTGTCTGAACTTGGGCCCATAGTCCAGTTTGTAAAAGCCAAGGTAATAAGAGTATGTTGTTTTCATCAGTTCCTGAATACCATGTTAATCCCACATAGCATTGTTCTGATTTGGTGTGCTCTTCTGGAATGTTACTTTATTTGTTAAAATAGTGTAGAAATCTGGTGCTGTTTTAAAAGAAAGAATTCCTGGAACAGGAATTTATTGAGGTGGAAGTGTTTTTCTTTGACATTTACTGAAATTCTGGAAGTAAATTCTGTGTGGAATAGCTGCATGCCAGCACCAGTTTGAGACTTTTTCTGCGTGCCCTGTCTCTGGGTCTTAGAGCTCTTAAACCCAGAACTGACTGGTTTAAGTCCTGAACTGTCAGGTACTATTAAAGCTTTTGCTTTCCTTCCTTCCCATATTTCTAATAACACTGTCTTTTCACTGAGCAGCTGATAAAGCTGTGTCACAGATGTAAATTTATGTTACTTCTTGCCACAGGTAACAGTAGCCAGGAGGCTGTGTGCTCACACTGTGTTCACCAGTAACTTATAATAGACTATGCTTCTTGTGGATTAGCTGTATTACAGAATGATTATTTCTTTTTTAATTCTAAAGGACACTCTGCGTAAAAATTGCATATGTAATTTGTTATTGAACTATGTAAGAGACAGGGATCTGAGCCAAGGCTCATTGATTTCAGAGGTCCTTGGGTCAGGCATTGCTGAATATTCTAATATCTTTTCTTACATGTGTGCGTCTTGTCTTTTTCTTCTCTTTTCCCCATTAGGGCCATTCTCTCAGTGATGGGTTGGATGAAGTCCAGAAAGCTGAGATGAAAGCCTACATGGAATTAGTCAATAATATGCTCTTGACAGCAGAGGTATAGCCAACCGTAGTAACTCCACACACTTACAAATGTGGCTATAGGCAAGAAAAATTTACAATTTTTCCCTTTATTAGAAGTACTGCTTGTTCTTAGATTAGGTAATTGACTTTTGAGGTGGAAGGAGGCAGGAATTAATTCCCTGTTCCTATGAATTGCTTGCTGAAATGTTCCTGTAGACACATGCTACAGGTGGGATTCCCCAAACCTACCTGCAGTGTGTCATGTAGCTGTAAAAGTAACTGATTTCTGCCGACAGAAAATGCTGGTGCCTCTGAGATGCTACCCTATCCCGCTGTCACCTTCCACTGTGCATGCTCATGTGCCTAGTTGGGATCCCCTTTGGTTCGTGTCTGTGGCCAGATAACATGACACAATCCCAATGTAGGAGCAGTGTTGGAAGTGCTGGCAAGCTGCAGGTGTGGGCAACAGGAAGGGGCCTTCAGTAGCAGCTTGGTCCTAGTGCTGCCAAAGTAAGGACTAGCAACTGGGCTTTTGCCTTCCTGTTTCAATTTCTTATCTACATTCAGAGGTCTAAGAGCAGGAATGAAATAGAAATTTAATCTAATATAGAAAAGAAAATCCTGCTAGTGAGAAATGATTGTCTCTGTATTCTTCTTTATTACAAGTTTTAGCAATTGTTCTTTCTGTTCCTAGCTCTATCTTCAGTGGTGCGATGATGCTACAGTAGAGGAGGTGAGTGGTTCTGCAGCATTTATCTTAATTAAAATTTAATGAGAAAATACTTTTGCTCACAATTGCAAGTCGCTACTCATAAATGAAACATTGAGGTTTCTACCATTAATGATACAGTCTTTTCACTTTAATTTTGCTTGCATATACGTTTTAGGAAAGTTGTGTCTTTACTGGAGGTAGCTGACTGCAAAGTAGATACAGGTTTTGTACACGTTCCTGAAGTAATAGTTTTAAATGGCTCTGCTGCAAACTATAAATTCTGTGCATGTAATTACAGTGTATCGCACAGATTGCTTTCTCTTTTACAGCTCCCTTTCTGATAGAAATATGTGAATATTTTGTGCGTAGACGTGTCTGTATTTTCTGATGTTATAATGCAGTACCTTTCTGTTTCCAAACAAAGATTACTCACCCGAGGTATGGCTCCCCTTACCCGTGGCCTCTTAACCGCATTTTGTCCTATCAGAAGCAATGGGAGGTAAGGCGAAAGATGAAAGCCATTGGATGGGCTGGCAAGACACTTGACCAGGTCAGTGCCAAAAGTGAAGTTTATTTCTTTACCTTGTTTTATTTTTATTTTCTTTCTTTGATTTAAGGGTTTTGGAGAGTTACACTTTCTTGAAACAGATGTAGTAAAAAATTATATTCTATACTTAAAACATTATCTGGAGTTGGGTGTTTGACTTCAGCAGCAATAAATCTTCAATTATGTGCGACCCAATCGGGTGGGAGGAAGGATGAGTGTGGCTTTTTACCATGAGCGTTCATCTCTGATGATAGCTTAGGCTGTAGTCCTGAAAATAGGTTGTAAGTTACAAGCCCCCTTCCTGTGTGGTGTTCCTAGGCCGGCTTTGCAGGATTGTAGCTTCCCTTGTCAGAGGTCTTAAAAACCAAAAAGTGAAGTAGTTTGATGTGTAAGTTAGTACCTTTAATTAAGCTAAATTATAAATGTTATGAGAAGCACTTAATCAGAATTGCTTTACATCAAATGATAGATTAAGTAACACTGAGCTACCTGGCTGCTGCGTAGGTTTGACTGACTTTACCAGCTTTTGATATGTTACTGTGGTATGTTCCTTGTTCCCACTGTCAGTGCAAATACAGCAAGAAGGTTATTTTTTGCAGTGTTGGTATTTCTTGACAATACGAATCTCTTATCTATTGTGTTTTGATAGGTGCTTGAAGACGTAGATCAGTGTTGTCAGGCTCTCTCCCAGAGATTAGGAACACAACCATATTTCTTCAATAAGCAGTAAGTTACTCTCTATTGAAATATTACACCCAGGAATGCGAGATGTAGATATCCATCCACACATGCACGTGTATATGGAAAACTGTTTTATTTTAATGCTACATGATTAGTTGAGGGAATACAAATGTGTCACTGGAATTGTAAACATGACATTTCAGAAAAAAAATAATTAAAGGTTTTAAAAGGAAAATTTCTGTAATTTTTGGTGTTTTTCTTTTTCCTGTGTATGATTTAGTTTTACTACTGCTCGTCTCTACAGAGTCTACCACAACTTGTGTAGGCTACAACTGTATTCCAGTATACAGTTAGTTTCTTATTAAAAATGATATATTTAAAGTTTTACTTGCATTTCATGGGTAACATTCTCTGCTGGATACAGGGGAGTGAATGTACATCACACCCTCTGGAGCAGGATAGCTTTAGCTGCCCTTCTTAACACCAGGGTCAGCTCTGAATGAGCTCAATCAGTGTGAGGAGGCCTGCAAGTTGTAAGGACTGGGGGAGAAGCCAACCTTGTATCAACAAAGGATCGGTTGCCAAGTGAAAACTAAGATTCATATTCCCTGGGGAGACAAACTGAAACCTGGCTTTCATGGGAAATCCTCTGCTTTCCCCCTTTTCTTCCAATTGCAAAATGTGGGTTTTTTCTTTTTTTTTTTTTCTTTTCCCTTTTCTAGTAATTCAATATTTTTGAAATGTATGTAGTTAGACGAAATCATGTTAGCTCCCTCTTGTCTCCTGTGCATAGACTACACTAGAAATGCTCAGGTCTGGACTTCAGTTAACTGCATTTGTACAGGGAGATGTCTCCAAAAGGCAGCAGAAGGTCTTTGTTAGTTTTCTGCATATGTCTTTGCCCCTTAATCTTTTCCAAGTGGACACTGGGTGGGTAGTGTCATTTGGGTGGATACAGAAATATGCGTAACAGAAGGCAAGCTTGAATTGCATCTTCTCAAATCATTCCTAAACATGGTATCTCCAAAATTTTCTTACTGTATTTGTCAAGAATTGAAGCTTGGGGATTTTGTTTTTTTGTTATTTGTTAACCAGGCTTTCTTGGTACAGTTTCTACCTTTAAGCTTTTTAGCTATCTGAAATATTACTAAGAAAGTATGTGATTTTAGTCCAGCATTTTTCAGTCTGTGGCTTCTGGAAGTCTGTAGGAAGTAGAGCAGCCTGTTGCTGACAGATTTGTTTGTTACACAAGGATCCACATATCCACTGGGATCCTCAAATACAAAGGCAAAATAATTATCAGTTAGAAAAGCCTTGTGCTGTTTACCTTGGACGCTAGTGAAGATAGACTCTCAAGTTATGAATATATTTGAAAAAAAAATGATTTGTGATATGGGCTGCTCATATACAAAGGTCCAGTATGACAGTTCAGCAGGGCTGTACCTAAAATAAGGTAGGACTGAAAACATTCAATAGACCACTGTTTCCCAAAATACCTGTTTTCTTCTTTCTAGTCCCCTTTCCAAAGAGATGTTTCTAGCTGCTGTCACTCTGGAGCTCCTTTTCTTATTGTTTGAATAATTCTCAACTATTGAAAAGCACAAAAAGAGAACAGGGAGTTTATGATTTTTTTCCTCCTCTTTTTTTTTTTTTTTTTTCCTCTGTGAGATAAGAACTGTTTTTGTTTTAACATGTACGTCTGCAGAGGAAAAAGAGAAAAACCGAAAAGACTCGATAAGCATTTGGCCTCGTAACAGAGCTAAAAAGTGGAGCAGGGTTTGATATGGGATCAGTAACTGTGCCCCTCCTAACAAGTACTATTTCCACATTTCCAAGCTGCCAAAAGCAACAAAAGGTGCCATACAAGAAGTTTGCTTATGTACTGCATACACACAGTTTTCATGCATTTAGCAAGCTGAGTGTTGCCTCATTTCTTCCCAATTCCTAACTTCTAGACAGCCACAGAATCTATTCAGAACAGCAGGGTTCTTCTTGCTCAGGACTTGCCTTCCAAAATCCCTGTTCTTTTTTCTGTTTGTTTTTACAGACCAACGGAATTGGATGCTCTGGTATTTGGACATCTGTTCACAATCCTTACTACTCAACTAATCACTGATGAACTCTCCGAAAAAGTGAAAAACTACAGTAACCTCACAGCCTTTTGTCGGCGCATAGAGCAGCAGTACTTTGGGGGTCACGATAAAGACAGCTCTGCAACTGTTGTGGCCCGATCTGCTAAGAGGTCCTTACTGAGATAAGCGCGCTGTGTGCCGGTTGGGGTGGGTTGCATTTCTGTTTGGGGTTTTGCTGTGTTAGCTTTTTTGAAGCTGCCAAATAATTCTGGAGCAAGAAAACACTCTAAATGCAGTTTTTGTGTTGTAGAATATACTGTGCACATTTAACCTAAAATGTCTGCACGGGCACTTCCACTTTAATAGCCTGTATGCCACTTATTTTGAAGTGACCTTGGAAAGATATTGTGTCTGTATTAAAAAAAATAAAATACTTCCAAAGTTTCTGTGCTCTTTCTAAATGCCTTTCTTACTAAGTTTTATGTCTCTGTAATTAGTGTCTGGGAACCTGTTCGCAGGACACCTGGAAGACAGTTGTATGGTAAACTAGTTAGAATTATTAAGCTGGGAATGAAAGGGCACATTAGAGATCTTAAGTTTGCCTGCCTCAGCCAAAATTCATTCAGGAACTGGGTGATGAAAATGTCTTGGAGCTCTGCAGCACACAAGTGATGTGATTTTATTCAGTCAGTTCTTATTTGGTGTCAAAGTAGCTCCTGGCTGTCATTACTTCTTCTTATGTGTTTCTTACCTCTGCTTTTATTTCTTGTTCACCTTGGTTTTTGGATTTACTTTTTGTTTTCTTCCTATGATTTCCCAGTTCTAATCCTCAGCTTGTTTTGCTCTTTGTTTAAGAAATGAATTTGCGAGGTAAGCGTCTGTCTCAGTTTCCACTTCACTATGTTAACGTTGCTTCTGAACTTTGAGGTACTTGATAGGGTGGTTCTCATAGCAAAAGGACTTGGCCTGAGCCTGTGGCTGGCAAGCCTTGGCTCCTCTGCCTCTGTGATATCCTGTGGTACAGGTAGACGCAATGATACAGCAGTAAACAAAGAAATACCATTGTGGTGCTCCAAAAATCCTGGCAATATGGAACTTGTCAAGGGGAGAGTTCCTGTGTGTAGGGAAGGACTTGATCTGACTAGTATTGCCTTGAGTGCACTAAATGGCACCTGGTGTCAGTTCTGCTTTGTCAGTTATCCTTGATGCTTTTCCAAAAGCGCCAGCAACCCCAGGAATGTGCTGCTGGCCAGAACAGTCTTTGTGCACTTGGGAAGTCCTGGGCACAACTGGGAACCAGCTCTGGCTGTTCAGCTGGTTGGAACCATTGTGTTTTCTTATTTTGAAATATGTTCTTTGACTGCACTCCTCAGCGTCAAAATACTTAACGGCTTGAACTGGTTATGCAGTGGTTGTGAGATTTTTGGCTGTCATTTCTTTCTCTCTTAAAAACTGGGCAGAAAGCGGCTGTGTCCCTTGGGCTGGCCGGGTCTTCCTCAATTCCATGGCTCATGAGCCACTACTGCTTACTCATCCATACTGTGGGGACCACTCTTGTCAGCTCGACTGGAAAATTGATCTGGATTCTGACTGCCTCCTTTTTGATACAGGAGGCCTACTGGAGTCAAGCTGATGTAAGTAGCAATGTGTAAGGGGGGGGGCCTTTTATCAAATCACTGTTGCCAGGAAGGGAAAATTGCCCTTGTTCAGCATTTCAATCTTAAAATTTCACATGTGCATGTTCAATACCTTTTCAAACTAAACCCCACCAACTCTTGGCTGCTTAGTGACAATTTCCACTATCAAAGCAGTTGGTAGTTGAGAGCCCAGATCTTTCTTTCAAACCTCCTTTTCTGCATTAGTGCAGCTCATGGAAAAACCTAGGAAAGAATTTGTTGTGGGTTTTTTCTTAGTTTGGAGAGAATATTGTAATACACACTACTTTGAGAGAAAACCACTCTCTAATAGTCTCTAAAGTGAGCAATGCCTTGGTGATGGGGAAATCCTGTGTGAAAACGGAAGTATCTTAATCCAGAGCAATTAACCTTGCCTTTTACTCCCTGCTATTTACAGGGCACCATTCATGAGTAAAGATTCCAACCCAGCTTTTGTGGTTTTGGCAGTTCTGCTACCAGCAGACTGAACTACACGAGTAATTTACTGAGTGGATTTCCGAACCCACCTATTCACAGGCATTAGCTTATATGCAGTCTGAAAAAGTGCAAGTGGGCATGTATTCCCCCTCTTTCAAGGTGGGAGTGGCTGTTAGCCAACTTGTAACCAAATTTTAGTAATTGCTTTGAAACAGCATTTAATTAAACCATGTTTTCTTCTGTTTTGGCAAGGTTTCTGTGAGGCAGAGCAAGCACTGGTGGTGGTACAACACAGTTATTGCAGATTTTGTGTGGTAAGATAAAGCCAGCTTTATAACTTCAGAGGACTGTAAAAACCCACTGAGGTAGCCATATGCATTAACTCACTTTGAATGTCTCATCTACAAAGGATACTCAAATGCTGTGGAAGTGGTTCGGCAAAAGATACTGATCTGTTGCAAACAAAAGTTTGTGAAAATCCACCTGAGCCACTCAGACTACGCTTAAGGATACAGAGACAGGCAAATTACATGGAGTTTTCAATACTGAAGTGAGAGGACAAGCAGCAACTGAGCTCTGGAAGCCAAAATGAATAGTTTCTGAGAGTTTAACCACTCCTCGTTCCTTGTGTGTGACTTTGATAACTTGATTATTAAACCAAAATTTAAATGGAAAAAGGCATTCTTTACTTCCTTGACTGAGGAGGCTTTGCTACAGGTCTGGTTTGTAGTTCAGGCTGCATGTCATTTGGTGCAATATCTAAATTTATAATTACAAGTAAAATCTTGGCTTTGCTATCAGTGTTGAAAATAGCTATTAAAATCCTAGACAAAGGACATACTTTGTGCTTTCTTTAAATGACACTGCTAGTGTGACTAAGTGTTAGAGCAGACTGAGATGGGCACTGAGGACCAGAGCTTGTAAGCCAGGCTTTAACACTGGGAAGACACAATCCTACACAGGCCACTGGTGCGATTGCTCTGAAGTTCTGTGCACAGTTCAAGAAAATGAATGAGTAGTTGAGACAAGACCAGCGATAAAACCAGTTAAGAAAATAAAAAACAACCAACCTTTATAGCAAGGGAGCTGAGCACTCAAGTCAACTGCCAGACCTTATCCAAGGCCAAGTAAAGAGGGTGTTTGGTTAGTCCGAGTGGCCCTTTGGTAGACGACGCTATGCAAGCAGAGCCTGTGAGAATTTTGCTCTTGGGTTGTGTGGGTTTTTCTTCTAGAAGATTTCGAATGGCTGAAGTACAACTGCTGCACCAGAGGCAGGAATCAGGCCACGAAGGCCTATGTCCTGTTTCATTCAAGCAGGACGGTGTGGATGATGATTTTCTTTCCTAGCTTTTAAAGCTCAAAAATCCCAAGCTCCCAGAGGCTATTGTGGGTGAAGAAACAGCTGGAACTTCTTAAATTTCCACAAATTAAGACAAAAATTAAATTTCTAACAGAAAGAATGTCAGGAGCAGCTGCACCATGGCTTAATGTGCATCCTCTGAATATGTCCCACCAGGAACTGCAGGAGTCACTCAATCAAAACTGTACACAAAGTCATAAACCCACTGATAACTACAAGTGAATGGACATTATGGAGTCTGAACAATGTATAAATTATTTGGTGGTTTGCTTCTTGCAGTCTTTTTGTTCCATTAATTAACAGCTTCATACAATGATGCTCAAGTAAAACTAAATGTTAGTTGGAAGGTAGCAGATGCTTTCCTTGCCTTCTGGAGCTAAAACAGTTGGGAAAGTCCTGGTGAAAACAGGTATGCTCCTCCATTCCCAAGATGCTTCTTTGTGGTTGTGGAAGGGACTCATCTCGCTCAGCAGTTCCCTGCTCTTGTCCTTGCTGGATGCTGGTGCTTGCTCCTATCAGAAGTGCACGATGCCAATTCCAAATGTTGTAAAGGTTGTGTTTGCCTGACCAGCACAGCATTGCATGCATAGCTGCACGATGGATCCTGTGTATCCCACACCACTGTGTGTACAGCATGGAAAATGGAGCAACCATCCTGCTACACCACAGGCTGCGGCAAACCAGCTTATGATTCAAAAGTGGCCAAGATTTCAGCTACTGGCTAATTAATAGTATTGGATCATTGTTTCCAGTTTCCAGCCCTTCCTGAGCCTTTTGTTTTCCTGTCCCTCTCTGAAGAAAGCTCTCTTCAATGGAGAGTCTCTGATGCTACATTTGATGTGATGAGATTGCAGGATGGACATTATGTGAAGGAGCTGCAGCGGTAACAACTTTTGCTAGGATCTATCACCCTCCACATATTAGTTAGTAAAAATTATAGTACTAATTGGTGTTAATGAGATATTAGTCTGCTATTTTTCTGCCCTTTATTTTATTTTCCCTCCTCCTCCCCAAGGAAAGAAAAATAACCTGGCAATCTCCTGCTTCTCAAATGTACTTAAAGCTCAGTGTTGTGGAAAAAAAGAACCTAGCACAGCCATACACCCGAGAATGCTACTGAGCTGCACTTAATGATGCCTCTTAGGATCAGCTGTGCTGCTAGAAAACGCTTCATTTCCTGTGGCTTTCTTTCTTTATGAGGGAGTGCAGCTCCAATGACTCTCACAACAATTAGCACCCACTTGTTCTGCAGGTTTGAAGTTTTTTGCATTAGTCAGGTTGAGAAATTCGTGGTATTAATCATGACTGAAGTTGTTATTTATCACCTGCTGGGTGAGCAATAATAATTTTGGTGCTAGTGGGGCAGCAGGCCAGAAGTACCAAATTAAGTAAAACATCTAAACACTAGCAAGGATCATTTCTCTGATTAATGAATTGTTACAAAGAAAAAGTGCTACTTGTTATCTGATCTTAGGATAAAAGAAGGAGTTGGAAGTAGAAAGTATTAGCAAAGTCAGGCTATACCTTGATGTAGTTTGAAACTTTCCTGGCTGATCTCTCTGCTGTCATTCACTAACTGCTAATGCGCACTTGTCTGTGTCCCAGGTTTGCAATACTTGGCTTCCCACCCCCCATCACCAACTCTGCAAAAAGTAGCAGGGAGAAAGTTTGTGAAAAGTTTGGCAGGGAGCTCAAGGCCCATTGTGTAATCGTCTTGAAAGGAACATTGAAATGACTTTAACGTTCTAGGGCTTGTCTAGGCTTGAAAGATTTGCCATAGGAACCGTTATCAGCCTGGCAAAACACCATTGTGTGAAAGTGCAGGAAACAAAATCAGGGACATCAGATGAATTAAGTTTACACCCAGGTAATTATATCCATACTGGGGCCATAAGTCTCCTAGAGCCTGAAAAAAGCCCACAGATTCCACCTGCTTAATCAGAAGTATTTCACATGTACCTACAGAAACGGTTGACCTACATAGAAGCAGTTACATTGAAATGAGATCTGTGTGTGCTTTTACAACCCTAAGCCACCAAATCACCATGACCTACCATGTACTCTCCCTGCAAGACCACTGCAGGGAGCTGAGGAGCGGACTCTGTAGAACGTCCACAGAAATGCTATTTTCTGAGTTCATAAATGAGATGTGAAAACTGACTGTTAGCCTTGAATATGGTCAAAGAACTCAGCCCTAGAGAGAAGTGTCACCAGAAACTTTGGGTGCAATTTGGTTTGCTTGTTGAGGCTTACAAGAAAAAAAAATAGTTAAGGTTTTGGAGACTCTTTTTGGCTCCAACTATTCATGTGCCAGAAAGAAGGCATAGGCTTTTTCCACAGAAAGCATCAACAATTCCTATCTATCGTTGCAGACTTTAAATCTGGTACTAGTTGAGGTGAAGAACTTCCCACTGCTGATGCAGATGAACCACTCCTGCTGGCATCTGTGGCAGCCAAAGTAACTCCTGATTACTCAGCCAGTGTGCCCAGAGGCTACCTTGAAATAGTGAGCTGACATGACAGGTCAACATGAACTCATACATCTCCTATTTGGCTTAATGTTGACAGTAACCCAGTTTGTCAATAGAGACATTTTTGTCAGCAAGTTTTGTGTCACAGATTTTATCTAGATTTATTTTTTAAATACTAAAAGATAATTCTGCATTTAAGAAGAAAATAGAAAATCTTGAGCATGTAGGGCATAATGGTCACCTTCCCTGCAAGCACTCCTCAAATCATCAGCTTCCAGGATCTGTGACTTCATTTCAGTGACAAAGACTTGAAACAAGAATGATAATGATAATTCATAGAAAAAAAAAGCAGTGGCCAAGGACTTGTTGCAAACAGAAGTCCATCTTTCTAGTCTAAGCAGTCAGCCATCAGAGCCATCTGAATGAACCTTGTTGCAGGTACCATCCGGAGGAACCAGTGCAGGTTAGCCATGAGATATTCTATAAAGCGGGAAAGAACACCAGCTGTCACTTAGCTGATCCGGTCAAACTATGGCATGACCCCATCCGCAGAGCATCTTCCTCTTCTTTTCTTCTCTCAGTGTGAATTTACACTTTCTACCACTTCTTCTTGCCAAAGATTTGTCAGCAGCAAGTCCACCCCCTTAGTCATACATCTCGGGTTGTCTCTGTCATCCTCTCATGGCTCCCTTTACTTTTAGCTACAAAATACAGTTTTGGCCTTGTTTCTTGACTTTGGAGCTATCTGTTGCTGGTCACACCATTCTCCCGCTGCTGAGATCAACGGTTTTGTCACTGACACACAGGATTATTGCCTGAGATTATCTTGTGAAAGTCATCCTTCATCTCTCAGCTGTTATCACTTGGACTGTTAGATTAAGAACTGCCCCCTGTCTTTTCTTGTCAAGACAATAAACCCCTCCCTTTATGTCCACGACCATTCTATTCCCATTCCTGTAAATTTCTCTTTAAAATTTCTTTGCAGTTTCTGTCAGCTCCTTCCCTCAGAAGTGTGGAGCATCTTGATCCATGATGCCTCCTAGCCAAGAAGTATATAGCTGAGATAGCTGACTATCTCCATGATCTCTTTCATTTGTAGCTTTAAGTCTGCGTTGTGGCACGTTTAAGGAGCCATTTAATGAAGATCAGTAGCTTAGGGGCATTATGGGAAGGGTACATTTTTATCTACTAAAATAAACTTCTCTACAGCATATTTTGTTGAAGGCTATTACATCTTGTGAAAGGCAGGAAGGTTTCTGCATACGTGTGTAATGATCACAGACCTGACTGTGACTTGTGTATTACGTGCAAGTGTGAGTGCAAAAATCTTGCTGTTAGGCCAAAGCACACTTGTGGCAAAGCCTAAAAACACTGCTACCCATCATCTGATGGAAATGCTTTTGGCACACAGAGGACAGCTCTGGCAGACCTGTGTCTACAGAGGCACTTTCATTTGGTTCATTGCATCGTCCTGAGGCTCATCCTGCTTCCTCTTCTCCTTGACGCCCTTTTGTGATCCCCCTGCCTTTGCTGCTGATTCAGGGACTTCCTCCACTGGAAAAAGGCAGGGGTTCACCCTTGGGAAATGTTTTCACACCTGTGGACTGCATTCTTTTCTCATCTTTAAAAGACATTCCTTGTGCCAGTAAAATCATCTTGGCATGAAGAGAGGCACCAGCATGCTTTCTAGGATTTGTTTAGGCAGAGAGAATCAGTCTGCAAACTTATTGGCTTCTGCCCCATGTATCTACAGTGGGTCCAAATGCTACTGCAACGGGAAGCACCTTGTGTTCTATGGTGCCTAAAATCTCAACACAGTAAACAGGAGCCACCTCTTGCACTGAAGACAACAGAAGTTGTTTGATGCATCCCATTTGAAGCATCACTGATTTGCAATCGAATGAGTGATTTCTAACCAAAGATTACAAAACACTTGGCAAACTTGACCAAGTGAATGAGTCAGACAGAAAAACATCCCTGACAGAAAAGTAAGTTAAACCACAGCAGTTGCAAGTAATTTGTCCCAAATGTGAGGAGGGCAAAATCTAGAGCAGGAGACTGGAGGCTGGTTTCCCAGCTCCACACTCCAACCACCACAATACATTCTTCGCTGCCTTTTAAACCGCAACAGCCTCTGAAAATCACCCTTCAAAGGCATGTCTTGGTAGTAATAAATGAACCATCAGAAACTAAACAAAGAACCCAGCAGCTGAGATGATGCAACTCAACAAACATAAATGACTAAGATTGCCTTGTCCTCTGCTTATTTCCAAAAGGATAATCTCCAGGTCATTTATAAAGCCTTCCCCCTTCCCCTCTCCTTTACAGCCCCTTGGGAGTCACCTAGGAGACAGCATCACTTTCCTCTGCTTCCCCATCTTTAAAATATATTCATTCCAGTTTTCAAATTGCTATTTTGTAGTGCTAAATCTCTACCCACACTAATTTCTCCAGGTCAGAATCTGACCCTGATTTGAACAAAATCTGGAGTCAAATATTCACACCAGAATGCTTTTGCCTCGCTGCATGTCAGATGCCATCTCCCTGCAAATGTTTCACACACCTTGGAGTGCAGCTTGTGGAACTGATGAGGTGAAGAGCACTGCAGAGCAGCTCTGTGCTGGTAATCACAGGACTGAAGAAACACATACATCATCTGCCACATAGGTTGGCATTTCAAGTTAAAAAACCTTCACAATGTGTAAGATGTTGGACAAATGATGGCCATATGCATGTTTGTCTCTGTGCAGATGTCTTTGCATTCTCAGCTAGGAAAAAGCTGAGGTAGGCTTTTTTTTTTTACAGACAGTTTAATATTAGTGACACAGTTTATGTCCTCTGCAAAAACAATAATGGAGGGTAAGGTGACATAAATTATTTGCAAATCGTTTGACATATGCAGGGCATTGTCCTTGCAATAATCACCATCAGTCTGTCAGTTTAAGATATGAACCATGCCACTGCCTTTTTATATCATTGTGTTAAGCTTTCACATGTTGTAATTTTACAGATTTGTTCTTTGGAGAAGACTGCAACACAAATCAAATTGTATTATGTTTCGTCATATGCTGTGTGGAGAACCTCCCTGCAATTAGGGGCGGGAGGAGATGAGGTGCAAACAAACAGTCCTAGGTAAGAGGCAGCTCCTCGAAAGTTAGAGTATTTCCTAGATACAATTACTCAACTTTTGTGGTCATTATTCAAGGCTAGAGGAATTATTTAAATTCATGCTAAGATCAGTTGCTGGCTGCATGAACAAAGTGAGCACTGGAAAGCACCATACTGACAGATCAATTTTAAACACCCTTGTCTGTTTTGTTTCTCTGTAACGGTTGTGCAGAACATTTGATTCTTATGAATAACGTGGGTTTTTCTAAAGGAAATATACTGATTTCTTTTCAGCTCACAAAACACCCCTTGAAGACCCAGTAGGTGCCTGTAGTATTAACCCTGCTCTCCACAGACGTTCAGAATGGTTCTGGAATAGCAATGAACTTAGCATTGTTTCTTTTATTCCAGGCAAATTAATTCCTGTGATATAGTTTAAAAAAGACCTAAAGTTGACCGCTTATTTTTAGTCTTTTTTTTTTTTTAATTTGATCTGCAGATTACTGTGGAAATCATTTGCAAGTGTATTCAGTGCAAGATGCCATACATTAACCATTTGATAAACGTATTAGCTACGTAAGTGTGTAATTTACATTCTAGAGTACCACAATTCAGTGACATTTTACTACATTTTGAATAGAGAAACATGATTTGGTTTCTCCTGGGAAAGTTCCTGCATACAGTTGTCAGCAGAACAGAATCTTTCTGCTTCCAGTGAGCCCTTAAACTGGAAAGATTTATTGCACTTACACCCTTGAAAGAACATATCTTTTTCTTTGAAGGCAGCCATTATCACCACCCCATTTTATATCTTTTCTGATAAGTGCAGGCAGTAAAGCAGATAAACTCCTTGCATACCAATTAAAGACACATGCACACTAAGACAGTTTATACTATCAGAGATGCTCAGAGTAATATTCTTCCTAGCACAGTAGATATATCCAAGGAGTTTGACTTTTACTATTCTCAGCTTTACATCTCTGACATTTCTAAAAACATAGAGGAAATTAATGAATTCTCACCCAAGATTCTATTGTCTAATCTTGCCCCAGTGCTCATGAATTATGGAAAATGACAGATCAGCTGATGATGTACAATGAGCTATTTTAAAACTATCCTTTTAACAAACCCAGGCTGTGAAAGGCTCACCACTGCATCTCATGTGGTCAGGTGAGAAAATATCAGTGGCCCGTTAAATATCGTTGGCCTGTTAATTGATACTTTAGGCAACCGTCTTTCTGCCTCACATCCAAGATGCTGTGATCACTTTTATGCACGAAAGCCATGAAAGCCAGACCCCTGAACTGGAAGAAGCTTCTGTTTCTCTTCTCAGATAGGATCCTGAAGTGCCACCCTAACTCTTTGCAACCTGCCTTGGTTTTTTTCCATTTTGAGACCTCCACAGAAAAAATGAGGGCTCAGTAACACTTTAAGGTTCTTATGCACGATCTCCTTCACCTACCTGTGTAACTGCTTCTTCTTCTAGTGCCTTGTCCTAGGCAGAAAAAAGGCCTTTGCTCATCCTGAATGGTGAGACCAAGAGAATCATAGAATCACTAGGCTGGAAAAGACCCACCGGCTCATCGAGTCCAACCATTCCTATCAATCACTAAACCATGTCCCTCAGTGCCACACATCCCTTAAACACAGAGGATTTGTATGAGAAGGTCCTCCCAGCTGAGACTGTTGCAATGACCAGGCTGTAAAGATCAAGAGCCACATTAGCAGCTGCAAGCCCAAGGATTGTTGTCTGATTTGTAATGTTTGACTGGCCAGTGAGAGGCCACACTCTCTATGAAGCCTTTGCCGAGGGCATCTCATGCCCACCCCCCCGCTTCATCCCAATTAGCATAAAAATTCAGTGTTGTAGGAGCCACCCTGCTTTGTTTCTTTCCAAATAATTAAAAGCTCTCAAGCATTACCACAGACAGATGATGTCAGCAATGCCAGCTTGCTTGAAGGAGGTGTTTGGGCAGCTGTGTCCTGGTCAAACAGCCACCCAGTGAGGGGCTGCTGTGGTCCCCTCCCCCAACCAGGACCACTGCAAGCTCTGGGCTGCACCCCAACAACCATAGGAGCCCCAGATGCTCAGCTCCTTTTTCCTCCTATGCTCCAATTTAAAATAAATTACTATATTTACTCTTGACAATATTGTTGGTTGGAAAATTACCTATCTGCAGTACTATCTGTGAACTTATTTTTACCTTTCCAAGAATCAAACTCAGGGTTTTCCCTGAAGTACATTGTCTGAGCACATCAATGACTTCCTTATGTGCGGTGGAAGAGATACCAGTTTTCTGTCAGGGTTCTCTTTAAATAAGGAAACTGTAGAGAGCAATACATCTCACTCAAAACATCTCAAAGAGATGAAGATACAGAAAGCACTAATCAGTAATTAATACTAATTAAAGAAACAATCTTTCAAGTAGGTGGTGATAATAACACTCTGGAGTTTGCTTTAATCTATTTTTTTGTCAAATGGAGCACCAGGGAATTTGTCTGCAACAATCAAGGTAGTTTCAGAGGCCCTGCTTTGATTTGCAATATGGGGTTTATTCCTGTGTTAACACAGGGCTCAGAATAAATTATCAAAGGGGACAGTTTTAAAATTGATAAGCTATGCTTTAATATGCAGAGGAATTCTGCTACACTTTTATACCCAGTTTACAAGTCAATTTTCCAAATCAAGAAGCCCCCTTTTCATTTTATATAGGAATTGCAAAGGTGTGACAATATGCTGTTGCTCAAAACCCGATAGGTCCCTTTCTTCCCTGTTGAACCACTGAATAAAGGGCTTCTACCCTTCCTCTCCAGAGAAACCATGTCTTCCAGAACATCAGACAATCCCCAAATCCTTTAAATAGCCCTGTATTCATTATATTTAGTGACAATTACATGAGCCTTCCTGACTGCAAATATGATTCATTACTCTGCAGCAGAATACCTCTAATAGACTATGCATTGAATTGACCCAAAATAGCTGCAGAAGAAGAGTTGTTCCTGAACTACTCCATGGATAGATTTTTTTAATTGATTAGAGCCATATATAAAATCAACAGATTATCCTGCCATGTAATTATTTAGCACTACACCTAAATCTTTATGTAAATTAAAATTCAAATGCAAACAACAAGAAGCAATGGTTAATAAGGAGTTTTTAGGAACAATTTGCCTGGAAATTGCCAGGAGGTTCTAAGCCCTTACTTAAATCAAACAATTTGCATTCAATGTTTAGTAACCCTTTAGCTCCACTATTATCATCACTCTTCAAGTATTTTTATTTTATTTTAAATAAGAGGAGAAAAATAGAAATATGAAAGTAATATATCCTTCTCAGGAGTAGAAATTGAGTGTTTCACAGAATCACTAGGTTGGAAGAGACCCACCAGATCATTGAGTCCAACCATTCCCATTAATCACTAAACCATGTCCTTTAGCACCTCATCCACCTGTGCCTTAAACACCCCCAGGTAAGGTGAATCAACCACCTCCCCGGGCAGCCTGTTCCAGTGCCCAATGACCCTTTCTGTGAAAACTTTTTTCTGATATCCAGCCTGAACCTCCCCTGGTGGAGCTTGAGGCCATTCCCTCTTGTCCTGTCCCCTGTCACTTGGAAGAAGAGTCCAGCTACCTCCTATCCACAACCTCCTTTCAGGTAGTTGCAGAGAGCAACAAGATCTCCCTTCAGCCTCCTCTTCTCCAGGCTAAACAACCCCAGTTCCCTCAGCCGCTCCTTGTAAGACTTGTTCTTACTTGTTTCCAACTCTGCTAGACCTGAGCTTCCCCTCCAACTACTTAACCTCGCTGAGGATAACACCACCTCAAGGCCTGCAAGCCCATCTTTAACAGGATGTTGCTGCCCTGCTATTGATTCTGATGCCTATGCAGTGCTGAGCATCAGGGCTTCATCACATACACAAAGTAGGAAGCCTACAAATGATCTCCAAAGTTTATCATGTGTCCACTCCCCTACTGCAGAGCCCTACCCTATGAAGACAGCCCTATTTAGCTTGTGCGCAGGGGTCCAGCTGCCCAGCTTTTGTGAGTGCCCCTGCCAAGGGGATATTTGACACAGCCAGGCAGCTGCTTTAGCTCCCAGGGCAGGTAGAAAGTAAAGACTAGGGGAAAATTGGAGTCTCACTCCTTCCCTCTCACTGCTGCCAACTTCAGTTCATCTGTGAACTTCAGAGAGGCCAAAGTTTCATCTGTATTGTTCAGGATTTCTGCAGGCAAGGCAGCCAGGTACACTCAAGGGGAATCCCAACCCTATCAGCTTTCAAAGGAAGCCACATAAATACTCACCTTTAAATAGATGATACTAAACACATGTGCAGTAGTCTTGTTTCAGCTCCTTTTTTATTCCTTTCCACAGCAGTTGCTCAGCATAACCTTCCAGACAACAGCTGCTGCCAAAGAGGAAGGCTGGGAGGCCTGAGCTGTGCTCAAAATGAAATTATCCAGGTGGGTGCTCTCAGCTAAGCTTTAAAATTTCTATTATTTTTTCAGCTTCCTGTCCAAGTGTTGTGCCTGCTCCCTTCATTAGAGCCAAGGCAATTTAAACTAAACCTCGCACCACACAACGGCTGAAGCTACTGCTGAAAAATCTCACTGATGAGGTCTCAGAGTAACCCCAGCACCCCAGCTTATTGTGCATCTCTCTGTTCTAGCTTGCAAAATGGCATTCTACACTGCTGGTATGTAATCTAGAAACCATTGTAAGTAATAATTAAACATTAAATCAGATTAATTCCAGGCTTGTTTGCCCTTGATAATAATACTATTAATTCTCCAGACATGAAAGTAAGACAATACTGTGAAAACAAAGCACAAATCAAGTCCACAAAATGCAGAGGAAATATTCCCAATATTAATTTTGTAATATGGAGTATTTATTTTGTAATATGATGGTGACATAAAATACACAGCAGCAACAAACAGAGGAAAGTTGATGGACTGCCAAAGCTGTTTCTCCTTAAAATGCAGATTGCTCTGGAGCAGTTAAACTCAGCTCTGAAAGGAGACTGCCTATGTAGGCATTTTTAAAGGGCTCTTTCAAGGCTGACGTGCCACTTAAGGCTCTGACATGGGATCAAAATTAAAGCTTGGGGATCACATAAAAACCCAGCCAGGCTGTGTGGAACAGCCTCAGAGAGGAGGCTACAAGAGCTGTGTTTTGTGTGGGGTGTTCTCATGCTTGCTGTCTTCCTATCAAAGATGCTCTAGTTATAGACAGCAACCTGTTGATGCCAGGCAGCAGCACCTGTGTGATATATGGTCGTTGGCAAAATGAGCTAGTCTGTTACCACTGGCTTTAATTAAAGGAAGACACAGGCTACCAAGTTGGGGTCCCTTTCATTGGAGCTGAGAGGACAGCAGTCTCCCCCAGAGCTGCAAAGGAGGACAGATTCATTTGACTGATTGCATGATGTCTGAATTAATGGTCAGGAAAAGAGCTATTATTGTGCCTGCACTGGTAGGCTGCTTCAGGGAGCTATTGCTGTGCTATCTGCTTGAGTGTGGAAGCAAAAGCGACGCTCTCCTCAACACACAACCAGCAAGGCAGGAGCCTGCCTGGTGTGCTGAGCCTTTCCTGGATCAATTTTACAAGGCTGAGTGTCTGATATATAATGAATGTTCAATAAGCTCAAATACAAGGAGCAGGCTGTTAGTCAAACTAACACTGCTCTAACTTTTAATTTTTTTTTGTTTATTGACAACACGTATGGTGGAGAAAAAGCCAAGCAAGGCACAATATAAACCACAGCTCCAAGCAACTTTTGCTCCTGGTCTTCCCTGCATCTCCTGGATTCTGAGGCTGGAAAAAGCTCACTAATTAAATCCTTGTAGCTAAGTTAGAGCTGCTGGGAGGAAAGGGATGGGGGTAATTCCTATCAAACTGCAATAGCCCAGAATGTGTTTGACAGGTGGGAAACCTTGGTTCAAGCCCTTGGAGTTAAGGGCACTTTTTTTTGGGAGTGGTTTAATTCTTAGGAAAATACTATCATGCTATTATAGGTGCACGTACAAAATCTGGCTTCTCTCAGGCTTTCGGTAACCAGAGTTCCAGAGCTAAAATTAAATTCACAAGCTGTAGCAAGCTTGCAGACTGGAACAAACTTGCAAGCAACAACCTGCTTCCAACACCACATTTGAATGTAATGCTTATATTTCCAGGCTCTTCAAGATCACAACAGACTTCTAGCTAAGTGGAATTAGCTCTAGACTCGTATCTGCTCTACGTGGCTCACATCAACCCTTGCCAGGTGATGCTGGATCAAGCTGTAGAGGTTCTTCACTGTGACCCTATAATACAAACAAGATTTGTCAGTCTAACCCAAGTCTAGGTTTGCTTCTGTAGCGAACTTTTCACTAGTAAGTGAAAGTCTTAAAAAGGACAAAACTAAGGCACAAAAATGACAAGCCAGCCTGGTGCTTGGTTTCCCATTTGCTACTTCTCTTTGGGAGCCAATTTGAATATAAATAAATTACAAACCTCCATTAAGCCACTTGGCAGCAACCTCCTTGGGCCTTTGGCTCAAGCTGAGCACATTGCTGAATACCAGCATTGCTATGTTGCCCCTCGAGGTGGTGTGGCATGGGAGCAGGTCATCCAGGGAGGCTGTCAAATCCGTATCCTTGGAGGTCTTGAGATTTGACAATACAAAGCCACAGCTGGCCTGATCTGGAGATGGGAGTAGCCCTGATCTGGCAGGAGGCTGGACTAGACACCCCAGTGCTCGCCTCCTGCCAGCAGCTCTGAGGCTGTGACTCCGGGCTGGTTCTTTACTTCAGCTATCCGGAAATTTAGAAGGCAAAATTCTTCATCATGCATCTCTTAAGAAATTCTGCCTAGGGTATACGCGCGCTTCCATGTTTCCCCAGGAAGAAACACAGCTGTTTAGCCAACAAAAGAAAACCCTCCTTGCAATCTTGTGTTTGGAGCTCAAACAATAGCCTTTGTAAGTGAGGGCTGATACAGACAACTACACGGAGGAACTTGTATTTCTATATGGTCAAGATAACCTACATTAAACTGTTAGCAGTCATTTAACTATTTAGACCAGTAGATCATACAAAGAAAAAGCAAAGATTTAATTGTGTGGCTCAGTTCTATTGAATATATCTGTGAGGTGGTATATCTGTTTATTTGCGAGTGGAAAAGCACTTAATTACTAATTTTTTTTTCTCACTTATAGTCATCACAGGCTTAGGAGTCAGTGGCTGGCCAAAACCATTAGGTAATCTGTCCAAATGTGTAATGTGCAGAGAATCCCAGCCACTGAACATCTTCTCAAGCCCATAGGATACATCTTGCTGTTATGGATCATTGCAATTTCAGAAATGGTACCTGTGTATATATATTTAAAGTAATTGCTTTGTTTATATTTAAGGGAATGCAAGTAAACTTCACTGAGGTAATCCCTTGATTTTTATTCACATGGTCAAAATATTCAAAGTACTCTTTTAAAAATTCCCTTTAATTTCCATGGAAGTTGCTTACATGCTTAAAATTATGCACAAGCTATAGCACTCTGCTAGTTGAAGATGATACATATACACAATTTTGAGTACTGTTTACACAGGATTAAACCCTATGCACGTTCCTCGGTTTTGAGAATAAAAATTCTCAAATTATTGTACCAAAACCATTTCTTTGTTAAAAGAAATTTTCTAAATAATTTCCTAAATTTCTAAATAATTTACAGCTTGTATAAAATGCAGCTGGGCCCTGTAGCCACTGTGCAGGAGATGCTCATTTGCATCCTGGAGATGACGTTTTTGCCAAGACACAGGTGCCATGAGTGACTAGTGGAGTGGCATCTGCAGAGATTGTATTAGTAAACACTACTGAATCTCTAAGCTCATACAAACGGAGTATCTTTACTGGTTTACTGTGGAGGTATTTTTTTTACCTTGGTTTTGTTGGAAGCTTTGCTGAGTGTGGTAGATTCTTTCACAAGAATAGGGACAGTTAGAGCAGCGGAATGGCATAAATATCCTGACTTATTTTTCTTTTCTGTGACAATGCACGGAAAAGGTTTTCAACGCCTGTTTTTTCTAACAGGAACAAACCAACATATTTTTCTCTCAACTTGTTGTCAGAAATGGTTAAACATATTTATTTGATGAAGAAAATATTTTTGAGCCACAGCAAATCTCAGCTGTTCTGATTAAGATTTTAGAGCACAAGAAACAATTAAAACCACAGTCTTATAATTACAAATGTGAGGTGATTTTAACCATGTCAACACCTACATGAGAAAAGTGTAAATAAGACCACATATCTTTCTGTATATTATAAACAGTATTAAAATGCATTGATTTCTCTACATTAATTTCTGAAATATCCCTTCTTTATGAATTTCCTAAAATCCCCCAGACTTATTTAACAAATAAGTTTTGTAGTGTGCCTTTACTGAGACTGACTGAACACTCCCAAGACTCATGAGCAAAAGTTAGTCAAATCGTGATAAGGACAGCATGTGTGTGCATGCATGTTTGTACACTGACTCAATGTATGAGGAGTTCATACTTCTGTAATAAACTGGAAGAGCAAGAAGAAAACAATGCACAATACTTCTGAATAAAGTGGTAAATAGGGAAGAATAAATGTGATGTGCCACAAAAGGTATTCTCCTATTATTCACTTAGTGCTGATTCATTTTCGTTAAATGGTAAAATCAGTATTGATATCACTGCTCAACAGCAATGCGGTATTACAGCTAAATGTTATTTAAACAGTAATCTCTTATTATAAAATGAACTTTTATATTGGAATATTTGAATTTTATATTGTAATAAGTGCATATTCATTTGGCTCTTCCATGAACACAAATGCTTTCCTAGCAAGCAGGGACACCATGTTACAGTGAAGAAATATTTAATACTATTTATTTGCAGCATTCTTTTTGGTGGCTTCTGAAAAAAAAATTACGTATTTAAACTGTCAGTGTTAGGACATGGAATTTATTTTCTCTGTGCCAATTTATAAGTATTTTTTTCCTTTTTTGTATATCATGGCTCCAGGGCTGTTCACAGCAGGGCTCTGTAGAGTCAGAAACAAATCATCGTTTGCAGTCAGTGTATTCAGAAGTCTTATTCCTATTAACTCTGGCTGAAGAAAAAGGTCCAGTTCCAGAGCTGCATTTTAATCATCTTCCTCTTTCAGTTGGTGCTCCAAGACCATCTGAGACTCCCTACAATCATTGTATACTTCCCAATTTAGACTGTTAATTTTTGTAATGAGCTGAAGCTGACCCTCTTTTCACTCCCACCTTTAGTACATGCTCTCCTGGCTACAAAAAAATGTGTACATTCTTTCAAGCAATCTGGGGCTGATTTATTCAGTGCACCTGCATGAGGCTTGAGGGAACATACTGCACCGCTCATCACCTTCCAGGTGCACACATTCCCTCTCAGACTTCTTGGTCATGACCCTGTCTCCTTCTCTGTCAGTCCTACACTGCATATGTGAAATGTTTCTCAGATAAACATGTCCAAAGGATGTTGGTTAAACAGTGGGGAGGTGGGGCTAGGACGCATGTGCTGGGTCTGGTAAAATCTGCTGCCATTGGCCTTGGCTGTTCCCTTGGCTTGCTCTCCTGGCCTGGGCACTATGCAGAGATGGGGTGAAAGTGCCTTAGGACTTTAACAGCACATCAGAAGACAGATATTGTGATTCATCTTCAGGGAGGAGGTATGAAAGTGGCAGTCTGGGGGAGAAGCAAGAATATGGCAGCTGTTACGGTCCCCTGAAATGAAAGCTGCTCTTTCCATGATACTTTCAAAAAAGTAGAAGAGTAGCCCTGGAAATATTCTGAGTCCAGCATCTAGCTCTTAGTCCAATCTTTCTTACCATCACTAAGACTTTTGTCTCTTAGGATGATCCAGAGAAGAAAGTCCCCTTGAGTTACACAGCAAGCCAGATAAAATGAGAGACCAATGGTCTCCCCTCAGGGACAGCACTTCAGCTAATGCATACATTCACAAGATTATTGCTCCAACAAAGGAAGGTAGCAGATGTGTCAAGACTGTTTTAGGATTAATCATATCAATGTTTTCTCCACAAGGTTGTGTATGCTTCAGGCACTGTTCTTTCCTCCAACTCTTAAAACAAGGAAACACTTCTTTCCTAGGATTCAGAGGTCAAGTGTGGTCCCCTTTTGACACCTCAAACCCTTTCAATTTGCCTGGTGCTGCTAAGCTAAATGGTAGTGTGAGGTAATTTATTTGGGATCAGGGTTAAAGTGTTAACGAGAACACCACATTTCTCTGAAGCTCAGCAGAACCAAGAGGAGCATCTTAACCTGAGACAAAGGAAAATGGAAATCCTCAGCACATACTGGAGCCAAGAAGCATATGGAGCCATTTTAGTCCATGGTTGTATAGCTTCTTCTCAGGTTTCAATGAAGTAAATCTGAAGAGCAGCTTGAATCCTAACATTTGTGCAGGATGTCCATGCATTCAGGATTCCTATAAAAGTAGGCTAATTGGAACCCTTCTGCAGCAAGGTGCTGAGAGCCTCCAGCTCCACTCGGAGTTAAGAGGATGGCATGTTTACCACCTTGAAGGATTAGGCTTCTAAATGTACACACTGCTGATAGCACATTTACTAGGAGGATTGATTTGACAAGGGTAGCGATGTATGGCCGTTAAATTGTTTGCAGATTTGACCTATCTGTCCATAATAAGAAATAATACCTGAAATGCCATAAC
Source organism: Phaenicophaeus curvirostris (assembly GCF_032191515.1). Taxonomy (NCBI): domain Eukaryota; kingdom Metazoa; phylum Chordata; class Aves; order Cuculiformes; family Cuculidae; genus Phaenicophaeus; species Phaenicophaeus curvirostris. The sequence goes on along the minus strand of NC_091398.1, from coordinate 18,371,000 downwards.
TCTGTCAAACATTTCAAAGGAATACTTGTTTAAAGATCGAATGCATTATGTAATCTCATAATGTCAGATTAGGACATAAAACTATGGAACATGACACAGAGCAGCATTACACGACATACTGTGTCAGAAATTTTATAAACAATTTCTCCTGGACCTCTCACATGTTATCAGTTTGAGTAGTGACTATGATGCATGTCAAACTTCTCCTAGTAGCTGGAGACAAAATGACATGGCAAAAAAGAGACTGGAAATATCACCCAAGGGCTCCTGAAAAATAATTTTTCCACAGCAAAGCAGCATAGACCTGCATATTTTGTCCCAGTGTGAGGAAACCTATGGGGAGAATGGGAAAAGAGAAAGGAGAGCAGAATGATTAAAATCAAGTAACATAGCTTAGTCCTGTGTGTCATTAAACAGAATCACAGTTCTCATCTAACAGCCTTGAAATAATTAACAACAAAGTAAATGTGAAAATCTGTTACCTACAGCCAGCATAAGGGCTTAGAGTTACCAATGCTAATGCGTACATGTTTATAAGCATATTTTTTCTCCATATGGTTTTATTTTTATTATATCTCATTTGCCTGAGTATGAGACTACCTAGGCAAGATAAATATCTTTTACCTTGGAAGGATCCATCTGATTTCTTTTAAGTATAAAGCACTTTGGAATTTTGGGAAATAGAAAAGCAAAATAAATTCCCACAAATTAAATCTAGAATCAAAGCAGAGCTGAGAGGAGAAAAGGAAATAAACCAGCAACAAAATAAACAGTGATCATTTTTTATGAGACTCATAATAAAGAAAAATTATTTTAACTTTCCTTAAGTGACAACTAGTGGAAAAATAGGAAGCAGCTAAAAAAGTAGCATTAAGCATGCTAAACTGGAGTTGCCTTTTCTGTGGTTTTCCTTTTATATTTAATCTTCATCATTTTTATGACCTTATTCAATTCAAACTATGTATAAATGTATATATGCATATAAAAGTGTATATAAATGTCATGTGCACCATTTTTGTGAACTGAAATTTAATCAAGCATAAGCACATTGTGAGACCCTTCAGCAACATCTGACTTGGCCAATGCAGAATAACAGCCCACAAATCAGTGCTGTGACTGCAGAGGTCGTGATTTTCACTCCCATGTCCCACCTCCACCAGCCCGCACCACTGGCAACAGAAGAGGGGATAAAAAGAAGCGAAAACCAAGGGGTGGGGTGTTACAGCTCCCACTAGGTCCTGTTTTCCCTCAACAAAGCAGTGTGTGGTCAAGGTACTGCAGTACTCTAAAAAGATCTCAGGAACAGAGAGTTCAAGCCTCTCAAAGCAGCACTGATGCTTGCCGGGATCTGCCATTCCTTCTTGGAGGAGCCTGGAGAACAGCAGGGAAGCAGCACCCCCAACACTGCCTCTCTGGCCTTGTAGTGATGCTGTGCATTGGGGAAAGGGTGACAGAAGAAGGATGCCAAGATATGGGGGACCAGCTGAGCAGCTCTGGGGTTTTTGTCTTGCTTGCCTTGGCACAGCAAGTGCCAAGCTGGTCCTGCACCCCAGGAGCCAGAGTTTTAGACAGAAATGCACAAATGCTGCTCTGCTTGGCACTGCGGTTTTGAATGAGTGTTTCCTCTGTGAGCCATGTGGACACGTGCAGCATGGGTGTACATCATGCATGGTGATTGGAGGAGCTGGGAGGTCTCTGTGCTTCTCTGCTCTCAGCACGAGTTTTGCCCCTTGGCTGTTTCTGCCCCAGCAGGCTGTTCAGCCTGCACCCCTGCTCTTTGCACAGGTAGCATCCTACAGGCTGAATCATAGAATCATAGAATAACCAGGTTGGAAGAGACCCACCGGATCATCGAGTCCAACCATTCCTGTCAAACACCAAACCATGCCCCTTAGCACCTCGTACACCCATGCCTTAAACACCTCCAGGGAAGGTGACTCAACCACCTCCCTGGGCAGCCTGTTCCAGTGCCCAATGACCCTTTCTGAACTTTGCTTCTGCCCCAGGACAAGCTGCAGACTGCTTCTCCTGAGATGGCAAGCAGGCTACAAGCCTGGGACATGCACTTCTCTCAAGGGACAGATGATCCCCTCCACCTTTCTCTATCCGTGTCGCACAGCAGGGCTGTCAGGAAGCTGGAACTGAACTATGTTGAGCAGCATTAGCCTTGGTAGCAATGCCTGTGGGATGTACCACCCGTCAGAAAGGACGGTGCTCGCTGACAGCTCCCTGTGGATGGCTGCTCCCTGAAACCTGTCAGTTAGCCAGCACCTCTGCAATAGCAGATGATAACTGGGTTGGTATTACTTTGCGATGGATGCAATAACGATTTATCCCCTCTTTTTTTTTCTTGCTTCCTTACATCCCTTCTGGTCAGCCCTGCCTGTCAAATGACATGTCTGTCAAAATACACATTATTCAACAACAGACCTGTTGCCAGCTCTGTGAGGCTGGGGGATGGGTTCATGTATCATATCACTCTTCCATACATCTCAATTTCCTGCTTTCTGCATGATTAATACACATTTGCTTCCCTCTACATAATGTAGACAGCGAAGAATGAATTATGCTGCTTCATTACATTAACTGGTAACATGTCCTACCATACCTATATACGCTAATCACTGCTTTCTTGGGTGTTATGTTTGTAAATCAACTAGATAGAAAGAGTAAATACAGGATAATGGCATGTTATGCTCCTCTAATGTAAAAGAAACCATAGAGGAAGACAAGAAGGTGCTCCTCCTACTACTGAGTTTATTTTCCTAATTTTAAAGTCACCACTGACCTCGTAACACCTACATTTGATCTTTGATGTGGGGTTCCATAGTTTTTACCAAATTCAAGGTATAGAACATAGACCTTTTCTGTAGTTGACAGAAAATGGATACAAGTGACTGAAAATAATACATTAGAAACCTAGACTACAGGATATTGTTCACATACTGAGTGGTTAATTTCTGCCTAAACTTAATACTAAATAAAACAAGCCAATATTGGCACTCAGACAAACTCCAGTATTGCATCTGGAATAGCAATATTATGCAGACTTGAACATATTAGTAGCTTGAAAACAGAGAGCAACAGCAGATGCTATAAAATACACAAAATCAATCCTGCTTGGACATTTATTGCATTAATACTATTTTCAATTTATTTAGCAGCAAAGTGCTTTTATTACTGACTACTGACTATGTATGAGTGAGAACGTGTGTGGGTGCTGTACACACAAACATGTGCGTGTTAGCTGCTCTGCCTGGCATAAACAATCCCTAAGAGGACAGCAATAAAATGTTTTAACAACACGTAGCAGCATCATACAATATGCCATAAAGACACCACACAAGAGAATACTGATGCCACAGATCCAGTTACAGTTTAGATACAGGGGATAAAAATGTTATTAACCAAACAGGAATTGATTAGAAAATTAGTACTATCAGCTTATCCTTGAGAAATGCCATGTGATCTTTAACCAGAAGCAAGAAACCAGCTGTGGGTTGTTGTTTGCCTTTTTTTCCCCTTTTACTTCACAGAGCCTCCAGAACCTTATGTAGAAAGAAAATCAATTAAATAAAAATGGACAATGATGAAGAAGTCAAGAGAGCAATTTTAAAATCAATACACTGCTTCGAAAGACCCTCACAAGGTGGTTGCAGAATATAGAACAGAAGCCTGACATACCAAGCAGACACAATGTTAAGAACCAAAGGAAGATTCCATGGTACTTTCATACTTATCAGAAAGTATGGCACAGAAAGATTTGTAGTAATGTGAGATTGTGCTATAATAAGCACATCAAACAAATCCTCTACTGCCTATCCTGACTCCTAGAGGACAGCTAGTGAAGTTCTAGACACTAAGCCATGTCTTTTAAGCGGACAGTGTTTGGGTTTGAAGAATGCAAAACTTCAAGAGTCAGACAAGGCTTTTGTAGTAGCAAACATCAGCATGAATATCACCAACTCCAGCTCCAAGTGCAAGACATAATTCTTCAATTTTCAAATAAACACTTCCCACAGACTTAAAAAAAGAGCAGCAATTAAACAATAAAACTCTTCCAAAGCAAAACGTTCATTACGCATGCAATTTTCTCCCCAGGGAGAGGTTTGAAGTAAAAATAAACCACATGTGAAACATCAGTTATGCACTTTTGGGTGGTTTTCGGATAGTGTGGTAAGGACAGTACAAGAGTTTATATGGACCAGCAGAGAAATAACGAAAAAATGCCAACAAACAAATTAATTTCACCTTAATTTTTGTTTACAAGCTGATGTATTTATGAAACCATCGGAGATTAAAGTCACCCAAATAATAAAGAATGGTGATCTCAAACTATTTCTTGGGAAACATAATTGACAGAAAAACATCTTAAAACAGCGAATAACTTGCTACACTCAGCTGTGTTTCAGTGTTGCTTCTAAAATTACAAAATGTAAAATTTGGACCAGAAAATTTCTTGTCATCTTTTGCTGTGTCAGAATTAAGGCAGAATTAAATATGACTCAAGTAGTCAGAGCATTGAGTTAAGAAATTCTTAGCCATATTCACTTTTCACTTCAAAACCATTTCTCTTATTGCAAATCTGTGATTCTGAAACACAGTTCAAAAGGGTGAATTTAAAGAAATTCCATGTTTTTGCATGCGAAACATCTGTGTAGTGACACACTGTGATGAGCATGAAGTGTGCTAATATAGCTCAGAGCAACAGGCACTTCTGTCAATACAGCACTGAAAACTTTGATGTCATTTGGTACTTCTGGTAAGCCCCAGATATTCCTCTTGCAGCAGAACATTTGTTGTCCTCTTCCTATGGAATTTCTGAGCTGGAATCAGGATCAGCTAGATTGTATTCTATTTCTTCCCTTTCACAAGGTTTTCTTTTTTGAATTCTTCAGTATCAAATGTTTACATCTGAACTTGGATATTTGGAAGTCCTACTTCTCCCTGAAAACACACTTGTTGACTTTTCTTGCAGCTCTTATTATTTGCAGGTTTCTCATCCATGCTCATGTTGATGAAAGGAAACAAACTTGTCATGTGTCCCTTCAACTACTACAGTATTTTCATTAATTTCATTCACAAAATTATTTGTAATGAGATTTCTTCTTAAACCCTTATTTTTCTGTAAGGTCTGCTTACAGATCATTAACAGACCTTTAATACAGTCACTATGCTTTTAGAAGTTGACACCATCAACTTCAAGTACTTTTCTATAGGAATTGGCCAAAACCTATAGCCATGGCAGAGGGAGCATCAGCAATACTGTATCCCCAGCCCTCCTGTGGTAATATCCTAGGATTCTCAGAGATTATCATAATAAAGGCAGTGGCAGTGGCTGAAGGACAAATCTACAGTCTATTTTCTGTCACTGCTGTCCTGAGACTGAGGGCTGTGCTGGTTGCCTCCAGACCAGGAAAAGCTGGTAAAAGAACATAAACCGGAAAACTGGAATAAAATGTGTACGTGAGATGCCTTACTTGTGTTCAGGGGAGCAATAGATGCTACTGGGTAGCATCACTAGGTGTGTTACATTGGCAGTGTCATTACTAGGAAAACTTCAGTAGATATCTGACTTCCTCTATGGCAACCGCCCACTGAACGGTGACCTAGTGCTGCTGCTGCTGCTCAAGAACACACGAGGCTCATGGCCACAGTCAGTGCTGCCACCCTGCACACTGCTCCTTCTTTCATTCTGCACAGAGATCCACATTGCTTCCTACATGGACAGAACAAAGGATAATCAAGCAGCTAATTTGTCATGTATTGCCTATTTTGAATAAAGACCTAGCGATACAGGGCTATGCCACATAAGGCCCCAAGTGAATATCTGCAAAGACTCTGCTTTGAACAGCTGACAGTCTGGAAACATGGTCTTGCAGTGCTGGAGATCAAGTGAATTACAAAACCTACAGAACCCACTGGGCTGTGACTTGTTTCCACACATCAGCTCTGCCTTCTAACCCGAACTCATTGTAACCCACCAAAGGCCCCTGTTCTAGCAATAAGCTCTGCCACAACGAGCCTGTGGGCATATGCGAGGCAAAGCTGGGCTTGCTTGCAATACTGTCCTGTCTATAGCTTTGTTAGGCATCAGCAATTTGGAAATATAATGATTATATCAGATACAATTTCATAAGGAACTGGAGGTCTTTACTGGCTGCTTGTCAGCTGAAGTCCTGTCAGGACTTACGTTTACCACACTAAATCTCCCCAAATATTTACCGTAAAATATAATGCTTTTTGGAGTTAACTTTATACAAACTACTCTAGTTTTTAGCTGCTGTCTGATTTATCAGGAATGAACCTCAGAGTTGAAAACTCTGCAAGCAATGGTTTCTAGGATTAGCAAACTGACACTGGCACAAACACAAAGAACCTGAAAAAGCAAAAAATCCCCAGTAACAAAATGAGTGTTACATTTCAAAATATATAATTCAGATATTTGAAACTAATATTCCTTGGGCCTTTGCATATGCATCTGTGACTAGTGTATAGGAAACCTGGAAAATCAACAAAAGGAACCAGGACAAATTAATAATCCTCTCCTTCAGCAAATTAAACTTCACTCTGCTAAATTAGTTGACCTTCTAAGTTTGCCCCAGGGGAACGATGCAAGATTGGAGGGTTTATCTGAAGAAATAAAGATGAAAACTGGGATGAAGAATGTGAGGTAGCTAGTGGAGTGGGTGGGCCTGGAAAGGTTTGTTTAGTTACCTTAAAAGAAGTTCACTGCAAGAGGCAACTACCCCCATCTCCGCATAAAGGTAGATTTTGTCATGCCTTATTATTTACTGTAAGAGACTTGTATACCCTACTAAGAATGTGTATAGAGAGGAAAAGGAAACAGTCTTCAGAACTCAGCACAAAGCACACTGAACCAACTTCCACAGGGAACAAAAAGAGAAGGCAGTACAGAAAGATGTTTGCAAGAAAGTCCAAGTTGAGGTAGAGTGACAACGTCTTCATTGTGGGCATCATTTCAAACCACCCCAGACACATGAACCAAGATGACATGGATATCTAAGAATTGTAGCTCAGCTCCAGAGCATTTTCCCTCTGGCATTTAAAACATGACGGGTTTCTATAACAAGTAGAAAAGACATATGTCAGTGCAGCTACTTTTAAAAAAATAGTTAAATATGGATGGTTAACTCCTATTGTAGAGTTCACCTGCACCTGCAGACTTATGGTCTTATCTTCTTACCAGAAGGGATTCAATGACACACTGTACAAACCATCCTGGGTAAAAATATGTATTTTTGCTTATTTTGTAGGTTTTATTAATGGTGGTTATTCCTACACAATTTTTAAAAACTGTGATATGGGTTACCGGTTACGATGGTTAGTGATGATAATGCTATGAGTAGACAGAGGTACATTAAAAGGACTCCCATGACTTCTTAGACTATGAAAATATATAACCAGTCCCAACTACTAGGAAGACTTGGACACATCTTGATACCACCATAACTTTGCTGCTGCAGGCAGATTCTCACTCTTGCAAAATGGTGATCTGACTAATATCTGAGAGCACTCACATGCCAGTTGCATTGATAGAAAGCAGGAAGCTTAACCTTTGACCAGAGAAGTAATAACAGTGTAAGCATTTCTAAAAGAGAAAAGCTAGGGGAATTAGTGTCCAGTATCAGTCACAAAGTGCATTCAGGGCTCTCTATAAATCTCACTGAAGCCTTTAATGAAATGGTCATCTTCCTGTGCAATTTGAAATGGATGTAGGAGTTTTTCCACTGACAATAATGATGTTTAAACTCCCAGAGGACTAGGGCTAAACCAGAAAGAGCTTATGACACTGAGGAGTGCAGGGTTTTCACGAGCTCTGATCTGGTACCTTGAACCCATATGCAGGACATTGATATCTGGAAGAGCAAATGACAATCACCCCCCTCTAGATGGGATCTCCAGCATCAGCATGCTAAGCAGGGGTCACTCACCTCCAGCCACTTGGAAACACTGAGGAGAGCAGGCTTACGTGGTCTGTTTTAAAGAAAAATACATAGTGTTTCCATTTTGTATGTCCTTTTGTTTTTACAACCATATACCACAGTTCATGGGTCAGAAGACTTTTCTAGCATGTGGAAAGCTTAGATTCACCTCTTTCTTCCTATTCCTCATGTGACTGATTCAAAATCTATCTGTTCCACTTCCAGCAGTTGTCCCAAGGAGCATCAGAGGAGGACTCCATCCTAACAATGCTGAGGGTGCTCACTGACTACTACAGCATATGGAGTGCTTGGTAGTTTTTCTCCCACTGTATGTACTGGTACTAAGCATCATTATCTCATAAAAAAGCAACTCACAGTTTCAAGCCTATAAATATTAGTAAATAAGGAATTGAACAACACATTGTAAGTTTGCTTCCACTAATTAAAGATGGTTTATTCTAATAACATGTTTGGTATTAGCTAGGTTGTTTATTTCTTAATTTGAGGAAGATTAATGCACCTATTTTCTACTTAACTTTCATCATGATGGTCAATTTTTATTGTGATTTTCTATTTAATGTGCTTTTATCATGATTCTTTAATCATCATATCTGGGCTCCCCCGATGTGAAACTTTATGACCTCATCAAAAATTTCTTTCTAGTGTCAGAACCCCTGCGTGAGCAGGAGTTACATGCTTTGGCAGTGATAGAATTATTCTTTCATAGTCTACAGAAGCTCTTAAGCTGCCTTCATCCCCACAGCATCTAAACTCCATTAAGTAGCGCATTAACTGACAAGACTAACATCCATCTTTGCTTCATTCTCCTCTCTTGAGGAAGTGTGTGTGTAGGAGAACTATTGGTTGGGTGGGGTTTTCAGCATGTCTTTATTTTTAAACATTCATGCTTCTAAGCGTCTGTCTCAGAAAAATTCTCCCCTCACATGGAGCAGAGGCTGCAGAAAAGTTTCTACAAGTCTTTCGTCCATGCTTGTGTCTCCAGTCAGTCTCTGTCTTGTTCAGAAATGGGACTTATCAAGATCAATAAGTGGGTCAAAGATTTAAAAAAGGGATGCTTTATTAGAGTGTTTTATGCTGATGAATTCTTTTACACCTATACTAGAAAGAGCCTTCCAAAATAAGGATTGTTTTGCATGGTCTCCCAAGTAATGCAGCAACACTAATAGTTAGAATGATTACTCCTTACATATGTAGCTACCAATAAAAAGACATTCAGTTGAAGTTTCACCAGTGAGTAAACGTTGATGCCTCTTTAACAGCAATATCTGTATCTTTATGGTTTACTAGTTGTTTTACTCATTCAGCTTAAAATTTAGGAATATCTCCAAGATAAGGGGATCCTAATGCTGATGTTAATGGAGTATTCTAGCATGACGGCACTTAACCCTGGAGAGCTGGACAGTCACTCTGTTATTAAGAAATGTCATGAAATCAAAATATAATTGCAGATTAATGTCTTATCAGTGTTACCGTGTTAACATCAAAACACTTCTAGGTACTACTCCCTTAGCACACTTTAAAAATGGATTAGGAAAACATTATTACTATCCATCCAGGACGTGATTATCTTGTGATTGTATCCCTTCAAATCACTCACAGTCTTACTTTCGTGGCACTCCACAGTCTTAGCTCCCTGACAATTCTCCATATGGAGAGGATCTGCAAGTCCTCTGGCACTGTAAGTTAACCTTGTAGCAAGATGCTGCATCAAATTAAACAGGAAACAGACCTGCTTCAGTGTGCCATCACCTATATAGATGATGGGATTCTCCCGGACCACAGGAGTTCTCATCTAATCTAACAGGGACAGTATTACTCACAGTCCAGTGGAATACCAAACTAATATGATTTTGTTACCAGTTGCAGTGAATTTATAAAGCTTCAGTTCTCAAACTCTGGTGATTTCTTGAAGAACACAGATATATTTTTACATTATTTTTTTTAGTCCAATGAAAACAGAATTCAAGTATACAAGGCATAACCCCCCCCCACTATATAAATAGAACCCAAAATACAGTACTAAAACGAAAATTTCATTGTCTGGGAGGGCTAGAGTTGTGATTTTTGAACACTCAGGTTTGATACTGCTGATGTTGCCAAGTATGAAATAGCCCTTGCTGACAGATCTGTAAGGAAAACTTGAACTCTGTGAAATTGCTGTACCTCCCAATTTTTCCTGCTTTGTTTTGAAAAGGTCAGTTTTCCTATTTCACAAGAAATCACCATTAATTATTTGCCTCACTCTTGCCACAAAGCCACTTACACCATTTCCTGTTGGATTTCACCCTCCACCTCCTGTGCAATTAGCAAAGGAGTTTTTATTCGTGCTCTGATTTCTCCCCACTGCTGACGTTCTGCTCTCTCCCCATCTCTCACAGCTACTTCTCTTTCTTCTGCTGTCTGATTTTTCTCCATCCCCTCACTCTGGTCACTAGCCCTCCTACACCTTTTGTGCTCTCCCTCTCCCATCACACCCCTCCATTTGGTTTCCTTGTCAGCCCAGGAGCAGAAATCAAACTGACCAGCATCCCTGTCCCTTGCTGGTATTTCAGAGCTTTGGAGCCAGATCAATTTTGCGGAGCTGCTAGCAGAGGCATGGAAGAGGTGGCACACAGCCACCAGAGGGGAGGGAGCTGGAAGGCAGCACAAAGGGCACAGTGAGGCTGCACAGCCAGCGGAAATGGGTGTCTGACATGAAGGGAGATGCACAGCTCCATCCATCCATCACCATGCTGTGTCTCCTCCCTGCAAAGCCTGTGAGCAAAAGGCAGCGAGTGCTGCGAGGGGATGCTTACAGCTGAAATGCCTACACGCCTGTGGAGGCTGCACAGGCAGGTCTACGTGTATCCTTGTTGAAAGCAGGAAGAGGCTTCAGGATTTTCTCTAGAGAGGACTTCTTGAAGGGACTGAAACGTGGGACTATTTTGAGGTCTGATTGACATATCAGCTCTACAAAACGCAAATTGCTCCCACGTCTGGGCGGTGCGCAGTGGCTAATTCCTTTGTCCATGAACACAGTATCTAACTCACTATTTTACAAATGTTGGGATATCCTGAAGATGAAAGAACAATGTATACTGCATCTACAGTCCTGTAATTAGCATTTAGCATCAGAGAAACCATTAAAAAAAGCCATGACTTTCCTGTGGGCAACGACATACTAGAAGTTCAACATAACCTTTGCATATTACTGACTCAATAATCCAAAGAAAACAAACAAAGAAGTGCTTTTAAGTATCCATGATCTGTGACGATGGAGCTCACTCTCACCCTCCTCTGTTCTGGAGCTCTTTTAGTAAGGTCTGTTCACTCTGGCCCTGGGGATCACTGCTGTGGGCGTATTTCTCAAACTTCCCCTTTCTTTTCTTAAAGACATTACACTGAACAGTACTGAAAATTTCATGAAAATGAATGTCTAGCATCTCACTGTGGGGAATACTGACTGGCTATTTCACTGGCATGAAAATCCTGTACTGTAGCTTTACCATATCAAAGACCATACACGTCATACATCCCACAGTCTGTTGTCAGTTTGTACACTCACTCATCTACTCCAACTTCCATGTCGTTTCAACCCTGTTCAGAATGATGCTGAGCTGTCATTCACAACCACACACAGTCTTCCCATCACCCCATTCAAGTAACCTGCCTTCTAGACCACTATAGAGTCAAGACACATCAGAAAAAAGGTCCAAAAAAGAAAATGAGTCAGAGGAGGTAACAAAATGCTTCCACTTGTATCTTCTTTCCACTAGATGTACACAAAACTGAAACACAGCAGCCTTCATGAAGAGCAGTGGAAAAGTCTTCCAGCCAATACCAAATTAATCTGTAACTTTTGCTGTCTCAGAAGTCACATGGTATATTCCATGATAATTCTGAAAACAAAGTGCTGGGAAAATATGCATTCACCGAGTTAAGTTATTTTATATATTCAATTTACATATTATTTTCTGTGGAATTCTCTGTCTTTGTGTAGTCTGTAGAGAATCCAGCCAGTAAAAACATCAGAATAAATTATTCATGCAGGCCAATCCCAGCAAATAATCCAAATTCTTCTTAAAACTGTTTTAAGCATCAAGGTTGCTTAGTCAGGCTTTCTGGAGACCAGCACACAACTATTATGGCCAAGATAAGTCCTATTTCACATGAGGTATCCTTCAGAATTGAACCCTGGAAAGAACAAGGTAACCTGTTATGGTGCTTCTGCACTACCACAGGAAGGAAAACCTACGGATCTCTTCAGATAGTCCACACTTGTCTAAATAGGCAACACTCCCTCCTATCTGGAAAGTCTGCGAGAACTGCAGGGACTTCATACAGATCTTACATTCTCTCCATTCTAGCTACTATCAGCATAAGCAAGTTTTTTGCCTAGCTCGGGACTTGTGTATGACCTTCATAGGTTTAGATGAAAAAACCCCTCAATTGCATGGGAAAACTTGCAGAAATATTATGCTCTGAATGGCTATTTCTAACACAGTATAAAAGTCTAGATGACACAAGCAATATTCTATTTTTAGTAGAAAATCTGGTAATTTTTAAAGACAGCTATCTTTGTACACCTATATTACAAAAATGTTATGGTTATTTTCGTACCCATGTGATGTTTTGACTTTATTGCCAATGCAGATTACAAAGTTTACATTAATGTTGAGGGAAATCCCCCAACTTATTACTTGGGGCATACAGAGGAGTGTGAAACTATCAGTGCATTTTCTGTCACAGGCTTTGCTCTTTATCAAATGCTATTATGTCCCACTATCCAGGCATCATAAATACTAGGGAGAATTTCCTACTCAGCAGTCTGATAGATATGGTCATCTATCTTCAGCTCAATGAAAGAGACAACAGAGTTTCTGCAGTATCATTCTAGTGAAGCTATACTCCTGTTTTAAGCCCAAAGCAGCACACAGTTAACCCAAGACACAGAGTGAACCTAACCACTAATTTACATTTGCAACAGATTTCTCTCTCTTTGCTGGTTGAAACTGACAGTCCTGGGGAAGTAAGTCACTTTCTGCAGACAAAATGCAGCACTGTGCTAACTGGAAACACATGGACATTAGTAAACAGCATCTTTTGCACCATGCAAATGTGCAAGTGCAGCGATGTATCAACATTGCCACATCCCTTTAGAGACATGGTACAAATGCATGAAGGAAGAGATCTCCAACACAATTTAAAGCTCATACAGAATATCATCTCATAGAATGGTTTGGGTTGGAAAGGACCTTAAAAATCATCCAGTTCCAACCCCCCTGCTGTGAGCAGGGACACCTCTAGACCAAGCTGCTCAAGGACCCATCCAACCTGGCCTTGGAACACTTCCAGGGATGGGTCATCCACAACCCCCTAAGCAACCTGTGTCAGTGCCTCACCACACTCATCATCAAGAATTTCTTTCTAAAGTCTAATTTAAAACTCCCCCCCTCCAATTTAAAGCCATTCCACCTCTGTCACTACATGCCCTTGTAAAGAAGTCCCTCCCCAGCTTTCTTGTAGCCCCCTTCAGGTACTGGAGGGCCACTATCAGGTTTCCCTGGAGACTTCTATTCTCCAGGCTGAACAACCCCGACTCTCTCAGCCTGTCCTCATAGCAGAGGTTCTCCTGCCATCTGGTCATCTTCGTAGCCCTCCTCTGGACCTGTTCCAACAGTTCCATATCCTTATGTTGAAGATTCCAGAACTGGACACAAACCCCAACTGTTCCAGGTGGGGTCTCACAGGAGCAGAGTAAAGGGGTAGAATTACCTCTCTCAACCTGCTGGCCACGCTTCTTTTGATGCAGCCCAAGATACGGTTTGCCTTCTGGGCAGTGAGTGCTTTACTAAATAGATATTTTATGATAACACCCTGAATTCTGATTGCAACATCGATGGGATTGCTCTCACAGTGGAGTCCTGTTCTGCTGTGACCAGAAAAGTATTTTAGGCTCAGTTCATTCTCACTGTCTCAAGCAAAATGAACATAACAGATATAGCCTTTTTTTGGCCTATATTTTTTTCCATCCTTGTTTTAAAAATTACACTGTATTTTAGAGATAGCTACTTCCTCTACAAGACATAGTCTGATAATGAAAACATCATTAATTTATAGTATTGAGACAGATAGATCTTTGACAAAACACCTTGTAAATGGCTCTAACAGAGTAATATTGACTGATTCTGTCAATACTTAGTAAGGAATCTGTTGCAATATCACAGAATCATAGAACAGTTTAGATTGGAGGGTACCTCTGGGATGTCATCTGATCCAGCCTCCTGGCCAAAACAAGTCCAACTAGATGGGGCTGCGCAGGGTCTTGTCCAGTCAAGTTTTGACTGTCTCCTAGGATGATGACTTTATCTCTCTGGGCCTCTGCTCCAGTATTGAACCACCCTCACAGTGAATTCTTTTTTCTTACATCTAATAAAAATTTCCCATGTCACAACTTGCATTTGTTGCCTCTTGTCATGTCACTGTGTGCCTTCAAGAAGAGTCTGTTGTCTCTACAGCCTCTGATCGTTGTAGATGGCAAATAAGAACCCCTCTCCAACTTCTTTTCTTAAGGCCGAATAAGCCCACTTCCCTCAGCCTCTGCTCATGTCAGGTGCTCTAGAGGCCATCTTGGTGGCCTCTGCTGGTCTCCTTCCAGTATGTCAACACCCCTTTTTCGCCAAAAAGCCCCAAACTGGAGGAAATACCCAAGATGTGGTGGGAATAATCACTGCCCTTGTCCACGTGGCTGAAATCTGGCTATTACAGTACCGTATGTTGTTGGCCTCAGTTGTCATAAAAATACACTGCTGTCTCCTTTTCAGTTTCTTGCCTATGGGACCTTCAGGTCTTTTTCTGCAACGCTGCTTCTATTTTCCACTCTGTATGGTTGCATGGGATTATTTTGTCCCACTTGCAAGACACTACACTTGCCTTCACTGAAAACCATGAGGTCCCTGTCAGCCCATTGCTTCAGCCTGTCTAGGTCCCTCAGAATAGCATCCCTGCCCTCCAGCATATTGACTGCTCCCCACAACTGAGTGTTGTGCACAAACTTACAGATCTGTCTTATTGTCTGGGCTGTTAATAAAGATGTTGAATGTTCTGGCCCCACTGACAATCTCTGAGGGATGCCACAAGGAACCAGCTGCTAGCTGGATTTTGCACCTTTGAGCCCTTTAAGCTTGGTGAACCAGCCAATTTTGTCATGCCTTAACATCCACTTATACAGGGCAAATCTACCAGTTAATGTATAAGGATATTACAGGAGACTTTGACACAAGCCTTACTAAAGTTAAGGTAAACAATGCCCACTGTTCTCCCCATGTTCACATAGCCAGTCATCTTATCAGGCTGGTCAGATGTCCTGCAAATCAGAATGACTGTGTGTCCTTTGAAGTGGTTGTCTTTGAAGATAGAATATGTAAATTAAGTATATATGTATGTGTTTTGAACACTGCTTAAAAGTACACAGCTTAATCTCTCATAATTAACTAATTAAGAATTGGAAAGTATATCCTAAGGAGGGTTTGCTTGGTGCTGGGTATTTGATTAGTGTGCCTGGTACCATATAATGGTTTCTCACTCGGGAAACAGAGAAGTGGCACAAACAAAATCAATGCAAGCTGTCAACAAAAACCCGTAGATCCATACTGTCTTGGGCAAAGGCAGTTTCTTTTGGGTACATTTCAGCAACATCACAGATGCTGACAGCCACCTGGAAAATAGAATGATTGTATAAGCTTTGAGTGGTATGAATTGCTAGAGGAATGAATTGCAACTAGAGTGAATTGCAAATCCTCAGCTCTTCCCCACAAAGAGGGGACTACACAGATAAGATCAGTTGAATGACAGGCACAGTATGCTACATCCAAATGTGGCCTGAATATACCTTTTTTTTTAATATATCCCTCCTCTCTCATGTAAATTGCCTGTAGGATCTTTCAGAGATCTGTCTTTTTTACTTCTGTTGAAGCCTCCTAATTACAAAGCAGATCTTGGCCTGAATGTAAGTTTTTGGGGAATAATTTTTATACAGAAGTGTTTACATGGTGTTACAAAAAGACTCCCATGAAAGGTACTTTTAGGAAGTGATTCGTGGTCAGTGTGAAAATGCAGTAAAAGCATTTGGGCTATTCTATCCCACCTAGGGATTATCTGTTGTTTTATTAGACTAGAGTGACATTAAAGAATTTGATAATTCTGCCATGAACTATGTTAGTTTTCATAGAATCATAGAATCATAGAATAACCTGGTTGGAAGAGACCCACTGGATCATCGAGTCCAACCATACCTATCAATCACTAAACCATGCCCCTCAGCACCTCGTCCACCCGTGCCTTAAACACCTCCAGGGAAGGTGAATCAACCACCTCCCTGGGCAGCCCGTTCCAGTGCCCAATGACCCTTCCTGTGAAAAATTTTTTCCTAATGTCCAGCCTAAATCTCCCCTGGTGGAGCTTGAGGCCATTCCCTCTCGTCCTGTCCCCTGTCACTTGGGAGAAGAGGCCAGCACCCTCCTCGCTACAACCTCCTTTCAGGTAGTTATAGAGAGCAATGAGGTCTCCCCTCAGCCTCCTCTTCTCCAGGCTAAACAACCCCAGCTCTCTCAGCCATTCCTCATAAGACCTGTTCTCCAGCCCCTTCACCAGCTTTGTTGCTCTTCTCTGGACTTGCTTCAGAGCCTCAACATCCTTCTTGTGGTGAGGGGCCCAGAACTGAACACAGGATTCAAGGAGCAGTCTCACCAGTGCCGAGTACAGAGGGAGAATAACCTCCCTGGACCTGCTGGTCATGCTGTTTCTGATACAAGCCAAGATGCCATTGGCCTTCTTGGCCACCTGGGCACACTGCTGGCTCATGTTCTGCTTCATGTTTTGATTGTGATAAAACCCATAGACTGCTTCAGAAACGCCTGTGTAAATCTGAGCAATAACTACCCTCTGAACAATTTGCCTTTTGACAGGACTGTGCCTCTGATGAGCTCCTGGCCACCCAGGCAGAGCTAGTCCCCTGCAGCACATCCAGTTGCTCTGTAGGTTAGAGTAGGTTAGTCCATGGAGGCTCTACCTGCAAGTCAGACTTCCAGTTCCTAACGGAGTACAGATACTTTGGAGCATTTCATGTATGTGCTGCGTGTATAAATAAAATATGAAGCACACTCGAGTAGCTTCAATTAGGAGCAGCAGCACAATTCTGTGAAGTGGAACTACATTACCATATAAACCATGTGAATTTTCAGAAGTATCCAAGAGAGACTTTTCCAAATATTTGCAGACAATCCAAAGAGGAGACTAAACAACACAGGGTGAAAGTAGTTAAATGATGTTCCTCCTCTATTTTGCTAGAGAAAGAAAGGTTTAGAAGGATCTGGAGCTGTGATTACATGTTGAGGAAAATTCCACCGCTGTGGTAAATTATTAATTAATATTGATGCACTATCAATCAGTATAGTGCATTTATGGAGTATTCAAAGTTAAGAGAGAGAAGCTAATTAGCAGTCTAGGGGGAAGGCCATTTGAGAAAGCATGGCAGAAACTTTACCTTAGATTTACAGTGGTATTTATTTACAGATTTTATGGGCGGCATTGAATCTGTGTATTCAGTGGTTTCATAAAGTTAGTTACTATGTACTTAGTAGTGAAAAAATAAATCTAACTAAATATAATATATTTTCCCAGATTAAATGGAATGGAAATACATGCACAGGACAGGGAAAGGATATCCCTCAGACCAATCCATCACACTAGTTTCAGAATTGCTCATTTGATATAAGAAAATCTATAGTTAGGTTACTTAGCCAAGTAAATATTGAATTTCTATTCACCCCTATAAAACATATTTCTCTGGCCAATAAAAAATACACGTACTATGAAAGTGAAAGACTATAGTAATATTGGAAATTATGTGAACAGAGTTCCACATGTGTACCAGTTTTCTCATGACATAATATCTATTGTACAGCAACACAGATTAATTAAAATAGTTTCAGGAGTTTTTCTACATTTACAGTATTGAGATTTATTTTTATGCTTATTGAAAACTATAACCTTTAAGAATATTTAGAATAGCAGTGCCTGTTTCAAATTTGCATTTTTTGAGCAAGAAGATGCAGACACAGATGAAACTTTACTTACGATGACATAATTCCAAGCAATAAATCAACCATTTGTTGTTCTTGTTAAAACAATGCCTGATGATGACCACTTTTCTGGAGTGGTTTGATTCATATTGTTTTAAAGCCTGTCATCAAAATCAACTTTGCCCCTTTTCCTCAGCATTGCTGTAAGGGTTAATGCCTGCATTATGCAGGTTCATTCACATTTCCTATTCGATGTCATTGAGAAGTAAAAAAAAAAAAAGGAGATTTGAAATTGTAATTCAGATTTCATTTTAACTGCTTGTGTCTGTTCCCATTCTGATTAAACATAATTTTTTTTGGAACCAAAATGTCACATTATCTTTATGACCACGCTCTCCATCAAGGCAGTAAAAGCTCGAGGGTTTACTGCAAAAAGGGTTCCCCTTACTGGTGGCTCAGTGTACTACAGCACGCAAATCCCGAATGTGGTTTCAAATCTCTAAAAGGATTTAATCCAAAGCAGCTGCTGGTTGTATGTCTTGGTCTGAGGACTCCTCGTGCAGTGCTTTTCAAGGGTCATGCTTATGTTTAGCAGTCATATGCCAAATAATCAATAAATACTGGCTACTGGTTAATGGATTTGCAAGTGTCCTTACGATATTTGGGCACTTTTAAATAGGAGGGACATATCTGCACGTGCACGTAAAGGTGTAAGCAAACAGTATGTGCTAAGATACCAATCAATATTTACAGCTACGATACATATACACTATATAGGACAGCTGGAAGATTTTCTTAGCATAGACATGGAGTTGGCTACAAAAATAAGACGGCGACAATTATGTAAGTCATCATATAAGTACTGCTGAAACCACTATCCCCTGCTAGTATGCACTCAGGCTACAGAAACTCCATGGCTTCAGAGAAAGGGTGCTTGCAAGTGCAGAGTAGGTCCAGACCTCAGCAATGCATTTGCACACCATGACAAAAAGTGGCAGAGCTCAGGAGATGGAACTGAACAGCTAGTTCTTCAAGACTGTCTATCCATTGCTTAAAATAGTTCTATGAAAAATGAGCAGCATGTAGTTACAAGTCCTGATAGCTCAGTATTTCCCATGGCTAGTCACACCCTATCTCACCAGAATGAGGAACATCCTATTTCTACGTGTTAAAAAAGCCAGCAGAAACCTTTTCCTGTTTTCCTTTTGGAATAGTGGAAGAAACAGTCTTCCATTTCCCATGGCATGCAATCAGACACAACTATAATATACAGAGAACAAGGTGGAAAGTCTATAGTCTCATTTCCTCACACTGAAGGTAAAGAAGGAAACCTTAATCTGGAACGGCTGTTGCAGTCAGGTCAGAGGCTTAGGTCAGCTCAGGTGCCCAGGCTAGTCACCGTAGGGTTAGACTCAACTATGACAGTGCTAGGGACTATGCTGCAGCATAACATGAAGCATGTTTACTACCTGTCAGCACTGAAAGGCAGAGCTACAGCATCTCCCACATCTCCTGTCTAATATTTGTTTGCATTTACTCCTATACTTTTTCCTGATACACAGGCAGACACACTCACACACGCTGTTGGAAAGCTGGCTTGGCAGAGAAGCTCCTTCCCTGACAGGTGCTCTCCTGTGTTTAGGGTACAAACAACTCATCTTATACATGCTTTCCTCAATGATCACTGTCTCTCCCATACAGCTCACACACAGGTACATGCCTCAACACGGGCACAAGTCACCTGCCAACATCTTCCCAAGGGCATAGCAGGGATGAGCATGCTACAGCCCAAATCACTGGCATCACAGCTAAGCTTGGCTCTTGCTAAACAGTGAATAGGTTTTTTGATCCTAATTACAGCCCATGCCATAGCCCCAATGAGGCCACAAGGCTTCCTAGGACTTGGTGGCCACATCAGGCAAAGCTAGACAGATCCAGACAAACCCTGCTGCCAAGACATCCCATGATTAAAAATCACCCCTTCCATGGCTCACTTGCTAATGTTTCCTGCTGTGGGGAATTCTCCCTTTTAAGTCCCACCTCCAGGTTTTTAAAACTCTCAGCTGTGGGGGTTGGACTCAGAGTCTGTGTTTTGCAACCATTTCCAGTTTGAGTGGAGAAAAGACATTCCACAATGTCCATGTTTGGAGTATTTTTTATTCTAATGCATCAGAGGAAGATTTAGTGAGTACAGCACTCCATTAACTATGAAGCTGGGATTCAGAAAATACACAGAAATACTTCCCAGTTACAGAACAACTCCAAATCACATTCTTACAGTTACTAAACTGTAGATTCCCATTAATTTTTTGAGGATTTCCTCTTCATTGTACGAGGCAGCAAGAGCACTGGAAATCCACACTGGATTTCTAACTAATTCTGAGGCAAAAAGTTGTGAAAGCAAGTCAGAATATTGGAATGCTCCTATGAAATAAACCAAAGCACAGAAGCCTGATGGTTCCTTCTCAGTAGACATTACTGTCAACACTTTTTTTGCCTGTATTTTCAGGCAAAAAGATGAACCTTCTAACATTTCTTAAGTATCTCACATCCTCTACTCCAAGCACTAATCTAAATGAGAGTGCTGAAAGCTGACGCAGGAATCCTTTGACGAGAGAATCAAGCTTCACTGAAGTAATTCTTAATTTAAAGCTGAAAAATCTGAAATGATGGTTAGTAGAAACCCTTAAAGTGTTACTGTGCTCCGGCTTGCTTTCAAAGGAAAGAGAATCTGTCTTACAAATGGCCAAGCATCTGAAGCATCTGTCTGGCCAGAATGTATGTGGTAACTAATTTAGGCATCTGCTTTTGATGATGCCTTTTTGAGCTGTTGTAGGAAGCAGCCTGTACTAATAGGCAGTCCATGTATGCCATTTTTGGCAGTAGGCCTGTTTCCTTAATTAAAGTAATTTCATTCATACAATCAATAAACACACATTTCCTTCCTAAATATATCTTGAGAAAATGTTATTTTATCTGAAGAGTAATACAGTATTTGGCCACGCGATAATAATATTAAATCAATATTTGAAGGAGATTAGGCAACATAATTGAGAATATCAATATCTTAACTAACGTATGAATAGTTTGTAACATACTTAACAACAAGTTAAAAAATATAATATTTAAGCCATGTTAGAACAACTGTTAAGGCTGCTTCTTTTGGTGCCAAATCTAAAAAAAACCCAAATACATAAAAGCAGAGTGACATAAATTAAGTTTACATTGGTACTTTGGATTTCCTGTCTTTAAGTCAGCTTTGTAACATTGTTTGAAGTGTATTTATGCCCTGAACATTTTTTTAAAACATGTATACTTTTTAGATGTAAATTACTTGTTTTCACACTTAACGAAGAAGTTTAACTACAGACTTGAATATCGAGACAGAATTCCTTTTGAGACCCACTGAATTTCAGCTTAGACCTCTAGTTCTACTCCAAAGAACACTTTGCTCTAAGCAGATGCAAAGGGACATATTAGCATGCTCCTATTTATCTTTTTTTTTTTCTGTTTGGTCTGTTTTAAACTGGTGTTGGAGGGTGGGAACGCAGTACATGGCTGGGCATCCTTTTTGTGACTGGAGGGATCAGTTTCCAGAATAAGACTCTAGACATGCAGGCTTCACCCAGTGTGACTGGTTTGCTCCTTTTGAGATGCACTCAGCAGCAGTTTTGTAAATAAACAGAGACAGTGAATGGCGAGGGATAAGCAGCAAAGTTCTTGTACTGTTCTGTAGATGTATTGCGTTTTTGGCTGACTATATAAAACACCCTATTTTAGAGTGTTTATAGGAAGCTATCAGAATTTCTCATTGTGTATATTTTACATTTATTTGAAAATTAATATAGTCCACAGTGTGCATAAATTTCACAGACTCATAGCTGGCAAGTACATAGCACATGCTCTTGAGAAATATTGTAAAAGTCTCCCAAGATTTGTTTCTTCCGCATGTAAAATC
This sequence comes from Phaenicophaeus curvirostris, assembly GCF_032191515.1. NCBI lineage: Eukaryota > Metazoa > Chordata > Aves > Cuculiformes > Cuculidae > Phaenicophaeus > Phaenicophaeus curvirostris. The sequence goes on along the minus strand of NC_091398.1, from coordinate 18,349,014 downwards.
TGCACTGAATGAAGCATCTGGTTGCCATTCTTAATTCCCTGCAAAATGGCTCAGAAAATACCCATTTCTCATTTCCAAAAGAACTACTTAACTCCGTCTGTGTGGTACTGCAAAGTGAGCATAAATTACCCATTCTCTTCTTACTTATATTAAGTCCAGTGACTTCAGTGCAACTAATCCTGATTTACATCAGCATAAGCCAGGAGAGACGCAAGGACTCTAATTTTTGCTAGTGTTTGTTTTCATACAGTATTTTCTCCTTCTGATGGTTATCCATTAGCCTATAAATCTTAGTAGTCCTAAATTCATACAGCTCATTAATTTTTGAAGTGGTTTGGCCTATTTTTAGCCATGTACTTGAACCAACGCTGCCAGACATATCTCCTGATCCCATGAGAAGTCACCAGTCTGAGGAATTTAGTCTCAGCTTTATAACCATGCAGGACCATCTGATGTCTGACTGTGCATATCCTAGGACTTGCTCAGCAGAGTGTAATATTTGAATATTTACATTCACTACTCTTCTGACTTTGTAATTAACCAACTAAAAATCCCCAGCCTTTAGCATTTGCAGACATGAACACCAGTGACAGTAATGACTCCCAAGGGAAAAGATGAACCTCACAGGTTTCCAAGGTATTCACCCCCTCATCACTGTTCTCTAGATAACATTTTGACACCTACTTAGTGGAATAGACATCAGATTGAACTGGAGCAACAATGTTAATCAATTAACATTGTCAGTTAAGAAAGAAATGGTTCAATACACTACAGAAAGAAAATGGAGTCTTTTCATCCACACTGTTTCTTAGGAATCAAACAACATAGTCATGAAACAAAATATTAGAAGCATATAATCAGATTGAACTTTCCCTGCCTCATCAAGCCTCTAAGCTATGACTTGTTCAAGGGTTTTAGAAAGTCAATAACCTCCTCTCCAATTGTTACAGGGCACTGTGCTCTCATCCAGTCATTTTGCATTGAAGAGTGTTCGCACTAGAGATTTAATGGTTTAAAAATACTTTCTACTTTGACCAATTAATCAGTTTAACACTCCCATGCATATGGACCTCCCTAAAGTGACAATTGTCAGTAATAACTTTATTCTTGTATTGGAAACTCAAATTATTGTGTAGCAAAACACTTACCTCACATACCCCACCTTTTAAATTCCTAAAGTATATACTGATTTGTATTTACATAGTTTATGTTTTTTCCACTTGAATGACTTCAAATAATTTTACAGAGCATTCTTAAAGCTGTATCACTTCAGCCTTCCCAAATGCTGAGATACTATTTCTATAAGAAGGAATTCACTACATTGTTCTTTTGCTACCAGGACACCACCACTGAATTTAGACAGCATTATTCCCTTTCTGTAGTGGAGCATAAGAAATTAAGTGACTTGTCTCAGGTCATACACCAAGCAGTAGTGCAGTTGGGAATGGATTTTGCATTTCATTCCCCATTCTTCCAACACAAGCAGCATAGCATGATGAGGAGACATGCTTAGCAACATAACCTTTCCATACCATTTTGCTTTAAAAAATTGTTCATTTTTTCTTAGGGTGGCTGTTGAATGATGCCTGCTACATTCCCACTCTAGAGACACCTGCCTAGCAGCTGGCATGATAGGAAATTAAGACGGTGCTTATAATTTGAAAAGTGCTTTGGGGCATCTGTGGATCAAAGGTACCCAATAAATATAAAGTATTTCATAATTTTAACCAAAAACCTTAGTTTTAGAGTTGTTTCTCTGTAAGTAACAAATTAGCATTTCCTCTTCTAGTTGCTGTCTTTTGGTCTCTGCTATCTTTAATGTGAATTTGCAGCTGTCAAAATGAGTAATATGCAGCATCAATTTAAACCCTGCTTTTCGATAAGTTCAGCATAATAGTTTCACTTTGTCTCGATTCTGTTGATTTCTATTAAATTCGAGATTGTTTTAAATTCCTTGAGACCATCTTGAAAGTATCAATTATAAAATGTAGCCATTTATTAGAATTCAGCTTGAGACAGAACACTCTCATTTGGCTGGGAAACATTTCTTTCTGTTCTTTGCACTTAATACAGAAGAGGTCATGGAAATATAATTTGCCATTTAAGAAAGCAGAGTGTTTAAAGAAGAAATGCTATAACTTATTGTAGAGATTATCAGAGAAAGAAAAGAACCTTCAGAAAGAGCATGGATGGAGGTGAAGAACCACACAAAACTTTGCTCTCTATCTACATAGTTCATGACTGGTCAAAGTCATTGGAAGAGAATTGATTTGAAAACATCAATCTCAAAAGTAACATGACTCTCCCCATTCACAAAACAAACTTCCCTCTGACTTGGAAAGGGAAAATGAAGTCATTGGTTCCTGCAGGTCAGAAGATTTCTAGAATAATACGGCTTACACCACAGTCCTTTAAGAAACTTCTTATTTCTGCACAACTAGATGTTCCAGTGGATCAGAGCTATACATGCCATTTGTCAGTAAAATCCTACATAACGCTCCCCCTTGTCTTTTTTTCTTTTAACAAGTATTTGTTATTCCAAATGTTTCTTGATGATCAGAGTAAACAGCAATATCCATTGCTTTTCTCCACTGAACACTGCTCACATGCAGGCACTTTTCACAGCCTTACCTACCTATCTATATAATACTTGTATAAAAAATACCATTTTCCATCTGCTTTGCAAAAAATAAAATGCTTATTTCACTGAGACCAGTAGTATAAATGGACTGAGAAAACAATGCCTAGGAATACAATAGGGTTAGTCTAGAGCTTAAAACTGAGTTAAAATACAGGCTGGATGGTACTGAAATCTTGTTGGCTGTTCTTTCAAATTTTTGTTCAAGAGCATAGATGATCTCAAAAGATCATCTGGGGGGTGTTTATAGTGTGCATGACTATTATATCACAGTTTTTTACATCTTATTTGTTACTTTAAGTGTTCTCTGTCTACAAACCACCCAATATGTGAGTTTTCATCTAACTTGTGTGCAAATATTAATCAACCACTGTTTGAGGCAGATGAAGATATTCAGTCTTTTAATCTACATCTCACTTTTAAATCCTTCTTTGACTTTTTATACATAGATCTAAACATCATATTTTCTCTTAATTATTCCAAATGAAGTCATCATTAATGTAGATATGCTGATTACCAAGTGTTCTTAACTAAAGCTCAAATGGGAGCCACATTGCTACCAAATGTGGACTGGTTTCCATTTTTAATTTTCCTTTCAAGGACACTGATAATTTCAAACAGAAAGATTCACTAACAATTCCTTACGGCTAGTCTTGAGTTTCTTACTTCCCTGATCTGGAGCAATACCATTTATTTCCTCCAGACCAATAAAACAGGAAGGGTACAGCATTGGCTCCTGGCCAGGTTCACCTTGGCCTCAATTCTACCACTGCAGGTGAAACTTCATTATATATGTGGACAGTTATTTCTGCTTGTAATTACATGTCTAAATTATCAGGCAGATTCACTGATATAACCTTTGGCACAGGTGTGATACCGGCATGAATCAGTCATTCCTTAATATGATTTAAATCCCTGTACCTGAAAAGTGTTTGTTAATATCTGGTATCACTTCCAAACAAACAATGCACTGAGTGATGAAAGAGAGTAGGACATTTTCACATCAATGAGCTATATAAATTTAAGGAAATGCATAATCATAGGATTTAATTAAACTGGAAAAAAATTATTACACTTTAGGAGCCCTAAACCCCATGAGACGAAATCGATAACATAAATAATATATAGTTATGGGTATAAATAAAGAGAGAGGGAGAGAGGGAGAAGAAGCCAAAGGTACAAGGTATAATAGAATATTTTGCACAAATAATTACATAAGCATCTCCAGTTTTAATTTTTTCCTTCCTGTATTCATGGTTACCTTTCTTATTTTTTTTTAATTCCGTCTCAGTTTGACATTTTTTTTCCTCTTTCCATTCTTATGTTTTGAATCTGTAGCCTTTGACTACAACACATTAAGTCTAGTGTAGCATCTATCTTATCTTTTCTAAGTAATTTTTACTTTAAAAGGTATTTCAGAAAACTAGCATTGAGATTCCTTTCTTTTTTCCAGAACAATAATCTGACCTGGCAGAGGACTTCTGGAGAGGCTATTTCATTACTAAACTGAGCCAACTACCTTACATGGAAGTGGCAAAGTAAAAATGGATGATTCATAAATAGCTGTGCACGCACACAATTAAAATCTGGGGCTTCCTGCAGTGATGGTATTTATTGTTCTCAAAGCTAAGCATTCATGCAAAGGGTAGTGAATCCAGGAAACTGAGCTTAAAAAGTCATTTTAGATTTGCTCACTTTTTCTGCCAGACTCAAGCTAAAATTCTATTTGGAGCTTTTATGCATGGCGGTAAGAGGCAATTGTCTTCCCTTTTGCTTTTCTTCTCTTCCTCCTCACCCCAGCACAGCAAGTAATCAAGTGACTGGGGAGAAATGAACTAGAGTGGACAGAGTAGGAGGGTTTCCTGCAGAGACAGGGAGAAGACAAAGGTTGGGATTTCTACTTCCCTTCCTAGTAAACTACAATCCAAATCCACTGTGAAATTTCTCACCTCTTTGTGAAGTGGGAAACTAACCTGTGCTCTGCCACTGGTGGTCAGCCTCAGCTCAACCTGAGCATCTTCAAGATGCAGCCTACTCTTGCGCTTGAGCTTACTGAGGACTGATGACCTCCTCTCACCAGGAATTGAAATGAGCCCATGCGTGGTTGCAATAAGTGCCAGAACATTCATGCTACTTATGTTCCCCACAACGATGGTGGGGAAGATGGAAAAATTGCATGTCACCAGGATCATTCAGCTGTAGGAGAAGTGTGCTTCTTTATTCAGTGCCTAGAAATCCAGATTTACATTGACGTCAGAACTGCAGTGAATCCCAGCATGCTGCTGGAAGCTGTGAGGGCTTATAAAGCCTCATGACTCACAAGAGCCAGACTGCTCCCCTGGACTCTGTTGGGCACAGACACTGCAGGGGAAGCAGAGCAAAAGCCTCCTTGCAGGACTCTTAGTATCTGTACCCGCCTGCCAGCTGAAGTTTTATGCCACTGCTAACACTCTGTGGGTAAAAATTTCGTTTATTGGGTTGACATGACACAGGCAGCTCTGTTTTCCATAGAAAAGACAGCAACTGGAAACTAAGCACAGTATTACACAGAGCTGTAATGACTATGTACACTACACACCATTCATCATTACTATTGAAGACTGACTGGGACCATAATAAATACACAACTATTTGATATATGTCCTCAAAAAGGTCATTCAGAAGCATATCCTGGGAAGCCTCTCCTGGCATAAAGGGCAAGACCAGCCAAATTGTTTTAACTCACCAGTATATTTTTAGAGTTCATTTAAAACATTTTGTCATGTATATTCTCTTTTAAAGAATGATACATCACCACTGACAGTCAGTGCATACTGTTTTTGTAGCCTCACTTTCATAAATATTATGAACAAATATCACAGTGGTATTGTTATAATGAATTACAGTGATGTGTTTCTTGAGAGAGTGCCAATGACTGGTTTATATCCTCTGTGATGTTAGTGTCGTAAGAAACATGGCACAAATCTTTTCCCAAGGTTCAGCAGTATCTTTAGGCCAATAGTACTACACATTTTTTCTCTTTTTTTAAACAGTTTCCTCTGAACATTGATGTATAGCCTTTTAAAATTTTATTTTAATATGGTCTACGATCTAACAACGCTTATTATGTTTGAAGTTCCTTTATTGTAATCTGGAAATAATTTTCATCTGACTCTCACCAACAGCCAAACATAATAAAATATGTGGAAGCCAAATAATGTTACACAGAGGCTCTCAGGACTACATGAGGTTCTCATACAGTCGTTCAGCCCTTCAGTATCAGAGTTACAGTACAGCAGTACAAGTAGAAGAGGAAGCACTGAGCTCTTCCCATTTACTGATAGCTTATCTGGGAGGGAAAGAGCATTTAGTAATGCTGCAGAGAACCCTTGTCAGGTTCCTGTTTGCACACCTGTCCATTAGATGTTGGGGACAAGCCTTGAGCTTTCCCTAGGGGTGCCTTGCTCCCCATCACTGCGCGCTATTGCTGCACTAGGACTGGTGCCTTGCCAGCCCTCTAACAGCCTTCCCAGATGGGCTGTTTCCTTCAGGAATGATGTGCCAGCAGGCACCCTTAGAAAGACATGGCTGGATGAATGTGAAATTCATTTTTATAAGATCTGTGTGTGGGGAAAGATGTCATATGCTTGCCAGCTGCTTGTCTTGAGATAGGTTTGTAGTTGGAGTCATTAAAAAACATAGGATTTTAAACTTTTTTCTTTTTCGTGGTTTTTAATCCAGCCTACTCTGTGAGAACAATAGTTCATTTAACTCCAGCTGAGTTCCACCACATTCATTTCAATAATGTTTGGTCTACTGAACATGCAGGATTAAGTACCTGTGTGTTCTGAAGTGGCATAAATATTTTGTCTTAGGCTCTCAGGAAAAGTTATGCCCAGAAATATACTAAAGGGAAATTATATGCAAATGTATATCTGGCTGAAACTGCAACATTTGTTAACAGATACACTGCACAGTATGGTAATATTTTTTTAACATACAGAATAAGATATAATAGCAATCACCTTTGCAACTTTGTGACTCTACCTAACACATTAACTGCTGCCTTCACAATAGTAACCCATCCATAAGAAATTCCAAATGCTCTCACTCAGTATCCCAAGGAGTTTTGGATTTCACAGTGCTCCTTTTGCTTCCCACACAAAGATATTTCTCTCATTAAAAAAACAAAATCCCAACCTCCCAAAAAATGAAACCCAAGCGAGAAAATTTCCAGAATGATAAGGAGATCAAAAGTAGTGAGCAAAAACAAAAAGGTCTTTGCCTAAAAGAAGGAAAAACCCTAAGGGCCCAGAGCTGCATTTTTTTAATTTGACAAGCATTTAGAAGTGTAATTGATGGGGCAGTTAACATGGCTCTTGACCAAAACAGTTCATATGCGATAGCAATGTCTCATTTATAACATGCCAAAAATCATGCTAATATGTATTCCATGAAAACACAACTACTTCATCAAATAGGAGAAAATACATAAATGTATTGAAAGTTTCAAGTTTGAAGCACTATATTGTTATTTCAGATTATGTCTACAAATAAAATCAAGGAAGACATTTTCAAAACCTCCTTCTTTTTTCTGTTACATTAGGCTATGCTACCTTTGCTACAAATACAATAAAGCAAATTGTCTACAATCCAGGTTTAGAGTGGAAACCAATTGCCTCCCACACCAGGGAGAGGGAAGACCAGGTCATTTATCAAAAGTCACTAATGCCTAAAGCCATGGGTCACTTTCCAGCCCAAAGGATAATAGTTTTTCCTTTCAACTACAAATTCCAGTCTAGACGTGCTTTATGATACCTTTTGAAATGTTTTTTTTTTGCCTAAAGTACGCTCCAGTCTCAGTTACCCTCAGCTGAGGCTTCTTTCTATGAACTCCAGAGCACCTGCCTTTCACAGCCAGTAGCAAACCCTGGAAGAGACAGGCAGAAGAGTTCCTCAGTGCACGAATTTTTTGCAGGCTGGTGTTCCCTGACTACTGTCTTGGCACCTACAGAACTTATAAGTAAAATATATATATACATTTGTAATTTGGCATTATTTTACCCTTGAAATAGTTGTTACTATAGTAAGTTTGATGCATAATGAAGTAGAGGAACAATGAGACAAATACTCACAACGGAGGTGTGCTTCTACAGGTATTCTGTTCTGCACTCATAGTGTGTGGTAAGCACCAGCAAAATGTATGGAAAGACAGTTACTGCCACTAGGATCTTAAGAGCCTAGCTCTGGTTGCCTTATGTTTTACAAGAACTTTGGACACACCATAGTGAAAATTAATCGCAGTACATCTGTAGCCCTCTGAGACAGATTGCCACTAATTACAAAGATTACATTTATTACAGGTGCATGGGGTCACTGTTGGTATTTCAGCTCTTAATGGCCTTTCTTCAAGTACACACCAGCACACAGCATGTCTCTTGTTTAGCACCATGCAGGTATCAAACCACCGGTGGAACCAGCCATCAGCCAGTAGTGACAAATTCACTAGTTACATTTAATCTTCCTACTGTATCTTAATAATTTCTATAGAAGAAACCATCAGAAGTGAGTACTTGGTTGTTCTATACCAAATGACTTCAAAAAGTTAAAAAATTGCACCACACTACCTGCTACATGGCCACAGTTTGAGGTGACTAAGGTGGAGCAACCAGAAGGCTGTGCATTTCTCTCAGTGCTGCAAAGCAGAGCTGAGGTATACCAATAAGGCACAGTGCAAGCTCCCTCTACCCTACTTTTGTCCCCTCTCCTATAGATAAAGAAATATAATCTCCAGGAGCTGTCAGTCCTGCAATTTGCATGAACATTAATTTCCCAGAAAGTGAGCAATTCTAGCTTAGAGTGGATCATCTCTCCAGGCTACATACCAGTTAAACTAAATGTCTATTAAAAAAAGAAAAACCTCCTAGATAACAGCACGTGGTAGCCATAAATATTAATTTATGAATTATGACTAACTTGGAAAATATGAATAAAGATGAAAGTAGTGAAAACAGTGACTGGAAATTTTATGACTGAACATGTTGAATTTGATTAGTTATGATTAATGAGGGTCACATTTCGTTCCTTGTAAATAGCTGAGTAACTGTTGTAAATCCATGAAAATATTCACAACAAGTGAAAGGTTTTAGCACAAACACTAACCCACACAGGAAATGCGTAATGCATTACTACAGAGATGTTAAAAATCTACATCCTTTACAACTTGTGATATTATAATGCTTTTCTTCTTCAGTTTCTGGCAACATCATCCATTTCTTCACCCAAACATGAACACAAAACATCCCTGTGGCAAATGCAACTTCAACTGTGTGAAAATTATTATTAAAAAGAACATGCACACATTATTGGCTAGTTTGAATATTTACTTTAAAAAATGTAATCACTACGATCATGGATTTAATAACATCACTAATATATCGGCTAAAAATAGTTGGCATCAAACTGAGGATATTCCAAGAGGCAGATCTCAAATGCAGCTTTCAGTGCTTGAACAATAATGCAGGTGTCTGCACTGAGTTTTGTTTGGTTAGAGAAAGTGAGAAAAAAATTCCAGATCCACTTTGTCATGGTAAAATCTCTACAATGTCACAGTTAAAATATGATCAAATAGCCAGCAAGGGGGGAAAAATGAAAGGTCCAGTTTGGTCTGTCTCTAGAGCTGGGAGACCACATCTCTGCCCCTGCTACCCACCAAGCTGTCTGCCAGCCCACTGGCCCTCAGTCAGAAAAACTCCTCACATGGCTGTCTAGGCTGAAAAAGTGTTTCCCTTTTCAAACCAGAAAAGTTTCTGAATTCCAGTCTCCTGTCACTTTACCTTAAGAATCCTCATAAGCTCTCCAGGCAGACTTTACAGTTTAAGTCTTTTAACACTGTCTCCAAGAACAGACATCCAGAGCACCAGTGGTGATTTAACACCCTCACAGAAGTTCACATTTGAGTTCTTCAAACTTAAAGTGTAACCTAACTGCTGCTAAAAACTGAACATGCGGCAAGGTGTATTTTTCAAAGTCAAGTTCATGTTTGTTTAACAATGCTGAACTGTGCAAGCAACAAACTTTATATGCCTTAAGTTAAAAGTATCAGCCAGCAAATGCCAAATGCAGGGTATAAGAACATTCCTTGTTGCTACATATTTACTCAACCATCTTTGCAGACAGCAGCATAAAGTACCCACAGGGAATATCTTTCAGCTGTCAGACAAAACCTGGGTTGGTTTACTGAAGCACCAAAGGTGCTCAGGTTCTGAAAGCCCTTTTGTCTGCAGAGACTTTCCTCTCTTGATGAAAATCTGAAATATTTGTATTGCTTTTAAATCTCTTCAGAGGTTTTGCTTTCTGCTTCCAGTATAGCTAATGATGTAAGTTTGCAAAGGAAATTATAGAAATTCCTATTAGCAATGAAAATACATTTTCATTCCAAGCAAGTTTGTCTCTTTTTTTCTTTCAAAACAGGACAGAATCATAGAATGGTTTGGGTTGGAAGGGATCTTAAAAGGTCATCTAGTTCCATCCCCCCTGCCATGGGCAGGGACAAAGCCTCATTCAACCTAACCTTGAACATCTCCAGGGATGGAGCATCCCTGACTTATCTGAGCAACCTGTGCTGGTGCCTCATCAGCCTCACAGTAAAACATTTCTTCCTAATATCTAATCAAAATCTCCCCTCTTTTAGCTTAAAACCATTACCCTACGTCCTATCACTACACTTCCTAATAAAAGGTCCCTCTCCAGCTTTCTTGTAGGCTCCCTTTAAATACTGGAAAGCTGTTATAAGATCTCCTTGAGCCTTCTCTTCTCTAGGCTGAATACCCCCAACTCTCCCAGCCTGTCCTCACATGGAAGGTGCTCCATCCCTCTCTGGATTTGCTCTAACAGATCCATGTCCTTCCTGTGCTGAGGACATCAGAACTGAACACAACACTCTAAGTGAAGTCTGCTGAGAGCAGAGAGGAGTGAATCGCCTCTGTCATTCTACTGGTCATAATTCTTTTGATGTAGCCCTAGATATGTTTGGCTTTCTGGGCTGCAAGAGTACACTGCATTGGGGGTTGGAACTAGGTGATCTTTAAGGTCCCTTCCAACACAAACTATTCTATGATTCTATGATTGCTGGCTCACGCTGGGCTTCTAATCCACCAGCACCCCCAAGTCCTTCTTTTCAGGGCTGTGTTCAACCCATTCTCTGCCCAGCCTGTATTTGTGCTTGGGATTGCCCCAACCCAGATGCAGAACTTTGCACTTGGCCTTGACGACTGCTATAAGGTTTGCACAGACCCAACTCTCAAGCCTGTGAGGGTCCCTCTGGATGGTATCCCTTCCCTCCAGTGTGTCAACCATGCCACACAGGCTGGTGTTGCCAGTCTTGCTGAGGGTGCCCTCAATCCCACTATCCATGTCTCAGACAAAGATATTAAACAACACCGGTCCCCATATTGACCCCAATGTCCAAGTTTATCCCTTGACTTCTGTTTTCTTCATCTGCCTTGAATAGACTTGCCAAAATTTTACCAAAAATGCTCCTTTCTATACTGAAAACCAGTACATTTTCCTTTCTTCTTGTTCTTTGAAGCATCTTTTTTAAAAAAACACTTCTCAGTATCCATTTGCAGTAGTGCATCTCTGCTTTCCTTCAAGCCTGCTGGTGCTGCTGCTTACATTAGCCAGGAGAGGCTGGCTATCTTAATGTGCCCAAGTGAGTGACTCCTTAGCAACAGTACTAGCCAGCAGTCTAGGCATAAGCCTCCCTCACAGGTACAAACACAAAGTAGCATTGTTATGTGGTGGTGTTGTAATGCTAGCTGAACTTCAGAGCTTATATGGGATACTTACGAAATTAATGACTGTAAAATTAACCTTCATTTTAGTCATGAAACTGACACAAAGATTCAGCGTTGTCTTCTTATTTCACAGAGTCACTATGTCCTCACATGCTCAGGATGTTCTGCACCAGAAGGGAATTGTCAAAGAGAGGAAGAGTTAGCTAGAAGCAAGAGATTATTTTTTCAGACACAGTTATCTGGGTTTCTATTGTCCAAGAAGACCTCATGCTAATGTCTGTCAGGTGAAAAGGTAGGAATTGGTCACAAAATTCCCAGGTGCAGGAGGAAAGTCCATAGTCACTCTTTGCTTTGGTACTGTGATATGAAAGGGTTGTTCTAAAGGTTAAAATCCGACTGCTGAAAAGGAGCTGGGAAGGACTTCCACAGTAATATCCTCTAAAAATCCATGTATGAGGCCCAAAAGACAAGAGATACAGAATGCCAGGGCACGGAGAAGATGGTGATGTAGACAGCAGGAATTTAGCTATGCTGGGGACCAGGGAAACGGATGGAAGAGGAGAAACCTGTGCAGGACGGATGGCCTACCTATTCATCATGAAAACCAACACATTGGTGTGGAAAACTAAGTAACTGAGAAGCATGAAAACAAGAAGCAGAGGATGAGCCAACAGGGGCAGGACCACACAGTTCAGACTGAAGCAACGTATAAGTTGGTCATAACTAAAGTGTGACACATTTCTGAAAGAGTCAGGAGGAAAGTAGATGGTTCATTCCCTATGAATAATGAAGGGTGAATCAGACAGCCTACTGCCAGCTGAATTGCACCAGCAACAGTAAGCAGTGGTATAAGGCAAATACTTGGAAGTACTTCTATATTAATGCTAGAAGCCTAAAAAGTTAGAGAAGGAGCTAAAATGCTTGGCATCACATGAAAACCCTTATATATTCTTAGAGTGTGAGGGAAAGAAGGTAACCAATGAGATGTGGTATTACCTACTTGGTATCAATACTGGAATAGGACATTCAGGTCAGGGAGAGGCTCTGTATATGAAGGGCATTATACAGCAGCACAGCATAAAAATATTACAGGGAAAAAAGAAGCATGATGGAATCTTTATGGGTGAAAAATATGTACTGTAATAATAATAGCACAGCTATGCCACCAACTCTCCGATTAGGGCAATGCTAGAATCACTGGCTCAGGAAAAGCTTCATGAAATTAGAGAAGCTGCAAATTTAGGTCAGGTACAAATTCAAAGAGACTAAATTAACCTCACTAGACAAAGTTAATGTTTTGTTAAGGTACAAAAATATAATATTTTGGACACACAAACATTAGGTACTTAAAAAAACATATTGGAGTTGGTCTCAGCTGGTGCACAGGACAACAGCTAATGATAAGAGAGGTGTTCTGTATTACTGTTCATCACACACCATGGCTTAAAACTAGAAAAAGAGAGAAGGCTAAATAAATCTATCCTGTAGCTATTCAATTTCAAGAAAAAAGAAATATGTTAAAAATTAGCGTTTATTGAAAAGTAAAAACCAACACCCCTTCTCCCCTCCAAAAACTCTGAAAGGGTTAGTTCAACAGCCATGAAGTCTACAGAAAGACTGAGAGCCATGAAACACACTATACTATAAACTTAGGTGATGTGACAGATAAAGAAGAAAACAAAGCAGTAAAAACCCCTCTGCATGGATAGCTCAATAGGAAAGCAAGGTAAATTTCAAAGACAGATCATCAGCATTTAAAAAAAAAAAAAAAGCCAAAGCTTTCTGAAATGAGGATAGAAAAATACCATAAGATAAAGCAGCTTAATTGTAAACAAGAAATACAGAGAGCTAAAAAAGAATTTGAAGAGCGACTTGCAAATGATGCCCAAACTGATGGTAAAACATTCTTTGAACACATCAAAAGCAGGAAGCTATCCTGTGAATAGTGGGACCAGCTGATGACAAAGGCATAAAAAGGATGACAATGCCATTGCAGATGCTCAGTGAACTATTTGTTTCCACTTTACTGCTGAGGTTGTTTGGGAGATTCTCATACTTGATATACTTGTAGCATGCAGGTAAGAGTCTTTTTACTTTTGTAATGAGGTTACAGAATAGAGGATTTGGTGAAGAACAATTAAAATCACCAAGGGGATAGAGCAGCAAACTCATCCATATAGGGTCTCCTACACTACACAGCCCAGAACCCTTCTGTTGAGAGGGGAAAGCCAAAAAAGAGATATGATCAACACTTTACAGTATCAGAAAAAATAAATGGCTGAATGCAAGCAGGATCAAACAGAATAAAATTGTGCAATAACAGATAAAGTAGTAGTGGACGCTATGAAAATAACAGGAGATTGATTTAATTCAGATGAAAATACCTTCCACAGTGAGTAGTGAACCTCTGGAACTTGCCACAGGGGGCTGCTGAGGCAGACAGAATCCACAGTGTCAAGTGGGAATAAAGCAAATTAATGGGACATTGGTCTATGAACACTAAAAAGACTGTGCAGGTATTGGCCTCTAACATCCCACCCCTAATACACCAGCTGTGATGCTAGGAGAGTGTGAGAGCAGACCATGGAAGTGGCCAAGTTTGCATGCTATCCCTAAACAGTCTCTCCCACTGCCTCTGCTGAAGACAGAAATGGGCTGGACTGATGGCTGGTCTCACGCAGTCAGGCATTTTTTAATGAACTTCTGCCCAGCTTCTGCATCTCTGCATGTGTTATGTCGCCTTCTTAATTTCTCAGCTAACTAGCCCATCCCATAACAGGCAGTGTGATTCTTACTGTTTCCAATAGATTGTAATTTCTACTACAATTTGGGTATGTATGTTGTTCTGTGGCTCATGTATGAGAGAAATCTGAATGATCCATGAGTGAATATCCAAACCCAAAAGTGATGCAAAACATTCCATAGCAGCAGTTACAGAGGAAAAAAAAAAAAGTCCTTGGATGTTGCAGCTTTAATTCTTCATATCAAATAGTCCCATTTTTAAAAAAGGGATCAGAAACTTAATTGAGAAACATGTTCAGCAAATGAAATTACTATCAGTTAACCATGACATTCCAGAAGTTAGTACCCTAGTGAGACATAATCTAAAAGTAATAACTGAAAATGTAAAGGAGAAGTTCATAGGATCATAGAATAGTTTGGGTTGGAAGGGAACTTAGAGATCGTTTTGTTCGAACCTCCTGCCATGGGCAGGGACATCCCACTAGATCAGGGTGCCCAAGGCCCCATCCAGCCTGGCCTTGAACACCTCCAGGGATGAAGTTGGTGAACATCAGATCACAGCTAGGAGGAAATATACTGTTCCGTACAGTATTTTCTGCAGCTTTTAATCTACAATGTTGCAAAGCATAGAACAGCAGTAAAAATTACTGAAAAAAAAATTACTGAAAAATTACAGCACATTAACAGAATTCACTTGGATATGGTCATTAATATAGAAAAAATAATGCAACAGCACCCCCACTTTCCTTCACTAACAATCAGAGGAAACAGATTCCGCAGTGCACATGTACCAGGCTCCCATATGGAATATCCTGTATTTCCTTTCTCTTCAGCGTTTGACGAAAGGTGGTAACAGATACTACAAATCATCAGCACAAGCTCACTTATTGGCTTGATGGCAATTCTGAGGAAAAACATGTTGACAACAGTATCTCAACCATCTCTTTTTCTGATTTGTTGGTACAGTACAACATACAATCATCAGAGAGAGAGCTTTACAGCCATTGCAATAGTGTTTTCTATTTATAACTATGGGAATGTGAATTTATGGTCTGTGAAAGGCTTTAGACTTCTGACTGACAGCCTGGGAGTCTTATTTCATAAACAGTACATGATTTAATAAGCAAGAAATCACAAAGCTGATTCTAAGAAATGAACCTACATAAAAAATTTGTTCAATCTGAAGACAACCATGCTAATACGTCTGAGGTTATCCTCTTCATGTTGTTACGCACAGATGCACATGTGTTGCTGTACATAAACAGAGCAAGCTGCAGGGTTTATACAAACTCTTAGAAGACAGAAAACGTTAAAATAGCATGCTGGGGAAGACAGCCGAATCAGAAACCCACCATAAGAAATAAATGACTTTTCGAAGAAAGCATAATACATGCTTTTAGTAAGGACCATTTATTAGGGACTAACACGTCGTTTATTTTGAGTGCAGCTTTGGAAAAAAATTTGCAAGGGCCATTATGTTTAATCTGAAGATTTGGAATTTTCAAAACATTCTGTGCTAGTTTAACCTTGTTCGCTTTAAAGTCAAGAACAGGTTTTTCCAATTATTTTAATGGGAAAGGAACAGAAGCAAGTGGAGCAATTCCAAAAGTTCTGCCATGGAGGTACTTCAGCTTTCCTCTTTACAGGAGCACTAGTTACATTTTTATGAGGATATCTAGACAATCTGGGATGCAAGAGCCAGATGAAGAGAAAGTTCTTATTAGCCTCATACGTGTAGAGTTCAATCAAACTTCTAAATATTTTGTCGAATTAATTTCATACAAGAATGTAGTCACGGATCATGTATTTCTAAATGCAAAAGCTGTTTTCAGAATTACATTGTTCAACTTCAGAAGCTCTCAACGAACATTACAATAGTATCAAAGTTTGTACTTGCACAGGTTTCCCAAGTACCTTAGAACTTTAACAGTTTTAGCCTAAAACACCACTGTAAAGTGGGCTATGCTATACCCATGATCACACCACATCCCCTCCTTTATTTTTTTTTTAATACAGACGAGGAAGGCAAAGTACAGAGACTGTAGGAGAAACAACCTACATGGCCAATACAGTCCCATGACATGGAAATTTGTGGCTCCAGGCCATTCTCCCGCAGAGAAAAGGAGAAGCTGGGGAATCGCTGGTGAGAATATTGACCAGTGCAGTTCCTCACTAGAAGATACCTTCCTGCCTGAAAACTCATGGGCTCCAGAAGGCTGGAAGCTGTGCGGTAAGCCCGTCGAGTAATCATTAAAATATTGACTGGGGACAGGAAAGCAGACCTTGAATGGAGGAAGGGTCTTAAACAAGCTGGACACTCAGAAAAAAAGGTGAGCTTGAAATAGTAATGGGAGTCTGGCCCTCTTTTACCAAGGCAAGGTGAGATTCACCTAATTTCAGCTGTCTAACAGTTACAGGAGTCCCATCTGAGCTGGCTGTCCATCCTCCCTTTAGTATCAATGGAAAAATCAAGGCAGTGCTCAGGTGCCCTTAGTTCACCCCTCCATTTCAGAACATGTTCCAGGACAATAAACTGCAGGCAGCTGAGGCTGGTGACATGAGACCCACCTTGGGAGTGTCAGATTATAATTTTAAGATGGGGCAAATTTTCACTGAATGACAGACCTTTAGCTAGCTCTGCCCAGGAGAGTTGTACAATCTGTAACTACATTGCACTAACATGCAGTCCTGGCTAGAAGTGTAATTTTTATTTTGTCCCAAATGCAGAGAACCTAATGCAGTGGACACCTAAAGTGTCCCAGTCTGTGATTTGGGTGCACATTCACCACAGCAATTGATAAAACAGTGTTATAGTATATTTTATGAAGTGAATACAGATCCAGTGTTAGAAATACTAAAGGACATTAGAAGACTGCATTATTACCATTAGATTTACCTGTGTTAGAGAATGTTCAGTACTTAGTGTCAACAGATGTAACTTGTCCTTGAATTTGCACAAACTCCACTTCCTCCCCTCAAATTTCTTCTTGTATACACCCTTAGAATATGAATTTCTACCACTATTCATAATAAATTGAACATACCATAGCTTCCTCACATTTAACTTCACAACTTCAGTTGCAGAAGTCAGTAACTGTGATGACACAACTTAAAAACCATTGTGCTTGTTTTCCCAGAGGACACTGCCATGATTTGCAATGGCAAAACAACTTTGAACATTTTCCAAAGCAGCAAACAAAAATTATATCTGTCAGCAGTGGGAATAGATCTTACATTTACTTCTTAGGCACAGCTTCCTTTTGATATTATGGAGATGGAAGGGCTTGTTTCTCAGCAGCAATTTAGATGTGTCATCTAGAAGTTTCAGAAAGATAACCCCTAAAGGTACTACATCCCACACCTTAAAAAGAAATCTGTTTTAAAAATCATTCCTGACCTACAGATCTCCCTCTGGGCACACTACACACCAGGCTAACATCTGCACATCTGTTCTTCATACCTGACTGTCTCTCAGATGAAAAAATACAGAAAATAAACTACTGTCTAAATCAACAAGATATTGTATTACACTTCGTGGTTCCCATTAACTTAAAGCAATCGCAAACTCTTGGAAATGAAACCCTATTATTACTCATATGCATTTAACCTTCTTTATGCAAAGCTGCAATTAAGAACCACCTAAATGCAATTGATTATGCAATTGATTGGTACCAAAGTCTGGAAATTTATTCAGATTGTGATTTGTGAAATCTTGGCCTGGAAAATGCAGAAGTAAGTGATATTCAAAATGGCTTTACTGTACATCAGTAGCACAATTTTCTTGCCAGTTCAAGCAACCTAGTCTGCTTCCTAATCTGTCTCTGAACTCTTTGCCCTACAAAGTTCCCTTATATTCTGTCTTTTTGATCTCCTAGATGTCCATCCCTCCTTCTAACTCAGTATTTTGAAAATCCATCTTGGCTCATTTGCTATGCCTGGATGTATGCAAGATTCACTGTTTTTTTATTCGCTTTTTCTTTCCTTTCACCTGCAATGATACACTCTTTGTAAGAAGGTCACAAAAGCTTCTGCAAACACAGTCTATTGATAGTCATTAGGATATAAGACTTCACACAAACATAATTGACAGGATCAATATGGAACACATATGTTCTTCCAGCTGTTGGTATATGTGATCACAACTAAGATATGAAAGAAAAAGTCATAAGGAGAAGAATGCTAAAAAACAACCCAGAATAAATAATACTTCATATAGGAACTAAATGCATAGCAAGCACTGGAGTCTTCCTTGCCAGACCTACTCACATTTAGCAGTGCGTCATTGTTCTTACCTTTCAATGATGTCAATACATTCTTCGCTGGTCACACAAGCATCGCCTTAAATTGAGAGAGGCAACAGTCTTTCACAGCCTTTCAAAACCCTGTCTGGAAGCAGAGTTTTGATGAAATTATGTATCTGGTGCCAGTTTGCATGTGAAAGAAAAGACAAATACTTTGTCTAAGATAATACCATAAAATATTTTATCAAGCTGAAGTGTTTCATGCTAAAATCAAGCATCTCCTTCATACTCTTACATAACACTGTCTGATGCATCCAAAGGCAACTAAGCGCTGTTTGCATATCCCTGTACAGCTCTGCCTGCAAACTAAGTGTTTTGTACTTACTTGCACTAGTACATGGATGGCATATCTGTGGAAAATTAGTACTGAAATATTTCAGTGAGAAAACCTTCTGATTTCAAAGTACACACTCCAGTATTTTGCTGAACTGGATTCTCAGCAAGATAAAAACACTAATGTTTAGCCTTCCCTAGGAACAGAAGTTTTCTTTTTGTTTTTTGATCTCTTATTCCAAGTCCCCAAACCTTGCAGTTAGAACATAACTGCACCAACCCTGTTGCGGAAGAGTTTACATTAGATAACAATGGAACAGATGAACATCTTCAAACTAGAGGCACTTCTCCTGAAATATACATGAAGCACACCCATAGCTAATACTGCCTTCCTCATTCACGCTAATCAGGACCTTCTTCAGTGACTGCAAATGCACAGGACCTTAAGCTTGCCATTTAACTCTGCTTTCGCAACTCAATTCCTGTAATTTCCTTGGTCTGTCCACCACAAAATAATTACATGAAGCATTTCTGTTTGATGTTGTCTAGTTCTAGAGGTGGCTTACACAAAACCAAACTCTTAACACAGTACACTTAAAATTATGGTTTTTTTCAGTACTCATTACTACAAAGTTGCCATCACTTGTTCACACAGCTTCAAGTACAGTGGGTTTTTTTGGGATGACAGATGCCACGGACAGATCAAATAAGATGGCATTATTGCTCTGCACAGGTTCAGCATGCTTCTAGCAACTAGTGGCACAGGAGAAGACAAGTTCTCCAGACACCATTGCACACTTCCTAGAACAGCATGAATACTGCTACATTTCCCTTTTGCTTGGAAATTAGTCCAAATCACCTATTGCCTGCACATGAGTCAACACTGGAACAACACAAAACATCAACATTGACAGCTAACAAAAGGAAAAGGAAGTGTCCTCTCCAGGCCAAGCCAAATATATAAATCGACCAGTCAACAGTATATTAAGAATCTAAAAAAAAAAAAAAAATCAAACCAATCACTTGAACTTCAACTTCCTTTCAACATGCTTAATTATGCTGTTTACAGTTAGCATGTTACCAGGTTTTAATACAATAAATGTGTTCAGCTACTGTTGTAGTACTTTGTGTTTAACCCTACGACACCCCTGGCTCAGTGCACGTGACTGTTGCCAACAGAACACACGCTCAGGGAGTTTAAATCTCCACAATGAACATGTCTGAACCTTTCCTCTCTCAATACTGCAAATGCATGTAATAAATTATGTACAAAATATAGGCCCAATTCACTGCTGCATTACACCATTTGTACATAGCTGACTTCAACAGAGTTACACTAGTGTATGAAAGAAGTAGGGAGGGGGTGAAAAAAGCCCTGTATGCAGATAATTAACCATCTTTTTCATTGAGCCATAATATACTTTCTCCATAAACCAGTAACAGAACCAATCAGTGTACACATTTCATTTCAAATACAAAGTAATTTTAGGAGCTAGCATTATTCCACCATTTGAAATATTCTCTGTTCTCATCAAATGATTCCCCCTGTAATTGATGTCATAAAGAATATCTGTGTTAAGCTGTCTTCATTTCCACAGTTTTCAATCCTTATGATGATCAATTATTTATATACAGACTAGATGAAAGGCAAGATTGTAATGACTTCAAGAGATTTAAGAGTGATATAATAAATCTTGAAAGCAGAACTCAAGTGGGTGATGGTAACAAAAGCCAGTACTGGACAATCATATTTTGATATTTTCAGAAGTTTCTCTTCACTGCCTCCCAAAAAAATATCATCAAAGTAGCACCTTCTCCTGTGGTCCTTCTCCTTTTGTGCTAGCAATAGATGTTCTGCCTCTCCCCCTGCCACCTTCACCCCTTCCAGCTTATTCTTCCTTAAAAATGAAAAGCACATGTTTGTTGCTGTCCTTATTAGCTCCATCATTTTGGTTGCCAGGATGAACCCACCAAGTGGCAGAGGAAATTCCTTGATCGAATTTTTTAAGAAGTCCTGCTTGTACAAGGTACCGTAATGTATCTTTATCCCACTAATGATGACTCAGGGCTTCAAAGTTTATATTACATTTGTATCCAAACTTTCCAAAAATATCTGGTTGGCTTTGGTTCAAGGACACAATAAACATAAGCATTGTCACCAGACAGTATCCATGTCATATGTAACTTAAAAAGGACATACACTTCTTCATATAATTCTCATCAGACTTGAAAAAGAAGTCTGGCAAAGATAGCAATGCCTTAGATAAATCAAAGATTTGAACCCATGCTTCCATCTGCCTCCTTTATTCCACAATTCTCTAAGGAAAAGATTCAACAGCTAAGAGTCACCAATCTGTTTGCTGTGATCACACTGAGCCATCAGATATGTCTAAGCATGTGGGTTCTAGCCTGCTTCCAAGTGTAGCTTCTAGCCACATTTAGGGATACATAAACCTATACCAAAGGATATCCTTTGGATTTCTCTCAAAGTATCATACAGACATCATCCTAGTCTTATGCATCTTCTTCACCCTTGCAGTAATTCTTTGTAGTAACTTGGACATGTGTCTTAGGCATTAAAACATATATTTATAAATATACGTTGCAACACTGACCAATAATTTGGGCAACCAATTTTGAATAACTGTAAGGAACTGGTTTGAAAATTTGCTCTTCATTGCATGAACTCCAAGCTCAGTTGAAAGGTCTTCAGCTGGGACAACAAAAACAAAGGATCACCAAAATATTAATAATTTTTCAGAGTTAAGGCTACAGTCTATGGTTAAATACAGGGCAAATTCCAAAGCCTTCAAGTGAGAGAAAAAAAAAACCTCCCTAACATTTTGTTTCAACAAGCACTTCAGAATTTTATTGCTCATATTAAAAAGACATACAGTAGGTACACCTTGCAATATGATCTTACATTTTTAGAGTGTACTAAATAAAAAGCGTTTCCTATAGCAGTAGAAAAATGATGTGATTAAATGATTACATATTCTAGGACCAAGTTTTTCAGTAAAAATATGGCAGTTTTCCTCAATTAAGACTCACAATATATGGCCCTAATTGATTTGTACAACAATAAACGTGGCCATGGTTACAATTAGTGCCAAAGTCTTTTGCCAATTTATTTCTCTCTCTCCTTTGGGATTTCTCCTTTTCATAATACACTTTCAAGAAACAATAACTCTTGAAAATGTCTGCAAGGAGTTAATTTTAAACGATAAAGCAGTCCGGCCCAGAAAGCAGCTAAGATCGAGCTTATGTCAACAGGTAGAATTTACAGTCCCACAAAAAGCAATGTTTAACAGTCAACTATTTAGCTGCAATAAATTAGACTTTTACTCTGTTGTTCTTATCACTGGGATCTATAGATGAAAAGCAGTATATAGTAGCTAATTATTAATTTTATTTATTACCACAGGCAGGATTTTCTAGTAGTATTCTGTTCCTTAATGTGAAACTAGGGATCAGAACTTTATGATGACCTGAAGCTGATTTCTTAACAGTTTTGATTTCCTGCTCTTCATAGTCACCATAAATCTTGTTTTCCTCCTCAAAACTTCAGATGTTTCTAACTTCTTATCTATCAGCCTCTAAAGTGCTTCCAGACTCCCACAAATGTTTTACCAGACTCAGCAGGCTTGCCTGCCACTCTGCTAAGTGTCAGGCCATATATCTCTTCTGGGGGAGTTCCCCACTGAAGAAGCCATACCATATGAAAAACACGTAAGTAGGGAGGACCCAGAGGCACCCCAGTCTTACTTGTATTTAGAAGTCTGAACCTATGCTGTCATCCTAACTTCTGTAGCATACAAACTGATCAGGCAAACCTGTACTTAAGCTCACCAGGCTAAAGAAAGAGACAAGCTTCAGCAATCCTCTGTGCCTGCAGTCCCAAGGTCAAGCAAGGCTATGGCCCATGTTCTCCAGCAACTATTCTATAATAATTTGCAATGACTGATCTCAACGTGGATACATGAAACCCAGATCATGGACCACATAGTGCTTTATCCGAAGCTTTGATAGCAGAGATGTCATCACATAGGCATTAGGTAAGTTTCCAGCCTTAAAACCATTTGTCTTAAAGAAGGACAGTGGGGACTGGGGAAGGAGAGCATAGACACTGTAAAGAGGGGTGATGAGAAAGTAAAAGGAATTTGCAAAGACATGCCTCATCACAGCTTAAGCATTTGAGAAATAGAATCATAATGAAATCTTTCATGTTTGTCCTGTCTGTGGTTTTTAAAAATCACAGCCACCAGATCAGGTCAATAGCATAGCATTTTCTGTTCAATCTGACTGTGACACTTGGTGGAATTCCTTATAGGTATCTCAAGCAGCAAACCCTGGACTTCTTCCCAGCTCTGCTGTGAACTGTCAGGAATTGTCACACTTCTAGGGAAAGCATGGGACAAATTCAGAAGAAATGAGATTTACAATGCTTATGTAGCTCTTAGAGCTCCTTCTCTAATAAGAAATCCTAACAACTGCACAGCTCAACAAAGCCATTCTTTTGCCCAAAAGTAACCTTTAAAAAAACCCCCATGTAATAGAGGATATCCTGGTACTGAAAAACAAGCAGCATAACATGGAAGGACAGTGTGGTATGGTATAAGAAATTTTGTATGACACTCTGGCTCCTCATGTGACAAATGGTCTAAGATGCCATTCATTACTTCAGTCTGCAGTTCTTAAAGAATACAAAGTGAATATACAAAAGGCTTCTCTCCTTCGAAAGAACTATCCTTTCAAGTGTGGCAGTAGGCTTGATTAATGTCTAGCAACCTAAGGGATAAGGTGTCACTTTTACATTGCATAAAACGTGAAATGACACAGGACTCATTGTCATATTTCCTGACAGTGCTTTTATGTTCAATTATATTGTTTTTTAAGCTGTTTGTTTTGCTTCTGTTGTTTGCATGGGCTCATGTGAATAGTTTAGTATCTGGGTCATGTGGCTTTGGTCTCATGTGGCAGAGCTTATAGTATTTTATACACTTTTCTATAAATAGGTGCTGAGAACATCCTGCCTCATCTCCGCATTTTACTCCTAGATTCAGCATTCACAAATGAAACTCCCTTGTGTGAAGCAGAACTGAATGTTTACAGATGTGTTTAACAATGCTAGCTTTTCTGCTAAAAACTGTTTCCAAATCATGTTCCTCTTACTAAAATGAGGAAGAGTTCATAAATTGGGAATCCATGTTTGATGTGAAACATGCAGCTAAGAAATACCAGCCTGTTGTGAAACAGAGGAAAAAATTGTGAAGAAGATCTGTATGATGCCATTGAAGACCATTTCTCTCTAATTTTGTAGAGGTAAACAAATCAGCTGCAACTCTGTTTATTTAGCTTTCCCCAATCACGGACAACCTGCCTCAGTTGGATGTTTCCCTAGGTACAAGAATAACTGACTATTTTCCCCAAGAAAAACTGGATGCTCTTGTATGGGCATTTATAAGATTATTTTTTTAAAGTGACCATTCTGTTCTACCTTCTGCCCTGCCTGCAGGAGGATGCCAGTGCCTCCTTCTCTTCTCCCTGCCCTGTTTGCAACCTCAGGCAATGGGAGTCTTCTGGGAAGCACAGGAATGAAACAGCGTTCTTGGGATTCCTTCTCCGCACGCGCCCCAATATGGCTCTTTGCTGCTGATGTAGTGGGTTACACTGACAGTTATAAAATTACCATTCTGATTCTGATTACTTTTCCAGACAGATGCCTACGTTGCTTTGTTATATTTAGATACATTCTTATTATTATTTACTAACTCACGTCTCAAGCGCAGGGCCTGCCTAGGATCAACAAAGGGCAGACAGCTCTGCATGCTATCAAGCACCCCCCCTCCACTGCTGTTCTATTCTCACTGCTCCCCTTCCCCCCCCCCCCCCCCCAACTCCTCCAATGCCTCAACATTTTTGTCTGCTTTGCCAAGTCCCTCAAACATCTGCTTCCTCCACCCTGTTCCTGTGCTCAAGAATGTCTCTGGCAAAAGCCTGTGACCAGAATGATTTTCCCCCACGAGAAATTTATTCTTCCCCCTTTTTGTTTCACCCCAGCAGAACACCTCTCCCAGCACAAATAAGTCTCTGGACTGCAATTTCTTGTGACCTCAATTTATATCATCTTTGCCTTTCTCTGCCTCCCTTTTCACTGCACAGGAGGACTGTGACAGTCTCTCAAAAGAAGCTTGAGAGAGCACGAATACCTTCTTCTTACCAGTTTACCTTTGACTTCAGTGATTACCCCAAGTCTCTTCCACGGAGTGTCTACTGCAGATGCCCAAGTTTCTCATTTCTTTTTTGTCAGTCAGCCCATGACCACCTCCTGAACTTCCCCCTCAGGCTCCTACCGCACTGTTTTCTCTTAGAATGGAAATATAGAAAAATCTCTTTCTCCTTAAACACACAAACAAAAATCCAACCAAACAGAATCACAACAACTGACTTCTTTTATCCCTAAGCTCATTTTGTCTTTTTGACATCTTTACATAGATTTTTTTTCACACCACCTTCAGCTAAAATCCTCTCTAGTCTGGCTTTCCTCCTCGTATTTCAAGAAAGATGCTGTCATTAGGGTTTCAAGTGATTGTTTCCTAGACAAATTTCACAGCCACTTCCTCCATTTTCATTCCACCTACGTATTATTAATTTCAACACTCTCTAGTGCACACGATCAAATACATACTTACCGCCTCATCCCCCAACTTAATTGACATCCTTGTATCTCCACTACTTTATTTTCTTCAACTGATCCTTAGAAGGGCTCTCCCACTCTTTCCTCCAGCTTTCTGTGGGATTTGTGCTCCGTACCACATCAAAACTATGTTATCCTTTAATATATTTCAGCCTCTTTTCAAGACTAAAGACGTGTTTGGTGATGCCCCATGTTCATGGCAGGAATCTCTTAGCATCTCTGACACCTAATGGATATGTGGCCACCAGCTGAAGCCCAATGTAACTTTAGTATGCTCTTCCTTCTTCCTCTATTTTAAGCATTTTCCACAATCCTTGATTTCAATCACTGTGAGCTGCCTCACAGGATCAGTAACCTCTGTGTCCTAAATTTGAAAACATTCTCTTTGCCTTGACCCCTCTATTCTCCTCATTCAGGCCGGGACTGAAACTCCCCCTAGCTCTAATTCTTTTGCAGCACAGCTGAAAATCCTTCTTTCCTCATCAAACTAAAGTAGCTTGGCCTCACTCTAAACCAAAGCAAGATACAAAGCTCCATTTTCTAGCTCTGGCTCTGGGGCTTCTCTCTAAGTATCTTCTGAGTTGCTGCTCCTTCCTTACTACATTTTCTTTTCAGTTTTTCTGATAGAATACAGTGCTCACTTGACTTCTAAAAGGCTTAGAAATGCTGAAATTAAAACAACCATAAAAAAAAAAAAACAGGTAAAAAAACTAACTTGCCTTCCCTTCCCTACCCCCCTCTCTCCCCAAACTGAGCAGAGCTCACACAACCAACAGGAAGGGGTAAAATAGCTTGGGAGACCAAGGCAACTGGTCTCATCAGACAACCCCACCCAGCTGTTTTATATATGGGACAGGAAGAGGAAATTAGAAGGTAGGAGGGTCATTCCCTGTTCAGAAGCTTAATGTGAAAAGACTGTTGTATTAAAGGCCATATTTGTTTGTGCTATGTAAAGATTTGAACAAATAGGAGGTATTGCCACTCTTGGCGGGGAGTGAAAGCATTTTTCTTTGTTTTTCCTGTGGCTTTTGTTATTTTTCTCTTTACTATTACACTGTTGCTTTGAGTATGTTTTACCAGAATACCAAAACCTGAAACTGGTTTGGTTAGACTTACCTTTCCCAGTTTTTCCCCAGTTCTTACATGTTTTCCTTTAAACAGTTATTTGTCATAAACTACAAAATATGAAAATTAATATATTCTTTAATAATATCGTCTTGATATCTTAGTCTTGACACCAAGGCAATTTAAATAATTCTTCCAACCTAAACTTCACCTGCAGGATCATATAGCATGTTTGGTCTCCAAAGTTTAGTGTTTGATAGGAATGGTTGGACTTAATGATCTGGTCGGTCTCTTCCAACCTGATGATTCTGTGATTTTATAATTCAAGGTACTTGTATTAAATTTCTATGGCCTATCACACAGCTGGTTTGGACTATCAAAATGTCACTGGAGCAAGCACTGACAGTTTGTGAAGCATTTTGGGAAATATTGTGACTAGATTGAACTGTTTAGCTCAGCTGATATCAGAAAAAGTAACAAGAAGGAAATACCCGTTCTCCCTCTGCTCTTGCTCTATGAATAATATACCCACTTCTCTGTTATTATGGCAGTTTATTTCTTCTAATACCTAAGTAAATTCACTAGTTTATAGCAAGAGGCCCTGCTCACAAGGAAATAGAGGAATATTGAGTCTCCTTTATTTCTACAGTTTTTGATTATGTCACTTTTTCATTAGGCATGGATTGCATTACAAGCAATGCACATCATACAATTGCCAATCTTGCCATAATTTGCAGCAGAACTGGTGTAAGCTGAAACAAACTAATTTCTAAACCTAATTTCATTCTACAACTTCATTCTTATTTTTCCTTTCATTAATACAGACACAGACCATGCTACATTTTCTATGAATAAGTGAAGACTAATAGAATCATACTTTACACACTTGAAATGAGAACCAAGTAAGACATGAATATCAAAATTAGTACCATGTTTTTAGAAATTTACCATTATCACACTAAAAAACTAGAGCAACATAATAAAAGAGACCCATAATGGCTGCAGATCTATTTTATAGGTTCAGTTTTCCTTTATATTACAGAATATATTCTTTCAAAATGTTTGCAAAGTTTAATTTCTTACATTTAGGTTTTAAACTCTTGCAAAATGTGTCTACTGTATAATGAGCAAGTTTTAATGCCAAGATAATTTGGCATCTGTGAAAGACAGACATCAATATTTTTACCTGTTCTCGTAATCTTTGCCTGTTCAGCGGGTGTAAATTGTTATAGTTTTTACTTGAATTTTGTCACCCTTAAAACTCAAAGTGCAACAAATCTTTTTATTGCTGTTGATACATCTCAGTTTATTTGATAGTGAATATTGTTAGAATGTCCTCTATTCCACAACATTCATGGAATGAAATTTTCCTCAGTTGCATGTTCCATCCGTAATGATGATACTTCTATCAAGTTTGGGAATAACAAACAGAAGAATAAGTGGCTTTGTGTGATCTGGTTCTCTAGAGGAGTCACTTGCTGCAAACACCCCACAGTGGCTCCACACCAGTTGATTTTTGATGGTGTTCCACCTTCTACAGGAAGATTTAGCCATATGGTAGATTCCCAGATTTAATCTCAAGCTCTTTTAAAGTAAAATGAGCCTTGTGCTCCAAATCTAAAGATTTTTCCTGTCAATGCTGTATTTTGTTGTTTACAGCTATGCCAGTGCTATTTTTTACTATGATTTTTTTTTTTTTTAACTTTGACAGCATCATTATGCCAATGAAATGCATTGCTTCCAAATGTTTAGCATCCCTGGTGTACAAATGGAGTATGTGAGCTGCAAATGAGGTTTTCTTCACATACCAAGGACTGGATTCTGTGAGTAACCCTGCTGAAATCACTTGAATGACTTGCTTTTTGAGAATTCTGAGGGCTTACATATATAGTAGAGTATTATATGAAATTTTCTTCAGATTACTTATCTTTGATGAATGCATACTGAATATGAGAGGAGGGAGCAAAATGTTTACAATCACTTTAGCCATAGACTCAAAACCTGAACCAATGTTCTTAAATATGTCTTTAAGAACCACCTAGTGGACAAACTTTATACAGCAGTTTTATGTAATACTACCTCTGCAGCACTACACACTCCTTTCAGAAAAAAAATGTATGAAGCTATACTGGGTTGTAAAGAAGAGGGGAAGAAATGCACTGAATTACAGTTTTGTTGCAAATTTACAATAATATTTATATTTTCTTAATAAATGTCAGTGTAGAAAGAAAATTTCTTTGCCCAAACAGATGCATTAAAAAAATAGTATGTTGACTTTACTGTGGTTTGGAGAGTGAAGATAAAACACACGGTTGCATGGAATGCAGGTTCTGTTGGAACTAAGCAAGTATTTTACTGGATTTCCACATATATCTAGTAGAAAAACAGTTTTCTACTTTTTTCATTGATAGATTAAAAAATTAGTGTGTTGACTTTTGGGGCTTTTTTACAACAGATGGGCTGCTCAATGAAAAAAGTAGAAAACTGTTTTTCTACTACATATATGTGAAAATTCAGTAAAATACCTGCTTAGTTCTAACAGAACCTGCATTCCATGCAACCATGTGTTGTATCTTCACTCTCCAAACCAGAGTAAATTGTAAAGTAGAAGCAAATACCATCTATATTAAAAACTAATGATGTAAAAAATGTTCTCAGTAATAATAATCTAAAATATGAGTAACCTCAGACATGCTGCCTTCCTCCATTATGGAAACGTTAAAATATATTTTCTCAATTCAACTGTATTCCATATAATTAGCAATACACATTCACCCTATTACATAAAGCATACCTTGTCATGTGCCATGTGGAGCTATTGCCCATGTTATAAA
Organism: Phaenicophaeus curvirostris; assembly: GCF_032191515.1. Lineage (NCBI taxonomy): Eukaryota > Metazoa > Chordata > Aves > Cuculiformes > Cuculidae > Phaenicophaeus > Phaenicophaeus curvirostris. The sequence goes on along the minus strand of NC_091398.1, from coordinate 18,319,687 downwards.
GAATAAAGATCTATTTGTTTGTCTTTATAATAGGATTTCGTCAATTTATCTTCATTCAGATTTGTTAAATATTGATTTATTCATTGCAGAATCTTGCATATTTACTTACTCTGCAGTCAGACAAAGTGTTAATAAGGGACCTTAACTACAAACCATATTTTTCTGTCATTCGGTAGTTTCTAAATATACCAGGAAGCACAGCTTGATGGAGGAATTTTTTCCTGTTGTTCCTCCTATCACTGCACAAACCAGCATATTTTGTAAAATCTTAAAAAAGGGTTTGGTGCTTTGTGCTACTTATTTTGCTGTCTTACAGATTCTGGAAATAAGGCCACTTCTCTGACACAGGGATGTAAATGAATTTTTATGTGGTGTTTTCTATGGCATTAAATGGTTACTTCTCATTATTCTTTCTAAATCAAACTCGTCCTATCACAGGGACTCCCCTCTGTGGTCCAGGGCAAATAAGTTCAGGGAAAGCGTTTGTGCTTAAGAGGAATACGGAATCATGGCAATTTATATGGGCCAAAAAAGCGCACATCATGTTTGAAGCTGGAGTCCTTGTGTGAATGGAAAATACAGACTTTAGTAGCTGCCTCTTTGGAGAAACGGAAGTGGGTGAATTTAGAATTTGAGTATGTTTGCTAATGAAAAGAAAAACAAGCTTTCAAAAAATTAATGTGAATGGGAGTAGGGTCAGAACTGAGCCACAAACAAACATCTCATCAGATTTTAAAAAGGGTAATGATTCATACTAAAATCCTAGTACTCCTCTACTGTCTTAGATGCCTGTCTCTCTTGGCCTGAATGCTTCTTTCATGTTGGGGTTATGCCACATAACCAGCACTAATCAGTTACTGATTAATCTGAACCCCTAGTGATGGGAGAGAGGGAGGAAACGGCGTAGTCTATTTGACCACTACCCTACAGTGAACTGGATGGACATACGGGTCCTCTTGTTACCTGCCACTTCTGAAACTCTCCATGAGTTTATCATCTCTCCTTTGCTCATGTTGTCTTGGATCAATTAAGATTCGGGCAGGTGGCTCAGAGCTAAAAGGACGATGGGCAGATGCATTCCTACAGCCCGCATTTTAGCTGTGGAGTTAGAAAAGGATATGTCACATTCTAAATTTTGGAAAATTTTTTTTCTTCAAAATAAAACATAGAATGTATGCCCAGGCTTTTGAAACACTGAGCTAGTAGATGAGAACAAGGAATGAAAACAATTATAAAAAGCCCAGAATAGCTGCATTGAACACAAACTGAATAAAGTGGAAAACCAAGTTAGCAACATAGCTTGTTTGTAGTCTATTTCACACTGAAAGTGTTTCTGTATGAATAACTACAATTGCTTCAAGAATATGAGTGATACCAAGATCTTTGTAATCCTTAAATAATACATATAAAATTATTAGGAAGGGATTAGAAGGTTAGCTGTAAAGTGGCTTTAAAATCTTCCCTGTTGTCCAGAGCCTGAGTAATTCTGAAGTCTCTGGTAAGTCTGCAAAATTACAGTATTCATGCACAGTTGTTTAAATTGCACAAGCCCCCCACCCAGTCATTCTAAGGGCCAGGACACTGCTTGGACTGTACAGCACCTCCATCTAGAACCCCTGCTCCTGCTTGCGTGCACTGGAATTTGGAAGAGCTCTACAAAGTTTATTCCACATTCTCTACATCAAAGGAATCCCTTCACTGCAGAACTGGGACTTTTATGACCCCTTTCTGCTACATTAAAGGGAATAGATTGAGGATCTTCACCATTTGTGCAAAGGACTTCCTTCTTCTGTTCTTACTTGGGGTTAAACAAACAACTTATTTTTATATGGCCCTCAAAACCAGCTTGAAAGCACCAGAATATAAGCTGCAGCAAGCTGTGTTCTGCTACCAGCAGCAAAACAGAGGAAGACTTCAACATCTGTGATTTTATTTAGAACAACTGTGCCTAGGACAATTGTTGGTTGTCAGGCAAAGAAATCTCACTTGCCTACTCAAATTCAGTTCAGCAGTCCAAAAGGACTTGTAAGTGTGATCAGCTAATGGGCACCCATATAAAAGAAGTTTGCAACTCTAAAGGAGGTTCTCTTACATAAAGGCTGCTGTCACCAGTACATCTCACTGGCTGGGTTAGCAAAAAGAGAGCATCCCTGCCACAGGTTTGGTTATTTTATTTCAGGATGGACAAACCTTGGTGAGTATTCACATTGCTACCCTTCATGTTTTATTTATTATACGCATAAATTCACAAATGAGCTTGGAATTAACACTCCCAAGAAAAACAGTAACTCCCTGATAAACTCAAATCTAATCTGTATAGTAGAGAATAGTAGAGAAACAGCTATACATTTCTGGAGGTGAGGATTGGCTTCAGTATGTCTGATTTTGCAGTAGTTGCAAGATGCTCCCTTGTTCTTTATGTCTTTATTGATGTCTGGCCATTACACAAACTGCACAGAACAGGTTATGGGACCCTGACACCTTTCCTATAGCAGAATTTAGAATGTCCATAAAACATGGGATTGCTCATTCCTAAAACCAAGGAAATTAGTTAAGACATTAGAAGTGGTGGATTAGCCAAAATATAAAAACTAAAGAAAAATCTTGTATTCTTTAATTCCTTCTGGTACTCATTCTGATTTGTGTTAAGCAGCAGAGACAGTCAGTCTAGCTGCCAACAGCTTTTTCCAAAGGTTAGCAGGCTGGTGGCCACCAACCCTGGCTTAACAGGTTTTTTGTTTGTTTTATAAAGGCATTTTTAACTCACAGACATTTCTGCTAAATTTTAGCTGGAACTAGCAAATTTCATACTTTAATGACCATGAGAAGCGCACAAAGTATTAAAGCCATGAGGGATGATTTAAACCTGTCTAGAAATGCTTGTTCTTACACACTTGTTAGCCATTTGCCGCCACAGCAGACCACTACTGAGTGTGGGTGCCTCTGTGTGTGCATGAGGAGAAAAACACAACTGGCTCTTAACTTGTTTCTGCTGCTACTGTAAGATGTCTTCTCATAGACTGCCAATGTTTCTTGCAACAATGCTGCTAGTATTGATGAATGTAGATTCATTATTTGAACTGCAAAATTTTAAAGCTTAAATTATACAGCAGTTTCCTGTGTTGAGAAGAGTTCTAGAAATCCTCTCTGTCTAAAGAGGATTCACAGCGCTCTTCAAATGTCTCATTTTATCTCTCGCTGTAAACTCAGGTGAAGGGACACAGCTATTTTGGAAAATTTACAGACTAAGGAGGAAAGGAGATGGGCAAAAGAACATGTTCTTGTTTATATTATATTAACAAACCACCACTAGTACCTTCTACAACTTGCTAAGGCATCACGTACCAGAAGTCCTGTGGTGTCCAGCTGGTGACAGCTGTGGCTATGTAAAGACTTTCCATGGCATGAACGAAGGGGTCCCCTCCATCTCAGTTTTGGAAGGCGGAAGGACATATGTCCAAGAAGCTCTCCCATTCATGCTCTCTAATGGTGGCAGCTTCCCCAGAGAGAACATCCCACTCTGCAAAGGTGGGAGCCTGCCTATAGAACACTGCTTCAGCTTAACTATTTGATTTTGCTGTTGCTGTTCTGTCATTTTAAGCAGTTCTGACAGAGACAACATCTAATTCTTCAAGATGTTCTCATTCAGGCTGAGTAGTTTTTGTGTTACAGTTAAAAAGCTTGATTCTGTACTGGTTTGCATTGAATTTACCTTTTTCTAAGTCAGAGTAAAATGGGGCCCTTTACTTGCCTAAGGCACTGAGCATTTTTCACCTCTGCACATGGTTGTCATGGCAAATCATTTCTCCTACAAGCTTCACACCTCTCCATTTCCATTTCCCTTCACCATTTATTATTAAGTGTTCAGAATATCCCTACACATATGAGCTGTTGCAAGCGGTGGTGCCGTAGGGATCCATCTAAATGTGGCCTCCGGCTGAACAGCAGCCGCAGCCAGAATGGCCCCTTTCACTGTAACCCTGAAATATCCCTGAAAAGGAACTGACAAACAGGACACAGGGCGCTGTGATGCACCTGCCCATGTTGCTGCGGGCACTGTCCTTGCCCCCCTTTGAGTGGAGGAGTATTGGCAGGGGAGTTTCACCGTCACCTGGGCTGCCCTGGGAATGGGAAACCACCTTCCAGACATGCTCACAAACCACACAGCCTAAACACGTCTCCAGGGACCAAATGCAGGAATAAAGTGGAGGAAAGTTTACGTTATGTGACGAAAAATGGCTCTTCATGGGATTTCCCACAAAGGGACCAGGGAAGGGAGTATATTTCCCCAGCTTTGACTCCCATGACACCGTGTTTAAGCAAAAGTGAAGACCCTGTAACACCCGCTGGGCTGGAGCACCTCCCATGCGAGGACAGGCTGAGAATTGGGGTTGTTCAGCCTGGAGAAGGCTCCAAGGAGACCTTATAGCAGACTTCCAGTACCTAAAGGGGCTACAGAAAAGCTGGGGAGGGACTGTTAACAAAGGCTTGTAGCGATGGGACTAGGGGCAATGGATATAAACTGGAGAGGGACAGATTTAGACTAGAAATAAGGAAGAATTTCTTCACTATGAGAGTGGTGAGGTACTGGCACAGGTTGCCCAGGGGAGCTGTGGCTGCCCCATCCCTGCAGGTGTTCAAGGCCAGGTTGGACGGGCCTTGGGCAGCCTCGTCTGGTGGGAGGTGGCAGAGGGGTTGGAACTGCATGATCTTGAATGTCTCTTTGTACTCAAACCATCCTGATTCTACGACTCGCACCTCCCGCCGCCCTGCAGCAGCGAAGCCCGCCTTCACCCGCTGTTTCTACGACAAGCCCTTGTTCAGCATTGCCATCACTCTTCTGTCCCTGATTTGCCCCTAAATCCAATTTTCTAGCCGGTTCCCCGGGCCGCCCGCCGCTCCGGACACCGGCAGAGCGGGGCCCTCCCCTAACCCGTGCGCGGGATCCCGCGAGAGGCCGGGACGCGGCCACACAAGATGGCGGCGGGCCTGGAGCGGCCCCCGCCGCCCGGCTGCAGCGACACCCAGCGGCGGCGGCGCTCCCGCGGCCCCGCCCCACGCGCTGCGGCTCAGGCACCGCCGGTGACGTCAGGGGGTGCCCCACAAGCGCCGGGTGTGATGTCAGGAGGTGTCCTCGCTCCGTCCTAACGTCCATGACATGGTGGGTGTCTCACCCTCACTCGTTGTTGCCATCTGTGATGCCAGGGGATGCTCCACCCTCATTTGTTGTCACCGTGTATTGTAGTGATTGAGGCACGGACCCCGTTTTAAGGTGACAAACAAAATCACTTTATTGTATGGAGGTGAAGCCTTATATAATGTTTCTCTACCCAGCTAGCAGCTACCCCAGTAAATTTCCACTTCTAAAAAATCCCACGGCTACGGTGATAAAGTGCAATGACTATTTGCTACCTTCATGTTTTCCTTCTTTGCTTCTTCATCTAATGCATTCTTTTCACATTAGAATCACAGAATCATAGAATCACCAGGTTGGAAGAGACCCACCAGATCATTGAGTCCAACCGTTCCCATCAATCACTAAACCATGCCCCTCAGCACCTCGTCCACCTGTCCTTTAAACACCTCCAGGGATGGGGACTCAAACACCTCCCTGGGCAGCCTGTTCCAGTGCCCAATGTCCCTTTCTGTGAAAAATGTTTTCGTAATGTCCAGCCTGAACCTCCCCTGGTGGAGCTTGAGGCCATTCCCTCTTGTCCTGTCCCCCGTCACTTGGGAGAAGAGGCCAGCTCCCTCCTCTCTACAACCTCCTTTCAGGTAGTTGTAGGGAGCAATGAGGTCTCCCCTCAGCCTCCTCTTCTCCAGGCTAAACAACCCCAGCTCTCTCAGCCGCTCCTCATAAGACTCACAGGTCTTCCTAGCAATTCCAAGGCCTTAAGGGAACAAGCATGAGAGCATCGACCGCTTGCTCTGTGCTTGCTGCAGATATCGCGGGTATGCCAAGGCATCGGCCGCTTGCCCTGGTATACGTGTGGCAGTGCGTATATGATGTATATGCAGTATATGGTGTTACAGAAAGTGTGCTGCACACCACCTCTGTGCCTTGTGTGATTGGCTGGCTCCAGTCCCCCTAGTCCTGCCCCGTCCTGGGAGGAGACCACAAACACATCATCTGTCACAGCCTTCTACACACTGGCTTGCAGAATATCCCCATTAAGACTGAAGGGAGCAGAAGAGGAGTCATGCCATCAGGGACTGCCCCTCGGTGCAGTGGGAGAACTGGACCAATGAGCAGGAAAATGCACTGGTGCCTCACTGGATGCAGTTTTCTGTGGCCTGCCCGAAGGAGCAGCTGACGTTTAAGCAGTTAGTGTGACTCACAGTGACCATCTGTGATGGCCAGATGCCCAGCTCTAACCAAAGAGGAGCAACAGTACCTGAGTCACTGAGAACTGCAGAAATCTCATCCCCTGCAGGGGTGTGTTGCTCTGAAGTGCAGTAGGTGGTAAGCCTTGGGCATGTGACAGTCAAAGGATAATTTTCTGTGCTTTTTACAGTTATTCACATTCAGCTAACAATTTCAATGTTCTCTGGCAGAGGTTGCGAAAGCCTGTGGCCTTTGATATCAAGATTATTTTTCTTTATCTGTTTAGGTATTTGTGTATTTTGCACAACAAAAATATGTTTACAGCTGGATATTTCTAAGGAAAAGACCAGTTATGATCTAGACAAAATCACACTGCATGCTGCAGCTATCGATTAGCTGTTTATTTATGTCACAATTCAAAAGCTCCTCTGAAATAATACTTGAAAAAAAATCCAAGACCTGCTGTATTTAAATCAAACACTCTGAATCATGACAAGTTTCATATTCCAAATACATGGTTTTGCATAAATGAAATACCTGAAGGGCCCTGAAGCAGTGTGCACTACAGATTTGCATTAAATGCGTGACTGACCGTATTTACATGACATAAGAGAAAACCATTGTCATTCATGCATATCAAAGAGCAGTGTTGTAGTACAAGTTGACAGAGATGGCAACAAGCGGATGCTGATAGTCTGCAGAGGGTATGGAGAAGATGTATGGAAGAAAATGAAGGGATTATTTATACAACAATTACTGTAAAAAACCCACACCTGCAGTTGCCATGAAGCTCAACATCCACATGAAGTTCAGTACCAGCTTTCACCTTCATTCTCAGAGGAGGTGGATTTGAGAACATCAAGTTTAACTGAAGAGTTTGCTTTGCTATCTCACCCTCCACTTCCATAACACTCCAGTGTGTAATAACATAGCTAGTTTTGATTTCAGTTTTCTGTAAGAAAAAATGTCCTCAGGTGACAGCTCCACGTGTTACTGGTGCTGCTCTGGAACTCAGTTGTTCTAAATACAGATCAAGCTCTGACTCTGGGTGCTTTTCAATAAGCTCTTTATTAATCTGGCACCATTTCCTATTAAAGTATTAGGGTGGGAACTATTCCATTGGTGAGATTATGTCTAAGTCTATACTTAACTGCAAACTACTTTAAATAATGTCACTGTCAGTTATTGTTATGTCAGCTGCATCACAACTAATTCAGTGCTTTTGACACAAATACTCACCTGTAATATCTTCTCTTTAGGCTAGCTCAGAGAAAAATGTGATGGGGGACAGGACAAGAGGGAATGGCCTCAAGCTCCACCAGGGGAGGTTTAGGCTGCACATTAGGAAAAAATATTTGACAGAAAGGGTCATTGGGCACTGGAACAGGCTGCCCAGGGAGGTGGTTGAGTCACCTTCCCTGGAGGTGTTTAAGGCATGGGTGGACGAGGTGCTGAGGGGCATGGTTTAGTGTTTGATAGGAATGGTTTGACTCGATGATCCAGTGGGTCTCTTCCAACCTGGTTATTCTATGATTCTATATTTAACTTTTTTTCCAGCTTACATAAGCCAATACCTGCTTTGCTTTTGAAGAATAGTTTTCTGGGCTTTTGCTTTGTTTAGTTTGATTTTGGCACATATGATAAGTCTTCCCCAGTGTCGCTTTCCATTTTCAGGCAGAATGGGACATCTTCAGTCCTTCTCACAGATTCATCCATGTATTACTAGCCTTCCCATTTTCTTCTCAGTAATTTTATTAAGCAGAGGAGAAAACAATTTCCAAGTACCCTTAAACAAAATACGAGATAAATTTTTCCTTTATACTGGCAACAGGTGCTGGGAATATGTAGCACCAGCCACCTTATGTGAAAAGCCAGATGTACATTTAAACTGACTTTCATCTTAGGGTAAATGGATAAAGATAAATATGTACCACTAAGTCTTTCCTTACTGGCTGTATATGTAATAACTAACAAACTGGAAAAGGTGTAATTTGTCACCATGCTATGGAAAATATCCTGAGATTTTTCTTAGAGTATTTTTGTCTTTTGCTGCTTCAGTGATGAGATTTTCCCGAAGAAGCCATAGAATTGATGTACATTTAGCCAGTAATAGACTTTTATCCTCTTCCTTTGGATTTTCTGTTGCCATGAATAATTTAGATTCCTGTATTGCCTTGGTCTGTGCATCACTGTCCAACCTGAAGAAGCACATACTGCTTTTCTCTCTGGTAAATATTTTTATCACCATCAGCTGCAATACTGTCTCCTGTTCTACTGAAGACTTGGACTTTTAGATTTTGTCTTTCCATACATGCACTGCCAAAGGCTCCATTCATATTTGCCCTAGGCTGGCACCTCCCTTGATGTCTGCTTCTTGTTTCAGTGCAGTCACTCCTGTAGAATTGCCTTTGGATGATGTACAAATTATAATTACGCACACACACAAAAAAGAATTTTTGTACTGTTTTACTGGGATTTTTGTTCCAATTCACAATCATCAAGTCTCAACAGTGGTCCACCCTAAATGGCTCAGTAGCATATCTTCACAATCTTCACAAATAAACTCTTTTGTCATTCCTCTCAGGAGGATACACAGTCCAAAGGCAGCAAGGTTGCCCTCCCTGCCTGTGCTTGATCTCCTGTTATATAGGCAGACCTGTGGCATATGTTTGCTTTTCATAGCACCTAGCTCCTTCCAACTAGATCTCCTAGTTGAAAAACTAAAGAGGACCCATGACACGGCAGTAATGAAAGAGCTTCCAGAACTGCAGCACAGGGATGCAGGATTGGGGGTAATGGAGGGAGGTGATTTGGGCTGTCACTACACATGATGAATCCATGATTGATTTTTATAACACTTTTGTCCTATGATGTCCATGTGAAAAACTGTAGCCCATATCTCGGTCACTTGGTGGGGTGTGTATTCTTCACAGGCTGTCTGTATGATTCATCATTAGCCGCCTTCACCTATTGTGGAAGGAAAGCTGTTGAGAATATAGAAAAATTCAGAGCCAGAAATAAAATGAGCTTGTCTTCCTTTTACTTGCAGGTAGAAGAGAATTCACTCTATTTCAGTGAATTTGCATGTGTGTGGAGTTGCTTATTGCTCCACTCCTCCAGGCTGAACACTTTCTTAATTCCCTTTTACTCTTGTCACCATAGCTCTTCAAGCCCAGGCGACAATGGTTCTTACCCACCTTGGTTTCATTAGGAGTAAGGTACCCATTGCTCTTAGAAGACAGAAATGTGACACTGGATGACATTTGCTGCAGCCCTGCTTTTTTCAGTGCCTGGTGCCCACAGGCAGTGCGTAGCAGAGCATTACAGGGGCCCTCGCAGACTCGGGGAAGCTCAACTCTGTGGCTGGGTGCCGGCACCCTAGGTGAGATTCTCACACATAGAGTACCTCTGTGCACTAATCACCCCTCTGCACTCCTCTTACAGCCCCCCCTCAGCAGGTGAGAGCTTGTTTGAGCATTTGTGTCAACACTGATAGTTGAAGATAATGGTGCCTAGGTAACTGGTGTTAGCTTTTTAAAAACTGTTTTACTGCTATGGAACTTGAGAGTCTAGATGCTACTGTAACTTGGTAATAATAGAAAATTATGATACATGTGAGTGTTTTAATTATAGGACTTAATTCAGAACAGTAGGACAAATAGTCCTCTTCTCAGCCCTTCCAGCTTCTTGAATCTGGTTGTCTTTTTTTGCTTTTCTTGATACACAATAACTGCTATTTACATCTAATTTATTATAAGCACATGTTGAGTAATAGGCCATAAAGCTTTTGGAGCTTCTATTTTCAGTTACATTGTATTGCTGCTGAATAAGAAATGCAGTTGCTGAAATTTGTTTTCAATGGTATGTTGATTAAAAGCTGCTTGAGTTTAAAATTTCCAACCATCTAAAATGAAAACCCTTCACATGCTTCATATCCCTGGCCAGCCAGAGAGTTTATTTTCCTACAGTGTATAAATAATGGATTTTGCTGTTTATATGAATCCATCATCAAACTAGGTTGAATTCTCAAGTGGCAGTGTGAATTGTCTTGCAGTGAGGCTAACTAGCTGGAACTAATTTTCAAATTGGTATAGTGCATAATTATGATAACCTAGTGGGTAGGGACTGATCCACCTGAATTAGTCATATCACATGTAGAAAACCATGAATTAAAATGACACTGACAAGACAATAGCTACTTGGTTATGAACTAAATCCATTTTTGTTTAGTGATTTAAATACCTTTACTCAGCAGAAAGCAAGTATCAAAGTTGAGTATATTTCACAATAGCATTTTCAGTGAATGCTTTAAGCATAATTACTGGTGACAGTTTACGGATAACATTGCCTCTGGAGAAGGAAAAGATGTCCACAGAAAAAGTAAAACCATTCAAACAAACTTAATGGTTTTGAAATTTACTTTGCCTTTAAATCTTTTATTTTCCCAGTGCCAGGGTGGTTCAGAAACCGTCTAGTTAAACCATTTGCAGTTCACCTGGTGGCTGCAGGGAATTCCTGTAAACAGGTGTATGCCAAGCTGAACAGCACACAGGCAGGTGGCCAGCCAGGCTGAAAGATGTAGCAGGAAGAAAGAAAGTAACGATGTTGATTCCCATGATGGAAAGATTTTGGTGGAAGGGAAGTTACAGAGAGCTTCAGTAAGGGCAAACTGAGCAGGTGAAGCATTGGAGGCAAGCTGGTGGACAACAAGGAAGGAAGTATGAAGGGAGAGATGATTTAAGGGGATTAAATACAGAGAGACTTGACAGTCATCCAGGAGTTTGAACCTCTCTGAACTAGAGAGGGTCTGGGGGAAGGGATGGAGCCTTTGAACACAGAGAAATTTATGGACCTCTGAAAGCAGAGATAAAGATAAGACCTTTCAGAGATGGCTGAAGATGAAAGACTCACAATTAATCTAACTTTAGGAGATATATATAGCTAAGGGAGCTGCAAGATTTAAAACTTTTGTTGCTGCTGCATGACACGTGTTATGGTATTGTGTCTCCCTTGATAACACCCTGTGGCTGGATGAAGGAGGATTCCCGTTACTTTCAGCTCCATGCCTTGCCAGGCTTGTATCACTTTTCCAGTGTTCTTAGACAGCCATGAGATCCCTTACATAACCAGACCAGTCAGGCTTTGCTATACAGGAATTTTTTTTCACCTTTAAAAGAAGGAAGATACCCTTGCAGCTAATATTTACCTCGAATGTAGCTCATCAAGAACCCAACCAAATCACTGAAAGGCTCTGTGGATATCAGGTTGCTGATTTGTTATCTCCATGCAGTGGTGAGACAGGTGCAGAGACTTTCATCACAACCCTCAAGTAATAAAACTACTTCTCTAACAGCAGCTATTATTTATTTCAGTCTGATGAATGCCAAGTTAGCAAACAGCACAGGGAGAAACACAAATATGAATGTAGGATCTTTACAAATACAATCATTTCTCCCGTGCCCAATTAATCTCAGAGAAAAGGGAGTTGTTAACTGTACCCAGCTTGGCTAAACTGGAATGGATCAGAGAAGTCACTGAGTCTAGACCTTTGCAGTTGTGTGTGTATGTTTCCTAAGAGATTTTTCAAGTCTGCATTTAAAAGCTACAAGTAAAACTCCCTGTCCCTTCTGCTGGGGAAATTAATCCACAGATTGTCATAATTCATGTTCAGGAAGCATTTTTTTTTTGATACTCAGAACATGTTTTTGCTTCTTAGTCACTCTCTGGGATCTTTGCTGATCCCTGTGAATCCTGCTGAAAAATGCCTTGCTTTCACTGGTGGTCTTCAAATATTCGTAGGCTGTTATCATGTCACCCATTAATCATTTCTTAGTCAAGCAATTTATATATTTAACTCTTCTAATCTCTCCTCATAAATCAATCCTCCTATTCTTTGGATCATGTTTGGTGCTCTTGTCTGAACACTCTAATTTGTCAATATTCAGAAATGCATATGATATTCCAGATGAAGCTGCACCAACACCATACAGACAGTGACTATTCCTTCCTTACTCAGTGATGTGATACTGTTTACTCTGTCCAGTATTCTACTGCACTTTTCACCCCATATCATGTTGCCAATTCATGTCATTTAACTTGAGCTATCTCCCTTCAATCTCTTTCATCGTTATTGCATCCCCAATTTCTCCTTCCTGTTGTTGCATCTCAGATGTTCTCCTAGCCTGCATTTTTTCAAAGCTGAGTCTCATTTAGTTATTTTCTTTCCATGTTTCTATCTTCTCTAGGAAATTCTCTATTATTTTCATCGTACACTGATCTTTGTCTTTCATACTAGTATCTGTGAATTTCATCAAAGTGCTGTGCACTCCCTCTGCCAGATCATTAATAAAGAAGTCCAACAAAGACTGTTCCTAGCAGGCATCCACATGGTAGCCAGGAGACACTTCCCACCACCTTGCTACATTACAGCTTATTTCCTGTAATTTCATGACTGCAGCCACTTGAAAGCCACGTGGAAATGGCCAAGCCTGTGGGAATTACTTTTTCAGCTAAGATCCAGAGAGATACAACATCATACCTCTATTAAAGCTCATCTGGGCTTGTGATACTTCCCTGTCCTTGCTAAAGGCTCTGTACCCAATGCTCACTGAAGTCAGAAGTGACAATTAGGAACAGAAAGTGGATTTACGCGAGCATGTCTGGCTGCAGTACCCTTGCTGTTGTTAAAGCTGGTAATGTTACTCTTCCTCTGCTCTAAAACTTCAGTTATTTGGCTTATGCACAGTGAACATAAAGGAGGTTAACTAATACTTTTAAGTCCTGAAGGGTGCAGGTTGTCCATTTTTCTTTCAGTTGTTCACATTTCCCTAATGTGTTCCCTTATGTGTCCTTTACCAGTTGTTGCAGTTTCTTTGTCAGGATCCTCATCCTACCCTCCCTCAGTGCTCCAGGCATTTCTTCTTAGTGAGAACACTGAAGAAATACTTGAAAAGGAACTCCATGTCAGAGCCATTTCTGAGTCTTTAGTTTATTCCTCTTGTGTGAAAGGATCTGTTCTCACTATCATTTCTTTTCTTCAAAGAACACTTTGAAAGAGTCAAGGTTAATCTGCTTGAACTCTTTGGCTAACAAAGTTTTGCAATATGTTTTTCTTCAGTTACTTTGGGAGGGCTGGGGTTTTTGGGGAGAGGTGTCTTTTGTTTTGGGGATTGTTTTTTTATGTATGTTTGTATTTAACTTGCAATTCTTGATTGACCAAATAGTCTGAAGAGAATTATTTCTTTTTAATATAGGTCCAACATATGTGTGAGGAAAATGAAATCTTTGTTCTGAACGAACTTTTGCGCCATAACTTAGTGCCAGTCTTAGTGTCCTGAAGGGCTGGTGAATGTACATTGTTTGAAATAAGCATAACTGACCTTTCTAATGCTAGACCCTGAAAGTGGATTAGAGTATATCTAGTTTTTCTTCATTTCATCATTTCCATGTATAATTATACTTAGTGATCTCCAGAATAAGATGAAATGGAGTGATTTTGCACTCTTTAAATTACACAACTAAAAAAATCATTAGAAATGTAACCTTGGATGACAGTAACTTCTTCAAGTAATTGATGAGAGAAAGAGCAGAACATGATAGCTATCAGAAATGAGTCTTGGCTCTCAACACAAAAAGGAAGTAAGAAAAACAGTGAAAGACCAAATTATGTCTCATATTGCTTCTATGACACTTCTTTCAGTTTGAAAGATTTTGGTAAATGATAAGTAATCAGCATAACTGTCCTGGAGAATAGACAGATATTAACTGTCTCTCTTATTAAAGCTGGGGAAGCAAAGGGATGATAGTGAGGCAAATCAACCACGTGGCACAAACCAGATCTGTAGCAAGCTTCCATTAAAAATAGTCTTCTGTTTACCCAAGCTATCGTAGTTTACTGCTGCAATTAGATATATTTAAAAAATAGCAAGTACACAAAAGCACTAGGAAATAATTTTACATTGTCAGGAGAAAGGCATGAGTTCTGATCTAATTATTCTTTCACATTTCTAAGACTTAGCATTCTGAGTTATATTCCTGGATAAAGCAAATTTTTGAGATGCTGGCTGGTTCTATCAATATCTAAGTTTATGTTATTAGGGGTGTTTTTACAGAGGTTAGTTAGATTAGAGGTAGGGCTGGCTCTTTCAGAAAAGAAGTTCCTTTGGAAGATGCTATAAAGATTGTCTGTAGCCCCCTGTGATATGCTAGCAGTTCACTGTAGGTGGATTAATGGACAGAAACATTGTTTTCCCACTGTATGTTGTCTGTTTTCCACACTGCTGGATGCAGCTGAAGTTCAATACTGCCTATGCAAAGTCTGCTGTTAATCTCAATGTGCTATGAATCCATTGCACTTGTGCTGAAATAGACTCAAAGCAACACATTTATTCTCCATGTGTCAAATGAAATTCTGCTACAACCTTGTTCCTTACACGTGAATCTTGTGAAAGAAGTTGATAAAAATTGCAAAAAGTACCACTTTAAGAAGGCCAAGTCTCTGGCTTTCATCTGATTCTATCCTTTTAACAGAGGAATGTCTAATTTTAAATGGAATGCAGTAAATATCAATGTTGAGTTAGAAACAAATAATATGTATTCTTGTCTTACTCAGAGATGAGGAGGAAAGAGATGTCAGTTAATAGTATTGTCTGTTGAGAGCCTACACGTAATGAAAGCTAGTTTCAGTCATGTTGTTAGAAAATAGACTACTTCCTTGTAAAACTTTATCATAGTTGGCACTCTTTGTCTCATTGAAAAGAAAGAAAAGACTGATCTGGCGTGAAGCCTATACTACATTTCACCTTTAATGGAGATCTCTTCAAATCTAAGTTTTAGGCAGACTCATGGGTTATATTGCAGCAAACTTCCATCTTTATTGATTGTTATGAATGTGAGTTTTATGGAAAACAGGATTGTCAAGCTAACAGCTTTATGCACTTATTAAAATGTAAAGTTTTTTTTTTAACCTAGGACTAGCTCAGTATTGTTTCTGCACAGTGTGCCAGGTCAGGAAACGAAAGCACCTGAAGAATACCATGCGTTTAGTTGGCTAACAGCAAGTGTAGGTGGTCTGAAGATGGAGCGGTCAGCATTTAAGTGTTGGCTGTTTTGCTGGCTGCCTTCACTCAAAATAGGCATCAAATGGGGCACCTCCCCTTCTGTTTTGCACAGCTGCTCAGGGGATGCTGTTGGTGCATATGGAGGCATAAAGGTTTAATGCTTCCCCGTTGTAGACTGCTTATACCTTGTGGTTGGTCAATGTCAGCAGCAATATTTCAGCCTAACCCTTGCTCTCTGCTGGGATGTGGTTGGTGGTGGCTGTGGACACTGAGAGCAGCTGGGTGCAATGTGGCTAGGTGCTACCTGGCCCTGGCTCAGCAGCATGGCTCTCCTGCATGGAAGTGTTGCCAAGCTGCCTTCACAGCTCTGCAGTGGGTCTCTTGCTTGTCTTTGTACAGTTGAACCTGAGTTATCTGAATTTATTGTTAGAAAAAGCCCTCACTACTTGAAATATGTTCCTTGTGCTTTCTGATGTTTATTCATTGCAATGGGGAGGAATGCATTTGTATTAACATTTGATTATCTCTTGTGTTTCGCCTACACTGTTGCATTTCTGTAGCCGATGTTTTCCTTTTTTGGGATGAAATGCTTTCCCCAGTGTTGTTGGCTGGTCCCTAGCTGTGTGCGCTGTAACCCCTGGCAACGCCCAGCACCTCGGTGCAAACACGATGGATGGTGGCTTCCCACGTATGGGTGCACATCTCCGGCGCCCACCCAGCTGTGAACACCACCCCGGAGAGCTGTGGCGGCCCAGCACGCTCCCCCACACGCTGCCAGCCCTTAATCCTGGCTAGGCTTTGTTCATTAGCAGCAATGCAGCCAATGAAGTTGCCGTGAACTTCGTGGTTTACAGCATGTGAGATTTGCAGACTCGTCCATCATTGGGTTTATTTTGTTTCAGCGGATTCCACTGACATCAGTAGCGACAGAATGAGGTCAGCGCTGAATTCTAAAAATCTGCCCTCTGAGGAATTTATTTTGCCCCAGTAAACCAGTAAATAAATAAATCTGGTGTTCTATACTGGTTTAGCTTCTTGAGAAATTTCAGCTTGGCAGCAGTCTGTAACCTCCAGAGCAGCTCTTGTTTTGCCCTGTTGGGTGGCTGGAATGGCAGAGGAGCAGCAAGGTCAGGCCATCCCAGCTTCACTAGGAGAAGGATGGATCTGGGCTAAGTCCTGTATTTATTTATTCACTTCAGCTAGAAGCTTTATTTTGTGTTTTCTCTCACTAGTCTTCTGCATCCACAAAGCACTGAACAACAGTAGTTTCAAATAATACTTCAGAGAGAGTGAAGCAAGGAAAAATGTGGTCAGCTTAAGGAAGGATGAGCAGCTATTTCTGTTCTTGTCTGTCTGTGCAGAGACTACTGGACTTAATAGAAACCCCTGGGAGTGTTTGAACACAAAAGTTGACCCACTGAGTATTTTGCCATCTGCTTACGTTTGGAAGAAGTATTCCAGAGAAAGTTGGGGGAAAAAAGTCATAAATGCTCTAGAGCTTGCATTGTGATATTATTTCCTGAAGATTTATTGCCTTTTGATGGCAGTCTTTCAGCAGAAACTCATGAGTAGTTATGTTGTGAAGGAATTAGGAACTTCTGTGGCTTGTCTTTAATTTACAAATCAGCAAGAGTATATCTCTCTGAGGCGACACGCAATCTTCAGTAATTTACATTATATGACACAGCAACTTTCTCCTATTTGCAAATTAACCTCCAGGAATGTGACAAAACAGCAGTCACTCACATTTAAGTGTTTGCTTACACCACAATATTTGGACCCGACTCAAAAATTTGTTAGAATTGTGAGTGGTCCCATTAGAAAGAAGAGATTCAAAAGCTGAATTCAAATCAAATTTGAGTATCCTCTGTAATTTCAATTTGTTTGGATGTAAGATTTTAGCTGGCTTTCAATACAACTTCGATTTTGATAGGCTTTTTTGTGTTCAGTATTTCTTTGTTTAGAAACATCCTTTCACATATTTAAATCCTTCCATATGTCTATGCACTTATATTTTTTTGTTACATTTTTTAATCTTATTTGCTTCAGGATCTGGGTAGTACATTAAATCTGCATATTTGTGTTCGTTCTCTTCACACTCTTTGCCTACAAAATCTTTAGTTAGGAAAATATTTTCTATTCATACCTGGGATAGCATATTTCTCAAACAATTCCATAGATCTAGTCTCACTGTGAGATTTTATTTTGGAAGCAGTTATTCTCCTGATGAAAATACAACCATCGTATCAATTTAATATTCGGTCTATCTCCCTGAATCCTAAGTTTATGGCAAAGGATCAAGTCAATAAGGCTTTATGACTTTGTCACAGTAGAGTCCTTTCCTCATTCAAGAAATAAATCCCAGGCCACACAGAAACTCATTATGTATTCTTGATATGTAAACCATTCCAGAATAAAATTTAATAACAGTAATGAAACTAAATCAACATGACAAATTTCAAATAATGCACTGGAACATTTTTTTTTTTTCCATCCTCCAGCTGTTAAGTCTAACTGAAATGGCAGAATCATGATGTGCAAAGTCCTACAGAATAATGCTATGGATTTTGCTGCTGCTCCAACAAGAAACATCCTTTATCAAAAAAACATCTGCTGAGTTCCCTTTGCAATCACTGACAGCTGAGACCAGCGCACAGTAAATTGCTCTCTCCATTCCATCAGCCCTCTTCTTTATTCCTCTAATACAACATGCAGTACACTGGTAGTTAGAATACTTGTGCTGCATATATGCTTGCTCTTATATTTACAAATAAATAAGTGAAAAACAACAAGGAAAAGTCCACATACATAAGATCTTTCTTGAGGGCTCCTGTCCCTTGCATTTGTTTAAAAGGAGAGGAAAACTGGATTTAAATGGCCTCAGTCTCATTTTAATCCAAAAGGTGACTCAGAACATCAGGGATCATCATCTCAATAATAAATATGAACAGCCAGATTTTTGATTGATTCAAATCAGTGTATAGTGTGGACTTGGACAAGTTTTTGCTAAGCCCCTTCTTGGTTTATCGTTGGAAATTTTCTGAAAGCAGTAGATCTCCATTGGTGTGTGCCACTGGAGAGCTAGCCAACAAAGCCTATGTTAACTAACAAATCGTATCCCCAGGGCTGTGGTGGTTGCTGATGTGATGGATGGTTCTACAATGTCAGGTAGGGCACTACTTAGAAGAAAATGCACCCAGCCTTCAGGAACTCACGAGACTTCAAAAGGCCTCATGCACTGGTTGCATGTCAGGATTTCCTATTGAGAAGGAAAGTCAATTGCAGTTTGCAAGATCCACAAAAAAAGAGGAAAATCACAGCTTTCCACTGTGCAGTCAGATAGCTGCCTAGCATTGAGCCTTTCTGCACCCATTCCTTGCTTCTTCTGTCCCATGACCCCCAGTCCTATGTCTGATAATCTTCCCTCAATGAAGCAACAGCAGTTACTGTAGCCCTAAATAATGCAAGAGGGAGAGGTCTAGGATATGATTTGGGGGAAACAGCCAAATCTGTGGTTTTTAATGTGCTGGCAAAATCATCAGTTAACACCTTCATCCAAGAAAAAAGTTTCAAACCAAGAATTTAGTTTTGTTATATGTGAGAACCTGGAAGCGTCATAGGGCTATTGCAGAGGGCTAGCACACGTGGTTGGGTTAGCATCACCTGTGGATACCATGGAGAGTGTAGAGAAATGAGAACCTCTGAAAATCAAGCAGTCATGGTGTAGATAACTGTCTAATAAGAAAACAAATAAAAAAGAGTATGGTGGTGGATACTTCAACCACATGACCAGCCCATGCCCATCACTCCGGCGGCTCTAGATCCTGTGGAGACTACAGAGCAACATGGGGCCATACTGCCAAGGAGGGTGATGCTTGTCAATCTGCAGCTGTAGGGAGGGGACACATGGCTTACGTGCTTTTCAGACGGGTGACAGAAGTCTACTTCTTACTTGAGGGGATGTGGGGAAAGTGGGTCTGCCTCAGTGGGGGCATTCTGCATGTGGAACAGACTGCATGTTCCCCCTTGTGCCTTTGCCCTTCCTGTTTATGCATTACTCCTATCAGGATGATAGTTAAAAACAACTGAGATCCTCATAGTATGTTTTATATATATGGTCTGGAACAGTAAAAGGCTATTCCCTATTTATATAATTCAGTATTTTTTAATTACTTGATGTACTTCTGCCTCTGTGGAGCCTTCAGCTTGTTGTGCTTGCAGAGCTATTTATATTCTGTCTTGCCTTGGGACTACTTTCAGAACAGTTGGTATTCAACCTTTCTGAAGAAAAGTCTTTAAGCTCTGGAGGCAGGCAATAAAAAACCAGAATGCACACAACACAACAAATAATGCTATTTGCACCAGATCCTATTAATTATTTTTAAGTGTCCTTCAGCTCAATTACAGAGGAAACTATTGGCCTCTTGCCTTAGAATAAAAGGCTGCATGATGGGCTGTGGTCATAAGCGGTCCCCTGAGCTCTGATGGGAATGGAGAACAGGCTTGTATTCACTGCCCTCACTGTGTACATAAGGTCAATGTATCAGAAAATAGCCAGTCAAGCAGCTAGTTTCAAGAGCTTTCATGCACTGATTATGGATCTTATTTTATTGTTAATGTTCCTTTTAAGTCTGACATTAATCTCCTTATTGCATTATGTACACAATGCAAGGAATTATTTTTTTGTTGTATAAAGGAAGATTAAAAATACTCCTGAACTGTCTACTCACACCATGGAAATATTAAGCAACTGACCCAATATGTGACAAGACAGGAATCTTTTCTCTCTGGGATTTCACAAGGGAATAGGGAGTCACATGTAGACTGGTCCAGAGCTTCGCATGAGAAAACAATGATATGTTTTCTCATAAAACCAGTGAGTCATTGCAACTAAAATGATTTCAAGGAAAGGTCAGTTTCAAAATTTTTTGATACAGAAAGTATGGGGAAAAGTTTTTAATTTTTAAAGGACTTATGTCAACATTTTCTTAATGGAAAACAAAACCTGTTTGAAGTCATCTTTTCCTTTGAAACTCAAGCTGACTCAATAAAAACTTAAAGAGTCAGAAGGGAAATATTTTGAAATGAGAATTTAAAATTAATAACAACATATTTGATTCACTGTCACATATTTTATTTTCAATTTAATTTATTTTGATTTCTCATATTTTTCTAACAAAAGGAAGTCTTGACTTGTTGTTCATAGATATATAGACTATGGGACATATCTATTTGGTGTAAATATGCAAAATCTTATTAACCTGATCGCATTTTTAGTGAGGTCTCCTATGACTGACCACTAAGTTAACAGTTAGACATCCATTACTTACAATGCCTGCCTCTTTCCTGGGTTGACTCTGAGGTTGCCCATGTTTCATGTATGCATAGTACCCATCCCTGAATGACATTACAGACAAAATAAGAGCAGAAGGCATACTTTTAGATTGTTCAGAATATCCTGGACTTGTCACGCTGTCTCTTGGTTAGGAAAAGCTGAGAAGATGATGTCCTGCTCACCTGCCTTCACCAGACAAATACCTATTTTATGGGATGAAAGAGGTAGTAGCTGTTGTAATAGTCTGAGTATAAGAAAAAGTTGCTTTTGACCATCTTGAAGCATACATACATCTTCAAAAATATTTTTGAAATGAGAAAAAATGTACGTATTATGTGTCAGTGTTATCACAGTCTAACCTGGTGGTTTTTTAAATTCTTATTCCCTGCTTGCTGGTTATGGTTTTGCTCAAACTCATGTTGCAGTCACAGTATAATGCAAAAACAGTATGTACAGGTATAGAGACTTATCTGGTAACTAGTATTCTGTCTAAAGGATAATACACTCTCATGAGCTAGGCAATATAAAATTTCATTGTATATTTTGCAATCCCTTTTATAGTCTGTCACTTTGTTTTTACTAATCTTATTTTGATTTCCATGCCATAAATGCACAGGAAGGGAGAGCCCTGTTTTCAGGAGGTTGTCTGAGAGCTTTCCCATGCAACAGGAACCACCAAACCCCTGACCCAGTTACGACATACTTGCGGCGGGGGCTATCTGTAACTGTGGTTTGTGACCAGGACAAAACTTTCTCAAAGTTCCTCAGACCGCTTAAACCACAAGGTATTTCATTAGATTTTGGCCAGCCCTCATTTGAACCTGGATTTCCAAAGAGGGAGTACAACAAAGGTGGGGCAAAGGGAAGTCTGTTTAGGGGCAGAGGGTAGCTGTCTTGCTGGTATGACACCCCCACCCAGATGGGTTGCTCCATCACAAGAAGGACTATGGCCCCTAAAAAATGTTCTGAAGCATTCGTCTAGCTATGAACTGTGAGGCCAGTGCAGCCAGACACTGATTCCTGGACTCAGCTATCCCTGTCCTGCAGAATGTCTAGGTTTGACTTTAAAATTACCTAAAATTAACTTTATCTCTAAGCGCTTTGGTGTAACAGGGCCTCTGAATTACTGAATAGCAAGAGGTGTTTTATAATTTCCAGTAAAAGTTGTGATAGCTAGAACCTTCCTTTATTTCCTTTTTGCATAAAATGAGGCCATGTGCATAATGAAGGTTAAAAAAAATCCTCATTATCCAAATTATTTGAATATCCCAGTTCTATCAGTTTCCCTATGAGTATGTCTGGGTACGAGTCACCCGCTTGTGACAGCCATGACTAAGAGGACTGGTTTGCTGACACATGTGAGCTGTGTTACAGGTATCATAACAAACCAGAATAATTTAGCAAGCTCTGGTAATATTCAGCCTTTCCTTTGCTGAGCTTCTCTGGAGAAAATCGGGATTTCAGACTACATGTTCTCATGTTTGAAAAATCCAGACTAATAGAGTTGTTGTTAGTTACAAAAATCCCGAAACATTGTTACTCTTGTTAAAATATTCATAGAGGACAACTTGAGTTTTTTTTCTTAACTATACTGTTATTAATCTTTGCACTCTTTTTAATGGATGTGGCTTTATTGTTCTCTAACCAACTGAGCTTATAATTCTATTGCTATATTTGTGGTTGGTCAGGCATGACACATCGTACCACACTAACTCTTAATTTTTTAAAAAAAATTTTGTTATGAACAGTTTAGTTGTTCTTTTTTATTTTTTTTTTTCTAAATAAGCAGGAACCCTATATAATGTGCTCTAGTTGATTTGTGAATTACAGAGAACTGGCATGTGGCAGTAAAGATCTAACCTCTTGCAAAAAGAGGAATATGAAATTATGAGGGAAAACTAGCATTCCTTACTGACAGCCTTCTAAAACAAGAGGTTAAATAATAAAGGGAACTGAATAATTTTGTGGTTGGCTGTGAATGCAGTCACCTAGAAAATTAATATGTGTAGCTTAATGTAATTATATAAATTATAACTGATTTTCTATTATTGCCATAATAATTGTAAACATTTTGAAGTGTGCTAAAGTTCTGAAGAGCTTTCTCTTGCTATTTTTGCTTTAGAGCTAGCTAATGCAAGTCTAACAGTCAAAACTGCAGCAGTGACAATGCAGCTGGACATGTTCAACATCACTGCAAATGCACCTCACTCCTTTTCTGCCTCTATCTCTGATAACCTGGTTTTAGGTACTCTTAAAATTGCGGGGTTCTGCAGTCGCACAGAACCCCCTACAGGCAGCAGGACAAATTATCGCAGGTGGTGGTAAATGCTTGAAAAAATCAGTTGCTTCCAATTGTTGTAAGAATTTAACATCCTGTTTTTGTCTTTCTACAACCTCGGCCCTCTCAGTAGTTCCAGAGCTGCATTCCTGCATGTTTTTAACAGGATGAAACAGCCATTTCCTTATTTTGTATGGCTATTTTCATTAGATTACAATTACCTTACTTTATGATTGATTGAGGGCTAAACCCCAGTTATTCATTTGATGTTTGTATAGTAAAAAATATTTCTTTGAAGTTAGAGTTCTTTTTTAAAAAATAATTCTCTCAATTTTGTATACAATTTTCTAAATTAATGAACAAACACTATAGTACAGAAGACAGCACATTGCCTGTGTCCTGTTATGCACAATCTTTATTGCTTTGCATGAATTGAGCTCCTGTTAGAAAGGGATGAAATAATTTGAAACTGTGTAAAAAAATTGTTTTGTTAGAAAGACATGCTTGCTTTAAAGGCCGTATATATAATGCATTGTATGCACACCTCATTTATTACTCTATGCATTTCTGCTGCTGTAAAACTGCTGTCAAAATAGATCATGCTAGCAAAAATATTCTCAGTTTCTTGGTAAAGCTAAATGAAATCAAACATAAAGTTTGTGATACATTAAATCACAAATATAAATATATTCTTTACAACCAGCTGTTATCTCTAAATGTGCACATTTTAAAATGGAAACATTTATCCAACGTGCTGATTAGCGATTTCAGTTCTGAAAAGCCTGATTACATTTAAGATGCAAAAGATTAAAATGACTAAACAGATAATGTTAATAGTTCATCTTCCTTGATGTTTTTATATGTTTAAAATCACAAAAGTTACACCAGAACTTCTTGCACAGTAAACTCACCAGAAATAGTAAGGTTGTAATGTATCTTACTGCAAGATGTAATCTCTTACGGCCAATGTTTGAAAGAAAGATTCTTGGGGAGAATGCGTGTCTGTACTTCTTTTATGGTATTTACCCACACATGTCTAATTTAAGCTACAAAACCACATAATAGATGATTGTACTAAAAATGCCTGAAAAGAATAATGAACAGTTATCTTAATTACTAGTAGAACTCTAACTTTTGTTAAAGTTCATGTTTGTTGTTAATAATTCATTTTTTAACTGTTCTACTCTGTGAATACAATTAACTAAAAAAAAAAAAGTCTGGGTTTACATTTCATCTAAAATCCAGTCCTGTGTTACAGCTTAATTTTTCCATTTTTGTTATCTCTTTCTTATTATCATGTTATTTTTTCTTATACATGTGAACATGCAAATGCAGATATAAAAGTATTACTAGCCTTTTTTAATACTTTGGCAACCAGTGGTTCAAAAGTTCATGCAATACCATATGTCCTAATAATATTTATCTAAATCTAAAATAATATGGAACTGTCAAATAGTATCTCACATGGTAACAAATGATGGAATGCAGGGGAACTCTTAGATTTAGCCTTTTCTTTTTTGTCCAACAAGCTAATGCAATAAGACCAATAATAAAAGGTTGTGTAGTAGGCCAAAGTCTGTGACAGATAAAAAAGAAATGTTGGAAACCGATGAAGCTTTTGCACAATTAGATTTTTTGAGGCAGTGCTGTAAGGATTGTCCAGGGCCTGTTCAGGTCTGATTGATGGTAAAATCAGAACTACATCATATTAGCTGTAGAGTTCACTGACAGGTTACTGCAGATTAATATTGCTACTGCTGTTCACTTACCATCAAAGTGGTGGAAATATGAATTGAGCTGCTCCTACAACAAACCATGCATATTAAGAGGTAGGGTGTTTTACTGAACCATCTCCATTTTGTCATTAGGGAAGGAGATGCAAACAACATTTATCTCCAAGTTATGTAGATATACAATAACGTACTAATTAGTTTTTTCAGGGGACCTTGATAATGCTGACCAGGTTGCAATCATGCACAGTTAGTGCTGCTTTGAGGTTGAGTTTGTGATTAAAAAGATACTTGCAAATGATAATGAACAATGTTTTTCTCTGATTTAAATATTTAATCTCATGCAAATAGCAATAGCATGTAGAAGATATATGCTTGTTCTGGAAGATGAAATGAGATCTATTTTTCAGGGCATAGACTGAGGGGTGCTGCACCCCTTTAGTCCTGGTTGGACACATAGGGATGAAGCATGCTGGAAGTCAGCCCACGTGCCTAGTGTCCAAGCATGTGCATCTCCTTGTGGTATGGAGAAGCCCTGGACTGTGGCTCACTAATTGCAGTAGTAGAGGCAATATTGTGTGTGTTTGAAATTACAAAGAGCTCTGTGTTTTTATTTCTTTCTTTGTTGATACTGGGACTTGGTTCTGCCATCTCTTCTCACCTTTGGCACCTTCCAGGTACAGGTTTGCCCCACAAGCCTTGAGAGATGAACTTTCCTTTTCCTTGGAGGAAAATCCAATTCTGGCCAGCACCCTGCACACCCTGTAGCTATTTTCTTCCCTTTCCCACTGCCAATGACTGTGACAAATACTGTTTCTCACCATTCCCAGCTATGAAAAAGTATACTGACATCCCGTGGTGGTCACAGCTTGCCTTCCCCTATCCCAGCTGCTCTACATATTTCACCAAAATCTGCCTAAGCCCTCCTGTTTCTTTCCTTACAAAAACACACCGTATCAGAATGTCTTTGGCTAGGGAAAAATATGTATTTCCATAACAAACCAAAAGTCTAAAAAGCCCATTTGATCTGAAAAAGGGCAGCTAGAATAAAGGTACTGCTGGTGGGTAGTCGGAGTGGAAGCATGGTCCCTGTTGCTGGAGTTGGCAACAAGAGAAAACAGGTGCAAATTGCCCAAAGCATCATTTACCCAGGGGACCTTAGTGAACTCCTGTGCCTCAGTTTTAC
Source organism: Phaenicophaeus curvirostris (assembly GCF_032191515.1). Taxonomy (NCBI): domain Eukaryota; kingdom Metazoa; phylum Chordata; class Aves; order Cuculiformes; family Cuculidae; genus Phaenicophaeus; species Phaenicophaeus curvirostris. The sequence continues at coordinate 18,293,774 of NC_091398.1, read as the reverse complement.
CATCTGTAAAATGGGGATAATCCTTCCAGGAACATTGTGAGAAGCAATTGTGATAAGTTCTTTAGTGCTTTCTGGGACTTGCAACAGGAAATACACCGCCGAAATACACAGGTTTACAAAAATAGTTCAAGTTTAGCGTTTGTGATCTTAAAAATGTAGACATGAATCTTTACTGCAAATCTCAGCTGAGTTAAATGCATTTTTTGTCAAGGAGACATTGTTTTTTTATGATAGCTACTCTGTGATTCATGAGTCAACATGCTATACAAATACCAGGAGGCATAAATGAGTTATAGACATTTCTTATGAGTGGCACAGCAGTTCTCCATTACCCAATTCAGTTAAAATATCCTATTTATCTTACTTCTTTTTTATTTTTATTTTAATGGATGAATCTTGCAATTTTTAGTTAAGTGAAAAATCTGTGTGAGGGCACTTGCTCTTTGGTTGGAAATGAGTTTTGGTAAGAACTACAACTTACATTATAAAAACAATTTAAGAAAATGATATATAATACTCTGGCTGTAAATTATACATCTTCAGTGGCATTTAATAGCTTTCCATTTCTATCAGTTGCTCATTTATTTTGCAAGATGGCTACATTCTTGTACCTAGGTATTTTTTGGTTATTATTTCCCCTTGACACAAATAACATTTAAATTAAAGTCTATCAACCTTTTAGAAAAGTTTTGAATGTTTTTGTTTGCTGATATAGGAGGTTGGCAAATTTGTGGTGATAGGCTGTTTATTGAAAAATGCCTATCTGGCAATATGAAAAATGCTTTGTGGATGTGCAAAATCTTTCAATGAGAAAAGTCAGATTCAGAACAGAATTGCTGGTTCAATCCAGAAAGAATTCCCTGTGAGGCCAAGAGCTAGTGTGTCTATCTGTGACACATGGAAGACCCAGGTTAAAGTCCCTCTAGCAATTTGAACCTGGGCTTTCTATATCCAAGTGAGTACCCTGGCAATGGTGCCTGCTTAGACCATGCCTCGATGGGTTTTGAAAAATGTAAGGACATTTTACATTTCGTTCCAAGGCAAGATGAGAATTCTGTGGGGACTTCTGAAATTTTCCAGAACAGATAAAGCTGCTTCTTTGGCACCGTTCTCTGCAGCCCATGTTTTTGGAAAAGTTTTAGGAGACTGGATAAGCTTAGTGTCCCTGAGACATTAAATGGATCACAGTGACAGATTTAGCCGTGACAGAAACTTGTTGACTTCCAAGTTGCTCTTATTACCAGCAGGATTGAATTTGGCCAGTAATCAGTATTTATGCAAAGAAGCAACATATTTAGTAAGGAAAGGATCAAATGTTCATGGGAGACAGGGGAGGAGGACATATGGGGCTGAGATGGAGAGAAGCAGAGAGGGGAAGACAGAAAGGAAAAGGTCATAGCGTGAAAGGGTGCTGTGAATTCCAAAAGTGTCTAATTAGGTTTCTGGCTGTGGAATTTGCCTTTGCCCCAAGCCAAGAAGCCCAGCTGTTTTACAACAGGGCTTTTGCCTCCTAGCAATGACTGCAGACAATGTGTGACCTAAACTGCAAGTGTATTTATACGGACAACTTCCTTCACTCTTCACAACAGATTCCATAAAATATGTTCAAATGTTGTTTAGAAGGTCGCATAACTGCTTCAGTTTTTAATGCACTTTTCTTGCTTTTGTTGGGCCTCTAAATACAATTTGGAAGAGACCTAAAAAGAGAGGGATGAATTTCATTAAAGACACTCCTCTGAACTTGTATTCCATTGGATTATTTTTAAAAAGTGTCAGTCTTCAAAATCAAATGTTTGATGGAATATTAAATTTGATGAATCATTGCCAGTTTCCATGTTTGTTAGCTTTTATATACCACATTAAAGCATTCATTAATAAAGTGTCACACAACACTGCTTTGATTGAGTCCTAAAAGGTTAATGACTTGATACAGGCTGGTATTCTGAGCCTTACTGTTTGCAGGCGGTTTGTGGTGAATGTGAAGTGCTTTGAAATTGTAACAAAGAGAAATCTTTTATTTCTGCTCTGTTTCAAGTCCAGATAGTGTTCTCAACTGATCTGGATGTGCAAGGCAAACTAGACTTATTACCATCAACTACAGTAATTAAACAACAGGAGGTATGGTCATAAGGGTTTTTTTTTTGTTTGTTTCATTTAGTATGGTTTTTCTTTGCAGGTCTTACTCAAATTTAACAGGAAAAGGTATCATGTTCATAAGACTCCTCCAAAAGGGTGGAGTAAGATACACACAAACTCCATGTTTACCATCCACCTACACCTCTTTGTATCTTTAAGATGCTTTGCCAATCTGTTTAGGGGCTGCAGCTATGTAAGGGATTAGCCATTCTGGATTTTTTCCCTATTTCATAGAATCATAGAATCACCAGGTTGGAAGAGACCCACGGGATCATCGAGTCCAACCATGTTAAGTATTTTTCAAACTGTCAGATGTTTTCAAAAGGTGCCTTTAAAGTGTAACTGAAGTGGACACATCCATGAGGTTAGGCTTTGAATGAGTCAGAATGTGGGTCAGAGACAGGACCGGTATTTTGCCCACTGTCCTCTTGGTAATGGCCGAGCTGGGCAGCCTGGTCAAGTGCAGGCATCTTTTTTATGCTTAGGGAAGTTTGCTTGATGTTGCCTGACAAATCCACGGGTGAATGGGCAGTATGGGCAGCAGAAAGAAAGGAATTAACATTTCCATACGCTGTCCTTTTTGACTATAATGTGTCCAGGTTTTATGAAATGTGAACTCTGCTGAAATGGAAATAAGCTTCTTGACAAAGTCATGTGTGAAGTTAATTTTTTTTTTAAGATAGTATTGAGATTCTGCTCTGAGGGGAGTTGTTAGTAAAACAAATGACTCTAACTGTTTAGTATGGAAGACAAATCAAAGCGTTTCCATGAAGTAACAGGGGTGACCTGCTGTAACTTAACCATTTCCTGAGCAAATACAAGTTGCTCTGTTGGACAAGGGGTAGTTCCCATGTTAGCCATTGTACAGAGAAAAATAAAAGTTCATATAAAAGAGCCCACCAAGGGTTATATGGCTGCAATTGTTTCCAACTGAAGCAACTTAGTATCTGTTTATGATTGTCCGTATCATGTTATATTGTTCCTGTAGAATCCATAAAACCTAAAAGTCTGCAGTATTGCCTTTAAACACCCATCAACTGCAGCTGAGAGATTTCAGAGCCAATGCATTTAAACTGAGGGGAGGTAAAACCAAAAAGTTAATGAAAAGTTGACCTTGATTTTATTTAATTTTGATTATGTGCTCCATTTGAACATTTAACAAGAAGTCAAGCCCAAGCTGATAAGATTAAAGTACTTAAGCTTGCATCCTATAAATGTTTCTTTCTTTTATTCAAGGATTGGAGAAGAGAAGGGAGAAGCAGTAAATCTGAATTCTAGCTTTCTCACCATAGCTTGCGTTTCCACAGTTCAGAATGGTGCCCATGAATTTCTGAGCCATTCAGATGTATAGCATGCTATCATATTAGCAGCACTTAGATGAGGATATTCATTTGCATTTTCATAGTCACTTCCTTTTCATTGTGTATGACAAGTGATGCAGAAAACAAGTGGGCAAAGACATGGTTCTCCACTCAACAAAACTATCCCTTGGAAGAAGCTACAAAACAATTCAGTGTTTTAGAAGACAGAGATGTGGTAACTCAATACAAATATAAACTATTCTCTTTTTCAGACACCACCAAAGTGTCCTTGATAATGAAATTATGTTTCAAAAGCTAATGACTGAAAAACAATGCATACTTGGACTTGAAAGCAAGCTGTTGGAAAGAAAGATAAAACAGTCATTTGTTGGTAAATCAGATGTATTGTCAAGTACTCTACTGGCTAATTGCAGTGGCTTTTTACTGCCTGATTTTAGCAGTTTCAGATTTCTCTGTGTTATATCTAGCAGTTCAAACATTAATGTGTTTAGGGTAAGATACTAACAATCTGCTCACAGGGTGTACATATATCACATGGATATCTGCAGTCCACAAACTGTCTGTAGGATCAGGACCATAATGATGACAACAATGACAACAAGAAAAAAGAAATAAAGAGAAAGAGGGAAAGAGGGAGAGAAAAAAAAAAGAGTGTCATCTGGTTAATCCTGTCTTAAAGATACTTCAAAGCAAATTACGCAGAGTAGCTCTTATCAACTGCAGCTGCTTAGTAGGAATGTCATGTGGGCAACACAGTTTGGAAGATAATGCATTCATGTCTAGCAGGAAGTCAAACGTGTGATGACTTCATGCAGATTCTGTTAGGAATCATGTTGCTAATATTTTTTCTCCATCCCAACAACGTCATATAAAAACAATGAAAATTTTATGTTTGAATCCCTTATCAGATGACACAGGGAATGCCGATGAGATGGAGCTTTATTTCAAGGACTGATTGCATTACGAATTATTCCTTTTGGAGTTGTCCTTGCCAGAAGCAAAGCTTTTAGCTTTCCTGATTAAAAAATAAGGGGCACATCCTTACATGGGGTGTCATTGTTCTGTAAGCCGACAGTGAGATGGTAATTTATGATTTGGCCCATGTACTGATGAGTCTGATAGATGAGTTTATATTGCTTGCACATAAACAAACCCAGTTTGTTCCAGTTCTCAAGTTAGGACTCTATGTACTCACAGACAATCAGAAAATGAAAAAGAAAAATAATCGTATTTGCTGAACATGAAAAACTCATCACTTCCTATTTTAAACCAGTTGTTATGTCTCTCATAATAATTTTGTATTTTATTATCCTTGCCTACAGTGGGCTTTTACCATGTCTGTATAAACCTCATTTCTAATGGTCTCAAAGGACATACTTGGTATTTCCAGAACAAAACAAAATTAAAACATACACCCAGAAACCACACACAGCACACACAGTCCTAGAGTAGTTAAGGCTTGATTCAAAGCCTATGAAGATTTCAGTGTGGGATCTGGGGTGTGATGATTGACAGATTGGGCTAAAAGCGCTGTGACATACTGAGCAGTAACCGAGCCTCTTGCCTTCTCCTCGGCTCCTCTAGTCAGCAGCACTTGTGGAGTAATGCAGAGAGATGTTTAGCTTCTGTGAAGATGCTACTTTCTGTCATCTTGAAAGAGTCTCATCTGGCTACCATCACTGGTGAAGCACAGACCCCAAGGGGAAAAATGCTGCTCAGCCCAACAGCAGGCTTTAGAAAAAAGACTAAAAATGGCTTGTGCAGGGAGAAAAGCCCTAAAAATTTTCTTAACTAAGTGTTTGTTTTTATAAGCTTATGGAAAGATGAAAAGCGATCCAACAATGTAAATGACAAATATGTGAAATGGCTAATGAATTTAAGAACTTGACAGTAGGAACTCTACTGAACCATTGTAACTGATTCTTATTTGTACTGCAGCAGGTTTACCAGGAATTGTACAGGCGTAAGCCACTTACTGCACAGACGTCCCAATTTTAATCAGAAATCTGTCATATTACAGCATGGGGGACGGGGTACACATGCAACATGTACATACACACACAGAGAGCATGTGTACATATGCAGCCTGCATGTGCAAATGTGCTGCCATGCTCATTGTCAGGGAGCTAACAAATTAGCAGGTATGTCCTTATGCATTTTCATTTCCTCATACACTATCTCAAGCCATGCTACATATATTACATATGCTTAGGTCACAGAAGGGTTAGGGACATAACTACTGGATCCCAAGGGGCAGACGAAGCAAAGCCAGCATAATCTCTGAATCCAGCTCTTTACTGTTAGTCTCTATTCAGGAAAAGCCTAGTGAGCTTGGGACAGACACTTTCATCCAGCAGCTGTTTCCATATCAGAGGCTAAAATTGTACATAAATTCTGAAAGAAAGATTTCTCACACAGGCTCAAAGCAGCTAGGGAACCAGAGCCCTTTTTTCTGTCATGGCAGTAGCCCTGAAGGACCATCTGAAGTTTTCTGTGCAGGCTGCTTGAGATTTTGGACTAAAGTGTTCACCCAGTGTATAGCTTCCCTACCATTTTTTTCCTGTGTTTTCACATCTCCTCACATAAAGAATGTCCTATCAGAACACTAGAATTACATATGCTATTACTATAAAAAGTAGCAAATATCCTCCTGCCCCTCCCCATGGGAGTTCTGGCCATAAACTCAGGCAGTTTGAACTCAGAAGTATATCCACGGAATTGTACCCTATGCATTTGCTCTTCTTGACATAAGAGCTGTATTCTCTCCCCCAGGCTGGTGTCTTCCTTTTTTTCTCTGTAGGAAACTCAAAGTGCTTCTGTTTTACAGATCTCTTTCAGGCATGATTAAATTGGCCTCAAAGGAATGGGATTTAACTAAAAGAAGACCAACTGGTATTTTTTAACCGTGCCCAAGAATCCATACAACTGGTGAGCCCATCATCATGACCGGTCAGAACATCCACCAGATGAACTTCAAGTGAAAAGTGTATCTTATCACACTGTGTTTCAAGGACAGAAGACATATATTTTAGGAAGAATACTTTTTTATTTCCCCTCTCTGCTTCTTTTCTATGAATTTGTTCTTAGTGAGAAAGACACACGAAACTGTTATGCTGCCCTATAAGATCCCACAATTGGTCTTTACAATTTTTTCCACTGAGCTGTTTTTCTTTAATTTAATAGATTTTAAGGGCTTTCACCTCAATACTTGAGCAATTCAGGGTGCAACCCCCAAACAGCAGTTTCTGTGTTGGATGCAGATTTTCTGTTTGAGAGAGGGAATTTCTTTTGTAAAGATGCAGTCTTGATTTAAAGATTTCAAATGATCTACCACATCCTGCGGTAGGTTGTTCTGATGATTAATGGCCCATGCTAGAGAAAGTACTGCAGTTTCCAACCATTGGGTCTTATTGTGCCTTTCTCTGTTAGACTAAATAGCTGTTTGTTATCAGAAATCTCTTCCTTATGTAGATACCTGCAGACTTGTTAACTTTAGTCACTTTTTAACTCCTTCTTGGATAACCTTAACAGATTAAGGCATGTTTTCCTGACTCTTTTTCTTTGAACTTTTTCTTAAACCTTTTTCCAGTTTCATAATGTACTTCAAGAACCAACCCAATATTCCCATGAGCATTTTCACTAGTGCTATATGTGGGTAAATATAACAGCATCTTCTGAAATCTGATTAGCTGTACGTATCTTCTTGTCTTCGCATCCTCCTCTGTACATTATACTGAAAGTCCATGTTTGTTTGTTTAGCTGTGATTATTCCCAAATCCATGCTAGAACCCCAAGCCACTCTGCAGGCTCTTTCCCCCTCAGCCCCACTGTGGGTTTGGCTGCCTGCACTCCAGGATGCTCTAACATAGTGAGGTTGTGTAACCCTGGATTGAGCTCCCATGAAAGCAGCTAAGATGTGAAAAAGAGCTGTATGAGAAAGACGGAGGAAGATTTGTGTGGAGCTTCTGTCCGCTGTCTTGGAAGCTGCACTTAAGCTCAAGCTTTTGCCCTTGGTCCTTGCCCAAGTTACATTTTAGGTGTGTCTGTGCCAGACTTGTATTGCACCAGGCCTGGTCTGGCCTTGCTGACCTGAATTCCCAGCTTGACCTCAGACCTGCCTTCACCCTATGGACTTGTCTGAGATAAATGGACTTTTTGCTGACCATAGTTCCAATTGCGAGACCTGCTCTGCTCCTCTCTGGGTGGTGTGTCCCTCTCCCTGCCCCTGCCTCGCTATCACCCGCAGCTATGAAACAGGAGTGGAACAAGGGCCAGTGCCTGTGGGACCTCAACAGAGGATAGTGGCTTTCAGTTCTCAGTTACTCAATATCATCTGTTTGCTAGGTTTGGTTTATTTAACGCGAATAGGTTGCTTTGCTGGAGTTTTTAACTTCATCAATAGAAATTTATATTTCATCAAAAAAATTAAGATCACACTTGTCTGGCAAGTCTTAACTTCAAACTCAAATGTGTTGAGATGAATGTTCTGCTGCTGTCATTTAATTATTTGCTGATTGTCTCCAATGCTAATCTTCCAAGACTGGGATGATTGCTCTTTTCAGCTTAATAGGTTGAATGTCCATTAGTCATCAGGTTTGCCATCTAAAAACATTTGCATGACCTTAGCTTCTTTTACAGTCCTCTCAGACTTTTACGGCCTTTTAAAAAGGCAGTGTATGTAGATCAGAGTGTTCCTTGGCCAGATGCTTTCACGTCCCTGAGTAAAAGTTGACTACTGCCATTTATTTGCTGCTGGGTAATATTTCTCTTCTGGCTGCTGGGACAAGAAGCAGCTCCACAGCCACTTCAAGGTCTATGAGCACTCACACACCCAGCACTGCTGGTGGGATTATGAAGTAAATGCTATCATTAGAAGGACTTTAGAAGGAGTTAAAATATTTGCAGGAAGATTAAAAGATCAGATTTTTTATTATTCTGCTTTGCAACTGAGACAGAAGATTAGCCCTGGTTGTAAGCCCTCTCTGTGTTCTGTATATTGCATACCACCTGCCTTGAACTTGTCTAATTTATGCATTGCTTCATCATCCCATCCCAAACATCATTTAGAATTACCATCCAGGCTATACTCCCCAGACCCCTTCATGTAGAAACTGGAAACTTCATCCTAGCTCTGTACACACCAGCTCCCGGCTGGAAGGAGCTGCCTTCCCACTGTTCCGGCAGGCACAAAGGTGCCTCAGTGCTCCTGACAGCTCCTTGCTGTTTTTAAAAGCACTTCAGTTCTCAATGACTGGGCAGGACGCACCCCAAAGCTGCATCATTTGGGTCTTATAGAAACATTTGAGCCTTTGCAGTGTGAAAGCTGGAGAACAAACTCACCTTTACTTTTCTCCCTCTTTATTTTTTTTTTAAACAAAAGAAAATGCAGTAGTACCAGCCCCAGAGTGAGCAATTGCTGGTGAAATAGCATTTGCTTTAGGAGATAAAAGACATAGGTAAGTGGTAAAAATAATGCAGAATACTATAAAAAGGAATAAACATGAGAAATAATTGAAGTCCCCAATAGTCATGCATGAGCCAAATATTTTAAGCTTTTTCCTTTTGCTTTCCTTTACTTTGGAAGACTTACTAAGTAGAGGGATATATTTGGAATTTTCATAATGTGTTAGATAAAAGTGATGAGCCAACTGACATTATTAAAGTACATTATTACAAGATAAAGCTTTCCTTTCCAATCTGTAATCAAATTTCACATCTCTGTAATCCTTCTTGAGCTTCACTCATAATTTTCTGTAAGTGGAACTTACTATTTACATTAATTTTTTGGACTGTGCCAGTGAGAAAAGCAAAGGCAAGAAGAAACAAAATAATGTTCCTAGTCACTCATTTCTTAGAACAAGATCTTCTCCTAAAGATGCTCATATGGCACGGGTTTGTGCTTCTTCTGGGGTATAGTGAGTGTTTGCTGTGTCTGGGTTACATCAGGGCCCTGCTGAAGTCAATGGGAGTTTTGTGCTAAAATGTATCTCGCAGGCTGTCGCTTGGGCAGATGTCCACCTCAGGCTACAGCAGAAGCAAAATCACCACATTTGTTTTCACTTCTGACCTGATGAAAGTAGGATTATATTACTTGTATATTTCATTCTGATTTTTTTTTCTGATTTAAACAAAGATACCACTGTGTTACACTCTGATACCAAGTACTGAGCAGAAGGCTAGAGAAGTCAATTACAACTGAAATTGCAGACTTTGTTTACTGTTGCCTTGCTTTTAACTCAATGTTTTTCTTCATAGGCAATCAACTTGTAATTTTCTTTCTTCAGCTTGTACTCTTGTGTCTCACAGCACGAGCAGTGGTACTGCTCACTCTGAATTCCTAGATTCTTCTCATATTATGCCACGTCCTTCATATTATTTAACTTAAGCTTTCTCCTGCATTGATATATTACAGGGGAAAAATGAACATAACTTCTAACAAGTTGTCAAGTGAGTGTAAAAAAACTGAGCAATGCTTAGACAGTAAACGCTGACTGAGCCAATTTTTCACTATGCAAAATATATTTATTAGTATTTCCCTCAAATAATCCCAGGGCCCAGAAACACTCTTCCAGCGACTGGCTAAATCTGATTTTTGTTTGTGACCAGCATGAATGCTGACCTTTGCCTTCTTGACTGATCTTTGCATCTCCTAGAAAGTTCATGGAAAGGTCACAGACCAGCATTGACTTCCTCCGTGTGTGCCTGCATGTGCGTGTGCCTGCACGCCTGTGTGTGCATTTGAGAACATGCACACGTCTCTGTGTGTGTGTGTGTGTACATGTGCATGTGAGTGTATGTGGGGACATCATTCTGCCATTGAAACCATGGCTGGTCTTGGCCACCGATGCTTTAGTTTTCTGTTTGTGGAAATTTGGACCCACTTATACCAGCTGAGTCAAGCCAGGCAAAAGGGCACATCATATTTTCACTTACCAAGCACCTCTATTTGCCTTACTTTTCACTGGCAATTGCTCCTGATTTAACTTTTAAGTTTTGTCTCTGTTCAGATACATCATTAGCTTAAGGAAATGGTACTACACAGGATATCTGGCTTTGTGAAATGAAAGGACTAAACTGTGCCTTGAAACGACTACAGAAGAAATGGCTAATACTACTTTTTCTTAAATACATGCATACTAAAGAGAATGAGTTCGTCCCTTAGATTGCTTTGGCATAGGTGCCTAAGAGAAATAAAAATGATTTCTTGTGTATTCTTTAGCTGATTCCTTTTCACAGATAAGTTTAGCACTGCTTGTCACTGCAAAAGAGTGCTATGAATCTCAGGAAAGCTGCTCTGCTGACACCATCAGCTGTACAGCACACACTTCCAAACCAGACCTCAGAAAGCAGCACTCTTAGAGGGCTTTAAATCTCTGCTCAGAAACTCTATCTATTTACAAACAGCAAGAATAGCTCTGAAATTGTGAAAAATGCACTCTAGTCATATTTAGAATGATTGTGTGTGGAGGATATAACAATACTTTTCAAGACTGTAAGCACTGCGTATATTCATATCTTATGCTATTTATCTTGCAGATGTACAGTGCAGGAAGTTGCTGGCTGCAAGCTGGTAAGCTTGTAGCAGTGAGAAGGAAAGATCTCTCCCTTTGTCACTGGCAGTATATCACTGCAGCTGTGCCCTTTGATTACACAGAGGGCTCCTCCAGCCATTAATAATAGGGAACACTTTTTGTCTGGTGAATGCTTCTCAATGCTGTCCTCTAACACCTAGGCTTTGCAGTGAGGTAGAAGAGGTAAATTAAGGATTGAGCTTGTTCATTTTACATTTACACTAGATGTGTAAACAAGGATAACCTTTGTTTTCTTCAGAAAAGAAAAGATGTCATTCTTTTTCCTACCACAGTGACTACTTTTTACAGAAACAATATAGTATTCCCAATTACAACTTGCTGAGGAAGTGACACTAATGAATCACAATAATGCTGCCACAGCATCATGGAAAGTGCTGTGACGCCAGCCTTCCAGATTAATTGCATCACATATAATAGCTGAGCCACATCTGCTAGCCAGGTGTATCAGTGCAAAAGATTTTCCCAGAAAAGCAGAGCTTAGAGGAAATCAATATATAGGCTGAATGAAGCCCTAGGTATGAATATTGCATTGCCAAAATTAGATAGCTATCAGAAATTGTCACAAGTAATTGATGCTAAGATTGGAAAATTCTGAACTGGTGTAAACCATTTAGAGCCAGAGACCACTACAAAAGGCATTTCATGCTTGATCTGCAAAATGAATCAAAATTAATACTAAGCTCATGAGGCATGCCATTGCTCTTACTTCTTGCAGCACAGTGTATCTGAACTGCTCCGGAGAGGTGTTTGCAGTCAGTGGTGCGTGGAATCTGAGTCTGGCCTGCATTGATCATCTCCCACAGCATTTTTGAGACAATAGGAAAAGCTAATGACCATTTGTCTCAACACCGCTTTTAGTCATGTGTCAAAACCTTGCTTTAACCCACCCTGACTTTTATTTAAAATGAGGACTTTTGAGTAGCAAGAAACCCCAGCAAAAAATGATGACCCTCTTTGAAACAAAGCCTGCTCTTGCTAGCTGTTATTTTACATCCTTTGCTCCTTCCTTGCTAGAGGTAGCCATCCTCTCAGCCAGGCCACAGATAGATTTGCACTGGAGGAAAGGATTCTACAAAATGCAGTTGTTTTGGAGGTATTGCAAATATCACACAGAAACTTATCATTCCTGTATCTGCGTTTATCCCCAGATGGTACCCTCTATTTATATTTTGGTAGAATCCACAGTTACTTCATTGATGGCCCTATGACTACAATACGTTCCTCTTAAATCTGTGCTGACAACTTATTTCAGTCTTGGAGTCAGAGTTTGATTTCCTCAAGTTGAATGGATTCCCTGAAGCTGTAAAGAAAGAAGAAAGCGCATATTTGTTACTGAGTCAAACACGGAGCTGAAAATCTCCAAACTGGAGGCTTTGGCCAGCATGCTGCACTGCTCTTTTCCTCAGTTACTTGCTTCATGATTTAAGAATTTGGAAGCTGAAGCAGCTTCAGGATGCTCCCTGGCCCCAGCAGTGGGCATGCACGAGCGCTGCTGCCCACCTCCCTCCAGAGGTGTCTTGTTTTCCTGAGTCCTGTCTGCAGGCAGTGAGGTAGCGCGTCATTCTGGAAACAGCAGTAAATCATTGGCAAGAGAGCCCATCCTGAGTTATGTGAATAACATAACATATATGAAGTATTTTTTTGTATAGCGCTGTTCTTCCACCAACACATAACTTAGCCGAAAAATACTGTCTACCTATATGAGTAGTCAAATAAAAATTAATTAGACATGATTCACTAAATTTCACCATGAGAACATATCAGTGAGTTTAATATATTTTTGTAGAAATCCAGAAAAATATACAAAGCTTACTTTTTGCTATTTTTATAGCCTACCTGCCCCAAATACAGTTATTATATTGGTCACTGAATTTAAATGATGAATTTTCCTGCTTTTAAAACTAGGAGGAAAAAATCACTAGACTTCTTATCAGGAAATAGTGATAGACTTTTCAAAAATGCACAGCATCTTGAAAGTTTGGTTTCATATCACCATTTATATTCCTGAGAAATAGACATGTCTCACATTCTGTAGCAGTGTTTTGTGACATTTGGATTTACAATGCTCAAGTTTAAGTCTCTAGCCCTTTGCAGTCTGTCAAAAACAGCTTCTCTGTCCATTTATTTTTGTCTTCTACGCTCAGTCTGAATATATTTTGTAAATTTATACTTGACAACCCTCGTATTTCAGCAGCTGGCTTTGTTTCACAATGTACCTTGCTTGCTCTGTTGCATTAGCTGAAACAACAAATTTAATCCATGATGTCAATAGTAAATTATAGTGGAGATGTAATATATGCCTGACATCACTAAGGTCAAGGCCATGGTGAAAATATTGCAAGTAGATCCAAAGGGTGTCCTTATAGTGATGGTTGCTTGCTGCACATTTAGTGTAACAAGGAACAGATTAGTGCTGTACACTGCATTATGTTAGCCTTATGGTTATAGCCAGCATAAAACTCTGGATAACGTAAGAGTGCTCCCTCAACATGAAAGGAGGTTCCAGAGAAGTTTGCTATGTCATTATATTTCATATTTTCTAACTGATAAATAATTAAAACAAGAATTACTTTACTGAAAAGATTCATTTAGAGCACATATTTTCCATTACTCTAACTGTTTGGAGGGGTTGGGGGAAACATTTATTGCATACCTTACCTAAACTACCTTGCCATTAAAGTATCTAAATTACCTCAGTGAATTCTGAGCACAGAAGTGGTTGATGAATTGCTTTTTGCATAAATGCACTTTCCCTTTGCTAGAACCTAATTTTGCATATGAACACACACACACACACATGGAGAATAAGGCAACTACTGAACTCTCTGAAGAAGAAAAATTGAAGTCTGGAATTTTCTCTGTGTAATGAAGTTTTTCTAAACGTTGCTTGTATTATAAGCATCTGTGGGATCTCTGAGGACAAGACAAAACTGGGCTCTTCTACAATGGCAAAAGAGCAGTTAATGAATCATTTTCTCCTGTGTGAAAGTGCTCATTCCTGTTAATACATCCATTTTTGTAGCCACAGTTTTTTTAATATCAAAATTAACTTTCAGTTTAAAAGTCCATTTCATGCCAAAGGGGAAAAAATATTGTGCCAAGTGAAAAATATATAATAAATAAACAATAAAAATAAACAAATTCAATGAATGGCATAATATGGAGATTTTTATTCCATCACCCTCTATTACTCTGGCATAAAGGGCTTCAACAACCCAAGGACTTTGAATCTGCAATTTATCCCTTTAACTTGGCTCTAAAGTATTTTCATTCCTCAATGAGAAAGGATTGGTTAAATTTACAAAAATGCAGAATATACCAGAGTACAACTATGGTGCTTGAATTTCCACATTCCCAGTCTGGATGCATGGAATTTAATAGGTTTGCTTCTCAGAAGAGTGGGTTACCTTCTGTTCTCGGTGTTCCTATCAGGAAGGCTTATGCAGATGGTACCTTTTGGCCTCTATTTCAGCTTAGTTTTTTGTATGTAAGTATAGCCATGGGGTGCAGGAACACACAGGGGAAAATGCTTGAACCCAGGTCTTGACATATAAATACACATTTTGGAAAACATGGGCATCAACCATCTCTGCACGAGCTTTGATCATCACGTGTGTTTGCCTGTGTTATTTACTCTTTCATTCAAATCCATACCAGACTAGAGTGACCATAATTAATTGTCATTGTAACTTTACTCAGTGCTATACGTGCAATGAGTTGATGGCTTTGGTTCAGTTCCTCTGGACCGCGAGTCAACACCATTTTTTGCCCATTGTAATACATTTTAGTGATGCCCGTGTTGGTCAAAGCAGCAAAGAAATGGAGTGATGGGCCATAGAAGAATCCTTTCTTGAGGCTGTCTGGCAAGTTTGAGTGAGGCAGGATGGCAGAAGGGAATTACTGAATCTTGTGCTTTTGAACTCTGGGCTGGTCCTTTGGGAAGGGCTGTTTTCATTATTAATAATCTGGTGGCCAACTGCCATGAAGGTATTGCTTAAAGGATGTAAATATTAATGAGAACCCCAAACACCGAAGTTCCTGTAATAGTCTCTTGTATGCAAACAAAAAGTAGAAATGTGAATTGGTGGCTGTTGGAACAAATCAGCAGTCTCAGTATGGGCTGCTTTAATGACTATTTAATCTTGTCCATAAAAGAAGTTTAAATAATGCTGTTGCATGCTGATGCTCTTAGCACTTGCTTTGGTGCATGATCTATGGCCAGTGTCTGCTCCAAGAATCAACAAATGTGCGTTATTCCATTAGCAGTATTCAGTTTTCTACAAAGCTTTACAATTTATTAGTTATTTATGTTAATGTACTAGTGCCTTATTTTACATATTTATAATATCTTCTTTCCTCTGTCATGAAAAGCAATGAAAAGTTTAGGTATTGCAGATGAGTTCAGCTTACATAACATTTACAAATGATCTTTATACAAACAGTGTCATAAAGAGTCCTTTCTGCAGTTGGAACTGCTTCTTTAACTTATTTGAAACTCTTGCTGACACCAAAACAAGACTGAGGCTTTTCTAATCCTCTGCTCCTTCTTCCCTGCTGTTTTTCAGAAAGGGGGCGAAACTCCAGCTGTACAAGAAGACATATTTTTTTTCCCGTAGACCTTGGGAGAAGTGCACAAAGAGGAAGAACATCAACAAAAGGTTGAAGATGTAGATAAGAAGGTTTCAGTAGTAGCAGTTTGGTGGAGTCCTAGAGGGTTTCTAAGTGTGTATTTATTTAACAATAAAGTAGCTGATCTCACTGGCTACGCAGCAACTTATTCCTGTACCTGCGTTATACAGCAGGGGATACAACGTCTTAGGCACAAATTAGTTACTTCTGAAAGGTTATTTTTCCTTGATTTCCATAGCACATGGTCTTCATGGCACTTCACAATTCTGAACATTGTCAGCAGCATGGCTGCAGAGGAGATGTCCTAAATACCCGCTTTTGAAGTGTCTCCATTACACCCAGCACCTTAGCTCTGCTCGTACAAGTAATATACCACACTGATGTCACTGTGGGCTAAGTGCAAGCAAAGGTACTGTGTTAGTATGATGCTTTCAGTTTTGTGTTCTGACTGTCTTGGATCAATACTGGAGCACAGCTAGTGTTGCAGTTGGGGCAGCCAACGACACATAGAAGTTGTGAGCAAAAGGACATATTTATTGGTTTTACATGACTTTTTATACCCTTTCTGGGACTGTGTGTTCATTTATGATTGGTTTAGCCAAAGACCAACAGTTCATATTTGGATGACTCTTTCTCTGTTGCAACTTCATAACTGGATGATTCCACCTACGGCTTGGCAGCTTCTTAATCTTGTTTACTCAGCTTTTCTTGGCACTTTCCAGCTCCTTCAAGGATACATGGGTATCTGTTCAAGGTCAACGTTAAGCTCGCATTCCGATCCCTCGGAGCAGCCGAGGTTTCCCACAAGCTAGTTCCATCTCTGTCTAGCATTGCAATTTAAAACCACATGCATGGGGTGACAAAAGAGAGTTTCATATTTCAGGATGGAAACCATTCGTTGCTTCCTTATAGGTAACTTCAATTTATATTTTTACCAATGCTAATGTTCTCTAATTACCTATCTTCAATACTTTTGGGTAGATTCTACTCATTCAACTCTATGACCTACTCTGCTACAACACCTCAGCAAAGGCTGAAGTTCACTACCAACTGATGTCTCCTAGGTGGTCTGTGTGAAGTGAGTTGTCAGCGTTGGCACAGTTTCTCTATATTTTATCCTGATTTTTTTGATATTTTTAGTTGCACACCTAGTTGTGCAAGTGGACATGTCCCTGAACACAATAACAGTGAAAGAAAATTTTAGTAAGAATGTTAATGTACTGTTTCAGGCGCAAATCTGCTTTACTGATTGAGGAGTTACAAACACCTTTTGATCAGCCGCAGACCACAACTGACTTCCACTGTTCTGCTCCTACAATGTGACTCAGCGTAAGTCACATCAGTTCCTAAGTTCCTGTGTAAAACAATGAACAATGCCATGCATTTGAGAATCCCTTATTAACTAAAAAATGCATCAACACCGACAAATGACTTTGCACAGGCCATCTAACAGACATGAGATGCTAATGAGTTTCAGCCTCTGCTGATGTGACATCGATTCATCTTAGCAACAAAAAGCTGTGCTCTGTTTTCCAATACCCAAAAAACTTCCAGTCCCAGAAAGCTGCTGTGAAGTCACAATCAATGGTTTCCAATAAATTTTCTTTTATTGGAAATAATATTTATTGACTTTTCCACAGGAATCTCTCTCCCCATCAAGGCTTTCCTGGTGAGACATGCCCACCATGCAGAGAGGTCAGAAGACAGCCCTCCTGAGTTCTTCACATCCTTCGTGACAGAGAAGCAGTATGCAGATCTAAGGTTTTTTCAGGTGAAATGGATTATTCAAAATGATTAGGAGAAAACGTCGCTTAAACCAGGAGGTCAGGCTCTCCTAACTGTTCAGCTCCATCCTCCTCCTCTTCCCTTCATGGCAAAGCCTTCCTAACTCTGTCCCTCCTGCAGTAGTGCCTTGCTCCTGTCTCAGCAGCACTGGCTCCAGTGAGGGCTTTCCTTGCCTGACACGGGCTTTCTCTTGCTACCACTTGCCCCTCTCCCAAGTAATTAGGGCTGCAGAGCTGTACTCCAAAGGCACATTGAATCAAGGGCAGGCACAGGAGCAGAGGGTGGATTTTTGACTGGGAAAGCAGTGTGCCCGAGGATAATGCTTTTTGGAAGAGCTTGTATCAGGACCCAGAATGTCAATGGCCCCTCTATTCAGAAGCAGGCCAATGCCCATACTGCTGGTTCCTGTCCCAGTGCTAGAATATACACAACTGCCCCACACGTGCTGCAGTGCTGCTCCTAGAACTTTCACTCTCTCGAAATGGCAACCTTCCTGAATTAAAATATAAATACATCCTGTTATAAGAGGGAAGGGAGAGTTCTATTTTCTACAGAAAACCCCGTTGCTTTGAAAAGAAATATAGGGGAAATATATAGCAACTAAGACTAAACATTTCTCTTCAAACATGTAAAACTCCAAAGAACGAATAGACTCAATATGTACTCTCTGTTTCTGGACTTCCAGCAGCAAGCTCACTCAGAGCTCAAATCACTGGCAGAAATAAATTACAAGTCAGGTAATAGGAAAAAAATTCTGGAATAATTTTTTTCAGAAGTGTATATCATGCTAGGGCTTGAAAAACCGCTTTGGATTTTTCTTATAGCAGGTAACTTCTTCAGGGAAATTAAGAAACACAGTGCTGCTTATGGCTGCTGAAACACTCTGAAAACATATATTAATTATTATGAACATGTTATTCTTAAAGATGTAACTATATGCTGCTGCCATAAATTATTACTTGCACTGAAGCAGCCCCTAAGGCCATATCTGAAAGAGGAGACCCAGGAGTGCATCTGGAATGTGCACCCAGTGGTGGGAGTGCCTGCTCCGGCTGCCTCTGAGCCTCCTGCAGGTCAGACCCAGACGAGCTCAGGTTTTCTTCCCCCAGCTTCTCATTTACCATCGTCTTCCCACAGAAGGGACACTGACGGGCTTCAAGCATTCCAAAGTTGCCTCATCAGGGTTCCTGCTTGCCAGCTCCCAGTATGTACCAGATGCTCCAGCAGTGAAAGAGGCAGTCATGACCTGGACTCCCTTGTACTGGAAACCACACAAAGCCAGAGCAGTTTTCACAGTCCCTGCATCAAAGGTTTACAGTCTTACATACTAGATACTTCACAGACGGATACTAGAGGTCTGCCCTCAAGAGTATGCAAGAGTCCAACAGAAGGGATAAATACAATGAACTTGAGAAAAAATCTTTCTGTGAGTTCATTCTATTTTTTAAATTAGCTTAATACTTGGGAAGGTAGCAAGGCCAGGTGAAGAAGTTTCCTATGACAACATTGTTTAAGTAAGAGATAGATAACATGCTTTATTCAGACAAAAAATTGTCAAGATACTATTTTGTACTATTATTTAGCTTGACAAAGTGAAGTTTAAATTGTAAAATGCATTACCGAATGCTGAAGGGTTTGATCTTGCTCAGGCATAAATGGGTGGGTTGTTTGCAATGGCTGGGAACTTTCTGATTAGATAATTTGTTATAGCTTATTTGTCAAAATCAGACACTTTAAAAGGAAAGTTGCAATGACTTCTTTGTCGGGAAAGTTTTCTTAGCTTTGTTTTTGTGGTTAAAAATAGGGATAAAAGAGAACAGGCAGACTTGTCCCAACTGAGACTTGCCTGGGAGTCTCTGCTATCCCCAATCCACTCAAACTGTTCACAGCACGACCTGCAGAACTCCTGATCAAATCTATGATCTTTATACTCATTTATTTGTTCCCTTGGCTCTTTTGCTGTGGTTTCACTCTCCCTTTTTTTCTCACATTTTACAAAGTTGTTTATTACAAACTCTGAAAAGTCTTGTGGGCCCAGAAAAAGGTTTCTTGCTCTGCTCCAGCCTGTTCCTCTCACCTCCAAAAATAGGGAATTTCCCATATGCTTAGTGCTGGGGTGCCAGGTTAGCTCCTGTACATTAAAACTCATGTTTTGTTGGTTCTCTCTAGGACAGCTCTCAGAGGCAAGGCACATCCCCCACCCCTAAGCTCTATTTAAAGTAGCAGAATATTTCTGTTGTGGCTAGAAACACGTCTGTGCCCTGCCTTCCCTGACCTAGGCACAAGTATTTACAGATGCTTCAGGTTCACTTGCAGAATGCTACAAAAATTCAAGACCCTACTTATAGCATATACAAGATTTTTGGAAAAAAACCCTAACCCTGTAAAAGGATCTTACATTTTCTTCATCTTGGCATTTACGTCTGCTCTGCTGGCAGAGAGCTCTAATTGTCAGGGACACAATAGGCTGTGCTCTTATCTGTGATTAATAGACATGATCTTTCCAGAATGATAAATGCAGGTAGGTAAAGTCTCTCTGACTGTATCTATGCTACATCATAGATTATTAAAACCCTTACAATGTGGACATGATAATAAGCATCCATGGTGTGTGAAAGTGCTGGCTAAGACTTCTTAATGTCTGGGGTTTGATTTTTATGATTTTAATAAGGCTTTGTGTGGGAACATCCTCCACAACATTGAAATTCAGTATTCAGTTTCTTAGCTGTTGCTCAGCCCTCTGTTCTGGTGATTTCCCCCACATTCCTTGTTGAGATTCCCTTTAAGCAGGAAGAGGAATCAGTGCCCTGAGCAGCAGGACAGCCTGGAGCTGCAGGAGAAGTGTGCACCATCCCCAGCATGGGTCCTGGGGGTAAAAGAGGAACAAATTGGCATTCCTCACAGCAACTTGCAACCCTCTCTTTTCCTCCTTTGCCATGGTGGCACCAAAACCTCTGCATACATTTTCAGAACAACAGCAGCTTCAACTGTCGTTGTCGACGCAAGGGCTGTCACAGTACTCTGCCTGTTCCTTGGTTCAGCTTGGAATGACAAAACTCTTTCCTACGTCATCCCCTTCTCTTCCTTATGCATCCCAGGACAGCATTCCCCTGGCAGCAGGCTATGTCGTGACTTAAACATTTGAGGCCCAGCACGGAGTTAAGGGGTTTACCTCCACAGGGAGACAGGGTGCCAAGCAATACCTCCTTCCTGACTTGCTCTCTGCCCCAGGATAGGGTTTAATATTTATCACCAAAATGATAAAATGCAGTAAGTAGGAAAATACACACCAGATTCAGCTCATTCATTATAACACAAAGCAAACATTTAAATATGAAGTAAGAGGTTTTTTGTTCTAGACCAGCCCTGCCTGGCCAGTGCTACAGAACGAAGTTTGTATCTGAGTGCCAGAAAGCTTGAAAGTGCACATTCTGATGATATGATTTAAATCATTTGCTAGTTCAATGTCTTTATTCACAGCCTACTTTGGAAATCTCATCTCTTGTTAAAAGCAAGAAGTCTTAGATAAACCTAGGAGTGAACGGGAGGGGGGTCACGGGGAGTGGGGTCAAGCAGGCAGTGGGGTCAAGCAGGCTTCAGTTCTTGGATGTTCACACAGATCTGCACAAGATACTTTAGGGGAAGGTCAGTAAAACTCCAAAATGTTTTATCTTTCTCATCTGTCTTTACTTCCTTGTGTGCTTTTTAGTGACTTCAAAGGAAAATATTCCCTGGTTTGTAGGCAATGGTATGTATTTTTAAAGCTGATGTGGTGATTGCCAAAGGCCAATGTATCTATTGCATTATGTGGATCAACAGAAGGAAATTGGATTGGTAAAAGTGACTTAAGGCAAGGAAAGAGAGGGCTGAGAGCCCTTGCTCCTCTTCAAAGCCACAGGCAGCACAGACTTTGTATTTGAAAGACTTTTCAACTAGATACAAGTGTGACAAACTGAGTCTTTTAGGAAACTCACACCATTACAATGCCTCAAGGGAAGCATTTGGAACAGTATTTTCCTTTTTTTTTTTTCTGCTAGAAATGTTTCAGAAGGCTGAGAGCCTCTGAAAGTTTTTGCAGTCATCAACTACCAGCATTTATATATCTCATGCCATCCAGTTCTGAGAGGAAGAATGGCAGTTGCAAATGACATCCAGCATAATTAAACCCACCCATTATAGAGATTAAGAATCTGCAAATGCTGTGGTACCTAAGATGCAGAGCACCACACTACTATGCAGATGGAAACATCTGCAGTTGAGATGTGACATTCAGAAATGTGCAACAAGATTTTCAGGCGCTCTTGCAGTCTGAGATGCAGGCCACACACCATGAGCAGATGGCTCCACTATGCTTCATCATACACAGAAACATTGATTTGTTGTCATGCCGTGGTGTAGATTTTTGTTGATAGCAGGTTAATGGCATTTGGCAATAACTATAGTGGAGACTCTTCTCCATTTTTTTAGTGACATGGGTTATTTTTCCACAGAGACACACAGTGTGGTGCCGAGAAGTCCCCTCTGGCATTTCCTCAGACCACCATGGTGGGTCTGGGGAGACTGTGAGGAGGGGGAAGGAGCAGCTCAGCTATTCTCTATTTGCATGGAAACCAATGACCAACCAGGAGATTTTGGCTTACGTATAGCTGTCTGAGGTAAGCTTTGTGATGAGGAAGTTTTTGGTACTTGGATCCTGAGCAGCATTAATTTTGGTGTATATATTCTGCACCAATCAATGCATAGTGGAGAAACTTGTAGAAAACTGACATGAGGGTTATATCTGCTTTTTTAATCTCAGGTTTGTGATAAACTTCCAGCTAGAGCAGCAATGGCCAGAAGAGCTTTGCAGTAAAGGCTGATCAGACTCTTCCACCTCTAAAACTACTGATGGTGTTGCTTACCTCCATGTTAGACAAAACAAATGTTCAAACCTCTGCTCTGGTGTCCCTGGCAAATTACACCCTTCTGGGGAGATCTGGCAGTTACGTTTATGTCCTTGAAGCCTTACCCAGTTAACCTATCAAAGCCTCTGTCTTCCACAGGGGCAACTCTGTTTCACTGAAGGACTTCACCTGACAGCCCCAGATTGGGAGTTTACAAGAAACAGAAGCAAAAAAGGTCTCACAAGGGTTCTCCCTCAGAAAAATGTTTTGAGTCCATGACTGGCTATGTCCACATTATAAGTCATCTCTCTTGAGACCTTGTCTTGTATCAGGATTTATAATCTGTCTAATTACTAGATTTCCTCTAAGATTAATTAGTTGCTACAGATATCCAGTCCCATTTCTGTATATCAACAACACTTAACCTTGTAATGAGTACCAAGAAAATATGGGCAAGACCATCTCCTAAATAATGATGATAATGACCAAGATGATAATATTCAAACACATTGATTATGCACATTTATTCCCATAAAGCACACAAGCCATAGAATCTTTGTGTGCAGAGGTACGGTATGTAAACATTTTTACTTACATGAATGAAGTCTTCTGTTTTTCAATAACAAAATTTATAAAGAGTGAGAGGATGAATTCTCAACAAACCTAGAATTTGCAGGTGGAAGTACTGTCAACGAATCAACCGGAGAGAGGAATCAAAACAATGAAAGAAATTCTGGAACAGCTATATTGAAACAACCACCCTGAAGCCATGTGGGCATTATTGGATGACATATGCGTGGAAGACCAAAATAATTACTTTTTTTGTCAGCTTGAGGAGATTTTAACTGGTTGAACAACTGTAGAAGACATTTTGGGAAAAGCGTTAGACTAGTGACCTGATTAAACAAAGTTAAGTACATATTTAAAGGACTTGCTGTCTGGGGATCTTAATTATTATGGACAATTTCCATGTGTGTGTTTACTTTAACATTGTCTCCTGCTGGAGAACAGCTGGCTGCAAACAGGCTAGCAAGGTAAACAGAAACAGGTCTGCAATGCTCAGCAACTCAGACAAGTCTCATCACCAGCACAAAACTGTTGCCAACCTGACAAGCATAAAATTTCTTGGAAGGATCCACAGTTTATAGTAGTTGTGCCTTGTGTATTGTGCCATAGTCCAGCAACAAGATATTCTGGTCATGTTGATACAGTCATTGCATGTCAAATACCGAGGAAAGAGCATAGATACTTACGAAATGATTTTCCTTCTGAAATATGTAGGTTAATTTGGTGTTTATTAATAAACCAATGCTCTGTTCACCTACAGTGTAATGCAAGTAGAACTGGCTAATGCCAGTTTGAGGGCTTATTATTTTTGAGTTAATTGCTATTTGTTCAACTCCAAGAGTGATCCAGGTAATTTGCAAGTTAATATAGAATGAAAAAAACCACCCCAAATAACCTAAATAAAACACCTGGAAAAAAAGGAAAGGGGAGGTAGCAGTGCATATAAGACAGCAGAGCCAAGCTATGAACTAAGGGCTCAGTGTGCTCACCTTTAGTATAGTCTGTCAAACAGCTAGGGGTGCTGGTGATTCTTTTGCCAGGAGCTAATGTTCTTATGCTGGGAAAAGAGGAGAACTTAATAGAAACAGTGATTATGTTTCTGTAGTTTCCTCCCTGAAGCCTTGGGTTTGGCTTTTTTTGGCCCTGGATTCCCCTGCATAGCTAACAGTGCTAGCATAAGGACCTGGCTGCAGCATGCACCTGTGGGACACAGGTGATGAGTAGCTGATAAAAATAATTTTGAAAAGCTCTGAACAGTAACCATTTTTTCCTATTAAACCAGGGTACAGGTCAAAATCACAGCTGGAATACTGGCCCAGTCTTTACATGCAATTTTATTGCCTCTCACAAAGCTTAGGTGTGTGCAGTTATCACTGCTCAAAATAAGACCATATTCTTTTGCTTTGGCCTCCTGCTTTGGTAGCACAAATTGATCTGTTAAGCAAACCTACTGGTCTACCTGTCTACATGCCTAACTTTTAAATGACTGTTTGAGGTGAATCTTATAGAAACAAATATTAACAGAGCCATGCGAAGAAAAGGCTGCAGAGACTCGAGTTACTCCATAGTTCGTATAGAGGGAAGATGTACAGAAAGAGATGAAAACAGATGTACTAGGGAAAGGTTATCCATAGTATTGAGTAGTGGAATAGATACTGGCAGAAAAAAGCAAATACCTAATGATGATGCCATGGTTTTGAGCTTAACAAGATAAGAGAGTTGAGATGACTGAGGAGACAGATTGGTTCTGATGGAGAAAATGAAAAGAAAAAATTAACATGCTTTTGTTTTGGAGAAGGACAATCTAATGTAGTAATTTGTGGCAGACCTCAGAGAAAGCACCAGGGGCAAGGATGCTGTATAGGACAAAGAGGCAAAAAGCAGGCTTTGATGAGCAATTGGAGAAAGTGAAGTTGAAAATATAGAGAAGAGTGGAAGTAGAAGAAAACAAACAAACAAAACCCAAGAAACAGAATGGTGTAAAAGTAATTAGGAGACTGCAAGTACCTCACGTACCCCTTATCTACCTTCTCATGAACTGACTGAAGTGTACATTAAAGTGCACAAATAAGGAGCTTCTTCCCTCATCCTCAGTGATAATGAGCTAAGTAAAAGCGATGGAAGCCTGTGGCCTAGGAAAGGTACTCTGCAGACAAAAATGCAATAAAAATAAAAGTTAAAATATCAGCCTTTGAGGAGTGGCCCAATATATCAATAGCATGGGCTGCCTAATGGTATGGAGGTCATTTCTGGGAGGCATTGTTCTTGTAGCCTCCCCTTTCACAGGCAGAAGGACAACTCCACGTGCATTATTCTGGTCTCAGTAGTCATAAGGCTGTGATGGACTGGCCTATTTCACTGGCAGGGCTGAAGTACGAAGTGTAAAAATCTGTAAGTATGTTCAAGGAGCAGAAATAGTGGTTTGGACCTCTAGGTTTCAAAGGAACTATATGGCAGCAATGAGACAAATATAATTATGTTTTTCACTCTCATATTCCACAGAGAGTTAATACTTCCCAGGATGTTGCCCTACCAGTCAATAAATAGCCATTTGCCTTATTTCATTAGTTTTCAGATTAATTCATTTGTTCCGTGTTCCCTGTGTTTTTTACTAATATGTGCCAGATAAAAAGTTTAATATTTAATCACTAAGATGGGGAGATCAGCATTTTTGGAAGTCATTGGACTCAAGTGCAATGGATTAAAATGAAGAAACTTTTGAGTTTCATTGCTGACTGCCACGTAAAGGCAAGATCATACTTTGCCTCAGTTTGTCATCCTTTGGTCTGGCTTCACGTAGCATGTTCATGGCGAAGGTATATTGGCAAAGAATTCTTGAAATCATAGAGACAACAAACATCATGAAAAGGTTAGTTTATATTATTTTTGGGCAGTGCATGACACTGCAGCAATCCTAGTGTGATCATGCACTCACACAGCTCTCAGTGACTGGAAGAGTGTGCTGCGTAACTGCCAATTATGTTGCCATGGCTCCTGAATGGCACCATTTTGTTGTTAGAATGGAAAAAGGATGTGTATAAGGGAGTGAAATGT
Organism: Phaenicophaeus curvirostris; assembly: GCF_032191515.1. Classification (NCBI taxonomy): domain Eukaryota; kingdom Metazoa; phylum Chordata; class Aves; order Cuculiformes; family Cuculidae; genus Phaenicophaeus; species Phaenicophaeus curvirostris. The sequence continues at coordinate 18,267,806 of NC_091398.1, read as the reverse complement.
AAGGAGATGGGAGAGGAAAGTTTTCTGCGGTGCACTAGGGGAATGTGGGCAGCATGGCTAACGTGACAGGTCACGATGAATGATGTTACATGAAGAGTGGCTGGGCCAGAGGTGTGCATGCAGTGAACGTCTGCCCTCGACGAGCTGGGCAACTTAATGGAAGTAAGCAGGAAAAAGCTCCTTTCTATGACAGGATTTCATCCCCCTCTCTTTGTCAGGACCTTTCATCTGAAAATGTAAGTCTTGTAGCAAGGATGGCCATGGGCTACAATGCATTAACCCGTTTTGACATCAGGGTAACACAGTGGAACAGCTTCATCATAAAGCAGGAATCACACAGACTCCCTTCAAATCAAACACTCAGATACTGAGCTTGCTGTTGATGAAATAATCAGCACCTCGGTTATTGACAATTAGCACAAGCAAATTTGACTCTGGCTGTACAAAGCAAACTCACTCACTGAGACTGGTATTAGGTATTCAGAACTGTTGCACAAACAGAAGTGTCTTGATTGATCTTTCAGGATTTAACTTAAAGACAAACTGGAATAAAAGTCTTATCTAAAGACAAAAATGTTTTATTTCATTTGGGGAATTTAAAACAGTATCTTTGCTTATGCAAAATTCTGATAAATAAAATACTTGACTGAAGCATTTTGCCCATGTCTGGTTAGCAATGCCGTGTCACTGAAATATTTTGTGAACAGGTAATATTTAGTTCCAGAACACAACTAACATCCTGCTCTGGTGACTATTTGGAGGTATTATTGACAGCGATATATGGAGAGGAGTGAGTAAGGTTAAAGTGATAATGAGGTAGAATTTATCCCAGTAATCACACCATTTCCAACACCAGTCATCCTGAGAAAAAGTTAAGGAAACTACCAAAGTCTCCTCTGAGTAGAGATTTCCTTTACGTTGTAGTTTCCTCTCTTTACTAATGAAACGTACCATTAATGTGCCAATAGTCAGGACTTTTTCATGTAGTTTTGCACTGAAATCTACTGTGTTGGCATCTTCCTGTACTAAGAAAACTATTTTATGTTATTGGCCATGTCCAGCTCTGTCCATGTTCTCTCTTGGGAGAAAATGCATCATGAAGGGAGGTGTTAGGACTGGGTGAGCTCAACACCAGAGTAATGTGACATTGCAGCCCCAAGTGCTGAAATATAAAGGTAATGTAAAATATGGACAGTCTGTGTGGCTCTACTGTAAAGAAAATTGTGTATAAAACTTGTAAAAGAATTCTGCATCTTGTTGGTGATCAGCTCCCTAGAAGAACAGCATTTTTCTACAGCTAAACAGTGTATAATGTAGGCGGGTTTGTCTTTTTTTTTTTTTTCTCTTTTTGACTGACAAAAGTTCAAGCCGATTCACAATAAAATCAATTAATGTAAACTTTATGTAACTCTTCATTGGCTGTCAAGGACAACCAGGACCTATCAGATAAAAAAGCATGTTCCCCTCCTGTATCCAATTTTTATCTCAATGCATTACTGTGAGTTGTCCTTTATGTGAATGTTTGATGAGGAATCATGTTTTTTGGAGCCCTTTTTAAGACAGACAAAAATTAATTGGTCCCACTTTACTGACCTACATGAGGCAATTTATCTAAACATTGTGATGTAGTCATATATAAAAGTTACAGCAATTCTTTCACTGTTCAAACCATGTAGTGACTAACTTTATTTGTGTATTTATTTCAACACATTAGATACGCAGTCATGGGACTATACTCAAAAGTGTATCAACAGTCCCCTTTCTCAGGCAATTGCATTTTTGAAAGCTTTAATTTTGTTGTACCCAGATATAATCAAAGAGGAAATATGTCTTTAACAATGAATGAAAATGGTTTGGATAAAATAAAGTCTCAGATAAGCACAAAATTAGAACAAAATCTTTACTAGGTCTTTTAGGGTATTTTTATGTGAACATACAACTATCAGCAGTTTTCTTCCTATTTTCTATCTCTTCTCTGGGTCACTGGGCAGAGTAACAGGTGAGATTTGTCGTTCTTTTCCAGCTACTATGCTGTTAATTTTCTTGCAGATATGCCCTTGATTTCCAATTTATTAGCCAATATGGAGTGTTATAAACTAACATTTGTATATACAAGAAAGAGGAAATACGGAACAGTACCAGAAAAAAAGCCTCAAAGTATTTTCAGTGCATTGAAGTAGTAAAATAGTAAAAATAGTTAAATAGCATGTAAATCTTACTATTTCAGGTACAACACATACCAAGGCGTGTATAAATATCTACCCCAGCCCTTTGATGAGAACTAGTGGCCATGCATAGCCACACTGCGCTCACTGGAGCTTGCAGAACTAAGTGCAGGAGCAGGGCTTCACGTTCTCCTGGCTCTGCTTATGCCGAGGAGCCCCTTTCCTACTGCAGTCAGCTGAAGAACCGACTTATTTAAGCTAAGAAAGTAAAATCTGGCCTTTGGCAGATAGCCCTACCATTTCCCATGCAGTATGTCATGATCTAAAATGCACAATAAAACACACATTAAATGATAGTCATGGAATGAATGTCATGATTGTTACAAGGTCCAGACACAATATATCAGAAAGCAAGCGCAGCATTACATGTTAGAAGTCCACATCAGCTGTGGGGGAATCTTGTGTTAGCATTTGTTGGTGTTCCTTCAGGAGGAGCTTCTGTGCAATGTCAGAGCAACCAACTCAGAAGGAGGTCTGCCAGCGCTGGGGTTTGATCCTGCTCCCGGTCCTTACATCACACCTCGGAGAAAGTTGGAACTCATCCAAACAGGTATTTTCTTACCCTGGCTGGCAAACAAACCACCAAGGACTATATTGGCCTTCCTAAAAGGGGCATGGCAATTTGCCATCCCAGTGTACTAGCAAGGTCTGAGGAGTGTGTTCATTAAGGCAGAGTCCATAGTCTTTCTGGCCCTGCCTTTTATTGGAATAACAGTGATCTGATAGGAACAGAATAAATCAAAACCAGCAACCTTCTGCTAGATTTCAAACTGACAGTATCACTGATGGATGGATGAGGATGAAAAATGGTGGCAGCACTTGAGAGGCCCTCAGTGATCCACATCACAGTCAAACTCACCATCAAAAGTAATAAACAACTAGGTAAAAATGTACTTTTTGAAATACCTAACTATGTTAGCCTTTGGCCAATGCTAAGTAAGGTTTTTTTTGTTGTTGTTGCAAAAGTAAATAATGTATGTTTTATGACCACCAAGATAATTCTCTGCTTTCTCCTCTCCACATCAGATCCTCACAAGAAGAAATGATGCAGACAACTATTGTCCAATTAAGTAGACTGACTGATGCTTTTAACATTGATATTTCTTTTTCTATTTTCATCTGCATTTGGAAATAATAGAGAAGAAATAGCAGCTATGGAACTTCAAAGCACTTTCTAGCACTGGATGTAATTAGAAGTATTTCAGCTGCTCTTCCTACTCTGACAGCTCTGGTTTTCACATGAAGCATGCTCTAAACAGTAAGCAGAGAATGGATGACAGTTTACTCACACAAAGTTTTGGTCTAAGTATACACCAGAAGAGTTTACACTTCCAATCAGATTTTGAAATTCTGCTGGCTTTGCTCACGTCGCAATCATGAGATCTGAGGCAATGAAGATGCTTCACTGGTTAATGGACTGCACGTGTTAACCACGAAGCAGGGGTGTGCGTTCTTTGCTGAGCGCTTCTGAATTGCTCTGAGCGAGGCAGAACCGCAGGGTGGCAGAGGGGCTCCAGTCTGTGTGGCTGGATCCATCCAGCCCTTGTTTCCAGAGTCCATAAGGACAGTGATACAAGGAGAGGAGACTTTACTGTCCTGAATGGCCAGGACTTCATACATTCTATCTAGATTGCCTGGTACCCTGATGGAACTGGCTGTATGGTTTGTCTCTTCCCAGACAAAACTCTCCACTGACAAAACATTCCAGTTGCTGCCAGAAAAAAGATGGGACTAATGGTCTCACCATTACTCATACTAGGATAAGTCCAAAGCAGGTATCTGTCACTCAGCATTTTATTCTGTACCTCTCTTGCTAATCACCAAAATTTTAACCCTCCTAAACATATCAGTCATCTTCTCATAGCACTTCATATCATCCTGTATAGCTTTTTTCTGATGTTGCCATCAGCCATATTCTCCAGTAAAAGACAGAAGTACTAGACTCACCTGTATTCCTTCTGCTTTTTCTCCATCTCAGCTCACAGGGCACACCAAGTACGTGTTGATCCAGTGAAGAACACAATGCGACGCAAGGGAGCGGAGTGACAGAAATTAGATGTCCTGTGCCAGGCTGGGACATTCTTTTTCCACAGGAATGCACAAGGCCTGGTAAGTTTGCATTTCCTCTGCACACGGATGGACTCGACAAGCTGGATAAGCAGTTTAGCCAGTTATTTGTGTCGACAGGGCTTGCCATTTAATAGTTAATATTGTCTTGCACTGGATGCATTGTTATCAGGCCTCTAAGGTATCACATTTAATGGGCACAATTCACACTTCTCAAAACCATTATTCCAAGCTTCCTGCCAGCTCCTTAGTTTACTCAGGGTTCATATTTGCAAGGTTATTTTTGCAGCAACAAAGGCTGGAAACACAAGGCCCGATTCTCCACCAGAAAGCGCTGGCACAGTTCCGCCGCCTGCACCCTGGCTGCCTGCCTGCATGTTGGGACAACGCTGGAGCCGTACACGGGCTCCGGGAAAACTGTGGCTGACTGCCTGCAGGGACTCTCCAGGGCTGGTCACAAGCCAGGAGGCAGCCAGTCACGCTGACTTGTCTCTCCTTCAGGTCCATGGTAAAACACCTCTAACCAGCTTGAAAGCCATGAATTTTCTTACTGAGCTTTTCATTATGACAATCTCCAATTTCGTTTTTTTCTTTATCACTGTAGCCAGATGAGTGTCCGGCTCCTCCCTAGGCTTCACGACCCAGGCTTGACTGTACTACCAGACCTACAAGTTTGATATCTGCAGGCAGTGACTTGCAAATGAGAATCACACAGCAGCTGATAACATTTTATTGAAGGTGGGTGAATATAGGATCCAAGACACAAAGTATCCTGTGCCACAAACTGATGGGAAAGCAGGGAAGCTGAACAGGAGACAAAACCACTGCTCTGTACTTCAAAATCAGGAAATTAGGACATTCTTTCAAAACAGCAAATTATGAATATGGAAAATTACCTACAACCAGGAAAATGTGAAGCTAGTATTTTCAGGATTATATTTGTTCCAGTTTAACTGACTGTATCTGTCATATACTAACACAGACCTAAGCAGTGATGCGGTAGTTAAAGATAGGTTACTTTTTTTTTTTCATTGTAAACACAAATGTCATATCATATAGTTCAGCCGTGTAAGTCCACACCAGCCGAACCTCGTGAGATAACTGCCGTGGCTGGGCACAGTTCCTCCCCGCACTACACAAGAGTATACAGACCAGCTATGTTGTTTTTACTCAAAAAACAATGAGTAAAAAGAAAGTTGTTTGGGCTCAGTTCAAATACTGCCCATTTTTCCTTTGACAAAAAAGAGAAGAATTTAAGATAGAGATGGGAATTTCAGAACAAGTTCTTTGTCTAAGAACATACACTACTTCCTATGGATGCGGATCAACTATTTTTCATAATTCTTTCCAACATGGAATTCTGTCAGCACCTGGCGCTGTCAGTGGGATGTTACTGGAACATGCACAGTGAAGATTTTAGTCCAATGAGGACATTAGGTCCCAAAATGCAGGTGTGGCTTTCCTCTTAAAGACATGCACAGTGTAGATAATGCTGCTAAACAGCAGCCAGAGATCATGTCTACATGTAGCGTTATTCCTCCAAAATCATGTCTGCATCCTCCCTATTCCAGAAAAACAAGTGTATTTGATGCTGTGCTTAAGTAATTTTAACTGTAAATTAAAATAACTGAAAAGATTAAGATTTATTCTACAGTAAGTAAGTCTATACAGAGTTCTTTAAATATCTTTTGGATTATAAAGTTACATCCTACCATAATCTAGCTCTAAATTGCAGATAATACTGTATTTATAAATTATACATTCTCAGGGGATGAGAAATATTGCTCAAAACGCCATCCAAATGTTGAAAATTTAATATTTACACTGGATAGGTGCCATCCTTGTCTGGCAGGCTAATGGATCAGAAAAAACCGTCTGTGAAAACACAACTGTGGGAGTGACTGGGATCTTAGCAGTTTCTTCCCCCCCCTCCCCATTTTTAACAAAATTGTACTTCCTGGTTTTATGGCTTAAATCAGATTTTAAGAAGTCCATTATAATGCATCTGTTTAAAATATCAAGGGAAGCACAATTCAATAACAGTAAATGAACAAAAATGGGGGCTGTGAATTAATACTGTCTTTCTTGCTTAACTAACTGCCTCTTGTGTTAAAGCATCATTGACACAGTTCTACATCTCCATGGTCCTAAAGAGCATCATGAATTGTAAATAGCCAGTTGTGCCTTCGAATGTCTTCTCTTCCCCTTGCATTGCCCATGTCAGACCCGGTAGTCTTATGTATAGTAATCCAATCTTGCTGATTTTAAGTTAATATTTTAATTGAGTTAGGAAATCAAACACTATACAGCTATTTGTCTTTTTAGCAGTTTACACTTAGTGTTGCCATTTATAGTACCTGGAGAAAAAACCAGATAACAACCTATGCAAATAATTTGAGCTAATTCTCTTTCTTCTAGAGTCAATTTTAAATCTCCTCCATATGGCTGATACAGAATACTATAATGCAGTCGATGAAAACGTGGCTTCAATGAAGTCAACGAGTTTTGTGACTGACTTCAGGAGAGCCAAGATTTCATCCATTATATGTTTCTGTAGCATAGGGCCCAGCTGTATTACAGTAAAAAAAAAAAAAAATTAAAAAATCCAACAACAAAAGCCCGAAGCCATTAATCAACTCAGAAAGATCTGGTTAATATATTGCAAGACAGGCCTCTGTTGGATGGTGCGTGCCTTTAAATTCTGCAAGTACTTAAAGAAACCCTGCAGAAGAAGTGACACATGTGCAGCCCCAGTCTCTGGGCCCAGACAATATCCATCCTGCCTGCTGCAAGCATCGTGGGCTGCTGTAACTGTGCTTTTCTTCCTCACCCTTTGAGGCCCTTCTGACAGGCAGACTGCAAACTTCCCCAGACAGGACTCCTGCATTCGCTTGTCACAGCTGGACAGCGTTGGATAGTGAAAAGAGTGGGGTTGAAACTGGATGTAAACAACACGAGTTCCAGCCCTGCCCAGTGCAGGGTCAGACATTTGCCCATGGGGCCTTTATTGTGTCTTGTTAAACATAACCTATGGCGTATCTCTTTTTTTTTTTTAATTTTATAGTTATATATAAAATATATAAAAATATATAAAAATTCCATTGTCATAGATATAAAAATTCCATTGTCATAGATATAAAAATTCCATTGTCAAAGTAATGCTGCACACTCAAAACCACCTGCCATAAATCAGAATGCTAAATTTAGGGCAAAATAGAAGTTTCTCCCACCACTGAAACCTGGATCCTGCGCACATAAGCACGTACCCCGATTCATGCCCAGAAAACCCACGGAACAAACAGGATTGTTGATGCAGTGATATTGTACAGGTACTTGCTCAGGCAGAGTGCTACACAAAACAGCAAATGGCTGATCAACCAGACGACAGGGTTAGGTTTTTAAAGAACATATTGAAAAATAAAGGCAGCGCGGCTCTGTATGCTATAGCATAAAGAGGGATTTCCAAGGATTGTTCCCAAAATCCAAGAAATGCCGTAACTGATCCTAGAGAGCCTTTCTGCAATGCAAACCAACTCCCCGATCCTTTAATTTAATTTAAAAACTCTTCAAAGTTATTTAGGCGTGCACACACCTTAGCCACATGTATGTGGAATTCTGTAATGCTTTGCTGGCTTTTTAATTCATGTAAGTTCAAAGCTTTGATCACACTGTTGCTACTCTTTCAGCTTGCATTTTTGCAGTCTTTACATTATATCTGGTGACAGAAGACTGAAAATTTCATTACAAGGCAAAGAAAATAATTATTTAGCGTTCATTGAAAACGTATGTATTTCCATAGATGGTTTAGAGCTCAGAGTTTTTTTTTTTTTAATTTAGTAGGCAATGTGATGCAGTCATTTTCTTCAGCTTAAGAAGTACAACATATTTCTGTGGGTATTACTAATTCCAGACATTACTGTGAAATTATGGAAGATTCATATAAAAATCTGAGATGAAAGCAAAGTAATTTTTTTCCCTATTTATTCAAGTGCATTTTATTTCTGTAATTTGTCAATAAATATATATATGAACTACAGAGTAATATCCTTATTGTTTTAATCAGAGGTGATAAGGGTGTATAAAACATTACAAGCTTTGAATCTGTGCGATAAACACACATTTTAGGGCTGCGTGGTGTGCATATGCACACAGGTCTCCCCAACTTTATCCACAAGCAGGAAAAAAACATTTTTAAAAACCAGTCTTCAATTCAGACATAGGAGCTAGGACAAGCACTACTTTACACATACCTACAACTTTCACATTAATTTATATGTCTCAAAATAAAGCAAAATATGGTTTTAAAGCATTTATGGGATTTTTTTTTAACCTTACCACAACACACATGGTGTAGATCCAAAAATCACTGAGGTGCGGGTTACTTACAGAGTTGGAATTTCTACTGAAAATAACCGTGAGGTTATTTTCAGTAGAAATTCCAACTCTGTAAGTATAACACCTCACGGTTATTTTCTTTCCTTTAAGTGAGAAAAAAGCTCTTTATTCCTGCTTATAAGCTGTACATCTTTAAGTCAGTTTTCGCCTAGGATGGGTCCTGCCCGTCGGGGTCCAGCCCGGCTCCCCCCCCTTCGCTATTTCTCGCACCGCGCTTGGCCTCGACCCCCAGCCTGGCCCCACGAGCATCACTTATCCTCTTCACCCCAATAAAAAGCAACTCAAACCACTTTCCACCCGCGAACCTGCGGCCCATTCCCGCGTTTTATTATCGCTTTACCCTCCCCGCTCCACCCCCGCTTTAGCCGAGGGCTCCGCGGGACGGCGACGCGCTCCTTTCCTCCCACCGCACGGAAAATCCCGGCGCAGCCCCGCATCCCGAGGGGATGGGGATGCCTAGAGGCCCCGGCCCGGCCCGCACCGGGGGTGCTCGCCCCAGCCCGGTCCCGGTCCCGGTCCCGGTCCCGGCGGTGCCTCCTCCCAGCGCAGCCCCCGCGCCGAGGCGAAGGTGGAACTCACTCGGCTCCAGCGGCGCCGCCTTCCAGCCCCGCATCGTTTCCCTCGCTCCAATTGTTTTTTTTTTGTTTTTGTTTTTGTTTTTAAATTTGCGAGAAAACGCCGAAATCCCGGGAAACGGCTCATTCGTGGGGCGGGGGGAGCGCTCCCGGCGGGCTGCGGGGCTGCGCCGGGGGTCGCGGCGCGGGGACCGCCGCATTCCCGCTCCCACAGCGCCGCCTGGCGGCCGCCACGCATCCCGCATCCCCGCATCCCGGCATCCCCGCATCCCGGCATCCCCGCATCCCCGCATCCCGCATCCCCGCATCCCCGCATCCCGCATCCCCCGCATCCCCGCATCCCCTCAGCCCAACCCTGTCTTCATCCCACCAGTAAAACGCGAGGATCGCCGTAAACTAACCCCCCGTGACCCATATTTAGTTCAAGTGCAATCTTCCTTTTCCCACCCTTTTTTCCTCCCCCCCCATCCTGGATCCTCTTTCAAAACCACTCCACGCTGCCGCACTGTCTATTACATGCTAATTTAATTTTACTATGGACGATATTTTCAGCATTTGCTGAGGACAGTAAATTTTGTAGTTTATGTTATTTCACTTTTTATGACTTTTTAACACTTAATAAAATTTTATTAGAGCACTTTTGTGTTTACAAGGCCACAAAACTCTTGGCAGGTTGTCAGAAGTCCTTTTTATTATGATCCTACTGATATACTGCAAGTAATGAAATAATCATGTCCAGAAATGTATCAAAGGCCAGAGGGATTATCCAATTTAATGGCTCTACAGATGCGCTGTGAGGGATACGGACAGGCAACGCGTCGACAGGCTAAAAAGTGTGTGCGAGGAGGAGGCAGACCTGCTTAATTTCTTTCCCATTGCAAGCTGCTTCGGCGCTGTCCTAAAGGCTGTGGGCTTGGTCATGTGATTCTGGGGGCTTTCAAGAAAAATGGATTTATTCTGTTGTAAAAAAATCTTCTCTTTTTATTCTTCTTAAGTCTGCATCCAGCGCCAATGTGCTCGCTCTGGCATTTCCACTGCTTGCGACATTCATTACAATACGATTTACTGGAAAACACCCAGTGTCATCGAGCCATTGTGCAGCAAACAGTGGCTTTGGGCATGAGGATTTGGTCTTGCAGCCAACAAATAAATAAATAGGGAAAAGAAAGACCAAAATAAACAAACATAAATAAAAAATCAGGGGCAGAACAAACTGGTAAGATCAAATATAAGCAAAATATTTTACAGCATTCTGTAAAATGATTGTTTTTTTGCCTTTGTCTTTGCAAGAGCAGGGTTGCAGGAGTGCTGTTGTTTGTGCGTGTGCCTTCATTCCACAATGGACTGTTTTTCTGCACTGCTGTCGGTGCCATAGCCTGAGATACTGCAGCTGGTTTTAAGGTCATTTCCTTTTATTTTAAATAAATGTTCATTTAACATATGTTGTTAAACTCATTCTTGCGTCAAAAGGAGGCGATTATACTTCCTGACCCTGAAAGCAAGGTGGGTGGCTTTGTTTTATAATTAAATTTGCTGTGTTCAATTTCGTATTTTTATTTTTCTGCCATTTCCTAAAGAGCATGCCAAAAAAGATAAAAGGCAGTAATGATACTAGGAACACTTCAATGTCAGTCTTGTCTCTTTTCACACACATTGTTCCAAACTTCCCAGCTTCATGGGCACACCAGATAGATATTCTTTCATCATTTTATAATTAATTGCTTAATTCACTGTGATTTAAAACCTACCTCAATAAAGTCTGCAACTAGTATGTCTTTCACAATTTGCAAAGTAGAAGGGGGACTTTTTTCTTCCAGCACAAACACTTGTAGCATATTCTGAAGTATCTTGTGATACTGCCAAGGGATCTTTTTTAAGGAAAACAGATACTATCTGTGTATTTTAAGAATATAATTAAATGATTTGTAAGGACTTTACAAACAGACCTGAAGACAGACCTGAAGTGATCAAAGAATGTATCTTTGAAATCATGACCATATATTAGCAGACCATATGCTAGTATATTTATTCATATTGTGAATCTGCCTCACACTGGAAGAGTGCCTCCAAAACCAATGGGGCTTCTGGAGGAATTAAAATAACGCACAGCATCAGTAAATACAGCAGAACCTGGCCCAGGAGAAGTAATATAAATCATCAAACGCAGTTTATCTTCAGGACAGAAGTTTTGTTTCTCCAGAACAATATCATCTACTGTAAATCATACATGTACAGGTCAAGGTCAATTTAAACTTCTTAAACCTTAAACAGCCATTCTGCAGGATGAAATGATGTGATGAAAGAAGCGATGGACTGGAAACTGTTAACCTTGGAAGAGGAGCGTTAGCTATTGTTCTTTTGAGAGAAAGAGCAAACTTAGAAATGCCTTGAGTATAAATATGTAAACATGCCAGAGATTATTTAATCAATGAAGCATTTTACTAATTTAACGCTTTCCTAAGAGTTTCAGTTTTTTTCCTGGAGCATCAGTAAAGGCCTGAGGAAGCAAGTACACCATTCCCACCATCATAGAAACAGAAACAGAGAGGCAAGATTCAATAACTGGACCTGGGCTGGTGCCTAGGTGAGGTGTGCAAGGCTAAGACTGTTCTATCTGAAAGAAGACAACCTCTGTAGAATAATATAAGGGAGCAGCATGACTAGGGATGGCCCTGTCCCCAGCATGCACAAACGCCAGACCCAGGAGAGGTCCCTCAGTCCCCAACAGGCATCGTCAGGTCAGTTATGTGAGGAGGGACATTCCCCTCCACCAAGGATGGCCAGAAGATGCTCTTAGAGACATGGGGAATGTGGGCTCAGGGGGAAATCTGTGGACACTCTCTTACCATATTTACACCTAACTGCTGTTTATGGGCCAGTTATTCTTTTTAAGAGCCCATGGAGCAGGTGCCCTAGTGAACTGCAGCATGCTCTCAGCACACAGTACATTGCCCAGTCTACTGATGTTCTGGTGAAAATTAGAAGATACATATTAATCCTTTTAATGGGCCAAATCCTACACCTATTCAAGTCAGTGCAACCTATCCTGTTGTCCACAATGAGACTAGAACTGCACTCATAATTAATTAGTTATTAGCAGGCCTTTACTTATAAGCTTTGCAATGACTTTGTACTATCAAAAATGCAAAGCTGGACTATGATGTGCTATAGAGTGATAAAATGAATAAGAGTACTTTAACAATTTACCGTATGTAAATTTACATGATACATGCCAAGAGCCTTTTTTTATTAAACATCTATGAAAAGAATAAATTGTGAAAATCAATCCAGAGGTCTATAATTAAAGAGGACAAGATGTTCTGCGGAAGTAATTTGGGTTTTAGTCACAGAACTCCTATAGATTAGAGTAGGATTTGTGCAGCTAAATCCTATTCAAATGTCTGAAATCAAAGTTAAGGTCGACGATGAAGCCACAAAGTCAAGTACATCCCCTTCTGCAGCCTGTTAAAGGGAGTTCAATCATATCTTTAATTTTGTTTTTGCAAAACTTCTGGCAGAACAAGGGCTGTTTTTTTATTTTTATTTTTTATTTGGCAAATAATTGGCTTGTTGAAAGCTGCTGTTTCCAAAGTCAGGAGAAAAATGTAATGAAAAACAGGGGTCCATCAAAGCCGCAAAAACATTTCCAGGACCTTGGCTACTATTACTTGAGAAGGAAGGTCTAGATCTTACAGATTATATGTTAATACACTCCCTGATACTCAGGAGATCATAAGCCAATCCCTTCTCTGTAAATTCAGTCATGGACTTCAGCCCACATCTGCTACCTCGCAGATGAATGCCTAGGTGAGGGGTCTTCCAAGACAGGTCTTCCCATAGGGGCACTTCGGAGAGCTCAAGGGAAGAGAGAAGCAAACAGCAAAGTTTAATTAACCTGTCTCGTGAATTTTTATTAAAATTCCTGAAATTTGGGGAGCTGGGGGTGTTTGTGTCTTGGGAGCAAGGCTGGAGCTCCTGTCCAGGCCATCAAATTGAGAAAAACACACATTCCTATGAAAAGTTTAGCCTTTTCTTTTCCATGTAGACATCTGCTACAGAGATGAGTATAATGCAGATGTATAAAATGACGAAAGTATGTGAAGATAATGATATAAACTTAAAGGATATAGAAATAAGACAGTTAAAATGCTACCTGCGTTGTACTTTTATTATAGTTTAATGGACATATGCCAATGAGCACTGTGCCTCTGTGTCCAAACTGATAGATGTACCCCATAAAAGCTTTCCTCAGAAGAAAGTCAGATAAGTGAAACTCAGTAGAAAAATAGCTGTGCTTTCTGCAGCTATAGATTATTCAATCAATGAAACTCCTATCTAACTCAATACTACCCACGTCCTTGGATTTTCTTTCTGAACTCTAATCAGAAGTACAAAGTGGCTCACAAATTCCTCTGATGAGTGTGGTAATTCTGAAAGCCCAGAAACCCTTCCCAGGGAGTAAGCAGTAGCTCCAGACTAGGGTTTTTATGGCTGAGCCTAGAAAGGAATAGCATTTACAGTTCTCAACACAGAGCCTGGGATTTGCTTTCCTGCTTAGGAACCTAGTTATCATTTATAATGCAATGTCATTTAAGTTCCTAAGCTGAGTGGTAGTTATGGAATCATTTAATGTTCTTTATTATTTTGGCTTAGTCCCATTTTTCTTTTCCTTTATTTGTGCTACATATATATATATCTCATTACTAGTTATCAAGGAAACATTTCTTTACTGTCTGTTTCCTGGTAACTTATGGAGACAACTTTATTAACTGTAACCACTGTAGTACAGAAGCACAGTCTAACACGACTGCCTTGAAACACCCGACTCGGAATAACTCCAAGGAGCCAGAGGTGAAATTCTTAGCTAGAGGAATCAAAAACTCAGCTGGAGAACTTCCTGCTTATATTAGAAAGTCCTCTCAAAGCGCAGTACTCATCCTGCTGAACATTTAGGGGTTACGGGCTGTCTTGCCATTTAACACCTCTGTACCTGCTCCGTGTCTTCTGAGTGTGAGGCATTGGCATGAGTAACAAACACAGCAAGGATGCTCCCAGAGCTGGGAAATAAGCTGCTGAACAGCTATTCTAGTTACTACTGCAGGACAGAACCTTGCAACTTGCTGGGTACAGGCTTATGCTTATAACCATTTTCCAGAGAAGAAACTGAGACATTCAGCTTGAAGATACTTAGGTCCCAGGGGACCACTAGATGCTTTGTTCTCACAGAATCTTCATGGCTTCTGTTTTCATTGTTAGATGCCTAAAACATCTTTGTCAGTTTAAATGATTTCTCCAAGGCATCACAGGTTTGAATGGCAAAAGAGGAAGATGATTTCATACCCCTCAGGAGACCAGCCTGGCTCTTAAGCACAGTAGGTAGGGTGACATGAAATCTCCTACAGCAAACTGCCCACACCTTCTGTGTAAAACATGGCATGGTGGCAAACAAGCCTCTGTAAGCAGGATACATAACAGACAGGTCTCACGAGCAAGTGGGTACCAGAAGCAGCTGTATTACAGGGATGGGGTGTTACCTGTGACCCAGCACAGTGCAGGTGTCGGAGAGCCAGGGCTTTCAGGAGCAGCACCTTCACAGCAGCTGGAGCGTGGGGAAATGTGGGCCAATGACTGTCCTCTCCCTTTTGCTCTGGGCTAGAGAAGCAGCTCTGTTATCCTTTGGGTAGCTGTGGGTAGGGACAATTTCAAGCTTCACCTTTTTGACCCAAATTCTGCCCTTACGGGAGCGTTACGGAGACTGTCTGCAGCCTGTCCTGGTCTCTCAGACTGTGTTGCTTCTCCTTCTGTCCTTGTACAGTCCCAGTCCCACTGCTGGGATGGTTTGCAGGGAAGAGGGAGGGCTGAAACTACTTGCTAGCTTTTTTTCCCCCTCTTGATCTGTATGCATTGCTTTCCTGATGCACTCTGAGGCAAGGGTGAGAAGATATTTATATCTCCCATATCGATGAGTATTACCAGGATCTTAAAATAACATTTAGAAGTGCTGTAACAATGAATATGTTATGCCAGCAGTAGCTGTTTAAAAATTTCTCATGGAAATAAAGGCTGTCTCCAAGATGAGCCCCGTACATAATTACACAATAGTCATTAGCTTTAAAACTTATTACAAACAAAATAAAATTCAACACATCAAAATAGATTTGAGCTATGTGACCATTCAAAGCTTATTAAAATGACAAACTTGGAGAAGAAGCTAGAATACTTAAAACTCAGCACTTGTTCATGGGCTAATTTGATTTAAAGAAGACTTCAGAGGCTTTCTTGAGCCTCTCATGAATTATTCCCCAGACTTCAGTGCTGGCCAAAATATGGCCATGGCAAGATCCCAGGTCGCTCCCTCTGTGTCATCTGGCTTTTCACAGAAGATTCAAACCTGACAGTCTTTCCTCTCGCACCCGTACTCCTGGTGACCCTATATTTTCCTTGGGGAATTCTAGGGCCTTCGTCTTCACTCGCACTTACAAAATACGTCATTTGCAAAGCTTTAACACTTGTGTTATTGCAGTAGTTTCTGGATGCATAGCATAAGCTTGGGACTTTTTCTCTTGTCATGAAAGGTGTGCTAAGGCATGTCTGCACCACAGACTGTGGTCACTTTTGCTGTGTAAATGTGGCCAAAGCATACCTCTACCTTTTACAGAAACCTCAGCAAAAGGCTGTGTTTCTAGTTTCCCAGGTTGTTCACGCATCTTACCTCAAGTATCTCATGCCCTAGGGGTAAGAACACTATTTCTTTTGCAAAATTGTTGCTCATAAGGTGAAAAGTTTACAGCAGTATGTGTTGAACAGATCAGCTGCAGAAGAATCCCAAACTGAGTTGTCTGAACAAGCAACACCTGTTGTGTGAATAAGAGTCAAACAGGAAGGCTAGGGAGCCGGTAAGGGAATGGAGGCTACAAAGAAAAGTTTTGGTCATCTTTCACCATGAAGTCCACAAAATAAGTTTGTCTCAAGCAATGGGCAAGAGTCTGGTCAGTTTTGACACTCATTGCAATAAGTCTTCTGTGAATAAAAGTTTTGGCAATTTATCTGGCAGCACAACTTTGCACATTGGGTTGCTGTGATTTAAGTGACGTTCTTTTTATCACAATGTCATTGAACCAACCTGAAAGATGTTTCAAGGTACTAAATCTTTCAAGCTTGATATTTGGAATGGGGTCCTCTTTCAAAACTGGAATTTTCCCATCACTGGTGACATTGCTGTATTATGGAGTCCCTTATCTTTCATTCTGATGATATTGCTTAGACCTGTCTTTGTAGACACACTCAAGACCTGTGATAAAGGGATGCAGTGAATTTTCTCACTGGGATGTAAGGAAAAGATGTCTCCTGGACAGTGTCCGTTCTTTTTTATTTTTTTAATAAATTCTACAAAATCGTGTTACAAAACACAAGGTAATTCAAAACAGATAGAGTTTTTATCAGGTAGCAGATACTTTAAAAAGACAGTAACAATATCACAGGAAAAAGGTGATTGGAAAGGCAAATAAAATATAATACTTATTTTTAAAATGTCTGACAAATTAGGTTGTGTTCTGTTCACATTCTTTGCACATCTTCACTGCTTGCTACAGTCCAAATATTCTTCAGCCAGTTCCCTGTAGCCTAACATTGTAATACGGTGAATGTATATCAGTTTAGCAGCACATTCTTTCACAAATATCACCAAAGCCAGGTAGGGCCTGATCCACTGCCCTTGGAAAATCAGTGAAGGCTTTTCAGTTACTTCTAAAACCTTTGAGTTGGTTGGTCTCATAGTTAATGGTAGTAAAGTGTATGAAGGTAAGTGGTTTCCACTGATTTCTGAAAAGCTTTGTACGGTTTTCAGTGTACTCCCACCTAAACTTGTGCTAACTAAGTCAGTAGGTCTATGCACATGCTTCAAAAAAGATACATAAAATAGGATGCTGTGTAAAAAGAAAGAAATCTATAAAAATTGCCACAAGTCCTGTAAGAAAAATACTTTGATGTTAAAGCATCAGCTCGCTTGTGTAATAATCAATTTAGACTGCAGAAAGAAGAGGATTTTTTTTTTAGTGTTAGTCCATTTAAAGCTGTTTTCAGTAGGTAATACACCTGGGTAACACTCCATGTTATAGAACTTGCTGCTAATGTTCCAGACATATAATTTAATCAAAATATCAAATATCTTTCACTACAGCCAGTTAACCTTTGTAAACGAAACAATTACTTATGAGACTTTCCTCACAAGATGAACTGTCAGTGGATATGTAAACACACTTTGTGGGCTGAGTTCTTTTCCACTAACATGTTTTGTTTTTTTTTTTTGGCACAGCAAAAAATAAGAGAGGGTAGGGTGGAAGGGTCAGCCACTTCCCGACATCTAAAATCTTTATCAGTACCAGCAACCCCTTGGCTGGTGTCAGTGATTTGTGGTATTGTTGTTTATCTGTGTATCACTCACTCAGACGCACTGTTTAGATCCAAAGGTCTCAAGACCATTTACAATCTCTTCTAGGTTGGCTGTAGCAGACAGGGCAGACATCTGGCTGTCAGTTATAATTGCATCCTGCATCTGAAGTTGTTTTTAAATACTCCTGATTCCCTTTGAACGCGGAACTGTGATGCACAACAGTTTCAAGCCATTACTGCAAGAGGCAAAGTCAATCCATGGCTTTAGCCCAGTTTGAAGATTTATGAGAGACGGTGGGCAGGGGGGCATTTTACAAAAGGGTGGCTGTTTGAGCCTGCTTGGGCTTTAATGATACCACAGTTCCCTTCCAGCCCGTACAACTTATTCTTTGAATGTTGACAGAAATAGTGCATCAGAAAAGTATATTTGTGGTGTTGCTATGTTTACTGTTTCCTGTTGTCTTTCTTTGGAAGTATTATAACAGAAATTAGTACTTCACATAAAAACCCTACAGGCTCTGGGATGAAAGGATTTACTATTAGGTTTCCTTCTCACTCTGGTGTGGTGGACTGTGATTTAAACCCTATAGACTCACGACAGGATATGATGCCAATTAAAAGCATGAAACCTAATTTTTTGACAGAATAATCACATAATCCCCTTCCTATTATCTGGCTAAAGGGTTATTGACAGCACCTTTAGTTATCAGCCCAAATCTTGGATTTATTAGGCAAACAAACTGCTTTTGTTTAAATTATATAGGCCAATGAATATTGTCAAATGTCCAGGCACGGGACTGCATTCAATATCACAGAGGGATGTATTTTCCCCTGGTAATTGTCACACTCGGTCAAGAATGCACAGAAATGTAAGTGGACATCTGGTTTTGGTTGAAAGTAGAGTTCTGATTTGCTGTTTAATAACAAATCAATAATAATGTAAGTTAATAACAAATCTTATAAAGTGAAATATTAGTGCAAAATATTTAGCTGGAGTCTTGTCTGAACTCTGAACTCAATTTGTGTGGAGTACATAGGAAGTTTAATGGACAAACATTACTGTATTAGAGACATGAAAGAAGATAAATTCTGCCTCTCTGAGTTGCCAGTCATGGGACTGCTTGAGTCCAAAATGTGATCTACATTGTTTTGTCAAGGCAAGGCTTTGGATAAGATAGACTGTGCTGATGCACTGTTAGCAGTGGACTATCCCTCCCCGCTTTGACATCTGTCCTGATGCCAGTGAAGAGTCCAGAGGACAGTTTTTGCCATTCAGTCCAGCCCCTGGTAGACTGCTTTATATTATATGTGGGTTTTCCCCAGAAATGTTTCAAAATTACACACATTTTGTGCAGCATTGTCTGAAATGAGGAAGAATCTCTCTCTCTCTGCCACATACATGCTCATATAAATTGGATCCTGCAATTTCTCTAATCACTAAAATCCCTTCTCCCCACGTGTGAGTTGTTAACCTTCATTACATCCCCAAGGGGACATACACTAAGCAGAGGCTTGTTAAAATGAAAATAACCATCCCTCCAAATTGCCAAATCATCATATTAAAAAGTCTCCTTCTTATAAAGTAAGGTTCATCATTTGCAGTGCCAAGCTAATTCCTGCTCAGTGTTGAATGTAATTATTTCTGCTATAAGGTTTTATTTTAAAAAATACTTCATTGGCTTTTTCAGCATCACAACAGCACATATTGTGTTAAATCTTCTTAAAGTTACAGTTTTTAAGATGCAGACACACCTTACAGTTATTAAAAAATTCATGTGGAGACTGCTTTCACATGTATACATACAATGTTTTGTGTGAGCTTCAAGGTTAATTTTTACCCTGTGTGTTTTCCAGATGCACATAGGATTTTCCCCTCATTTCCTGTCTTGTTCCTAATCTAAAATCTATTGCCATTTCATAATAATTAAAAAAAGAGCTGGGCTGCTGAGTGAGCAGGGGAACTCTAGTGCTGAGTCGGGCGTAGCCCCTCTGAACCACCATTTTATCGCTGTTGCGTGTGGACTGCAAAATGGTGATTCTGATGATTTTGATGAACAGGGATGTGCAGTACACTTATTGTGTGGTCATGAAAAATACCCTCTCCCCAGCTGAAAAAAAGCTAGCTTCTCTTGCCAGTGCTTGCCTTTGTGTCTGTCTCTCTGTCTCTCACAGCCCTCGGTCACCTCAGGACTGCCTTTCATCCCTCTGTGAGATCTACAAAGCCACTAAAGGCTGATTTCTAATTTAAAGTTCCTCAGGAGTGGCCACAGTGCTGTGTGCATGACACACAACCCCAAATGCTAAGAGGACAAAATCACAGTAATTTTGTGTCTTGCGTGCTTATTAATAGAGGACCAAATGTCACACAGGCAGTAGTCCCAGGAACAGTTTGTATGGAGAATGTTTTGCTTGTGAATAAATGGTCCCTCCAGATCAAGGTTGAGGTCATTGGCAAGATCTAGGAGTAAGCTCATTCTAAAGCTATATGCACATGTGAATAAAAGAGTTAATACTTGGACTGTCAGCATCTCCCTTTTGTAAATTTTATGTTCAGCCTAATTTTTTTCAATAGTTGGATGCAAACAGTGTATCTCGTGCTTCAGTGTAAATATGATGCCGTTAAAATAGCAGCCAAAGCAGGCAGTGACCTTCGGCTACTACTAGTTAGCTATCAAAGAGCACCACAAAAGAGTGTTAGGAAAACACAAATGAAATGGAAACTGTCTGTGATTACCCCCAGCAGCATGAGCATCCCCTTTTGTCTGTGAAGAAATGATTTTTTGTGCAGGGAGGTGGTTGAGTCTCCATCCTTGGAGGTATTTAAAAGGTGGGTAAATGAGGTGCTCAGGGACATGGTTTAGTGGCAGATAGGAATGGTTGGACTTGATGATCTAAGAGTTCTTTTCCAACCTAGTGATTCTACGATTCTGTAATTTCCTTTCACTCATGTACGCAGCTACCGTAGTGCGTTAGGGAAAGCAGCTTCACAGCGCGCTGCAGCTGAGCATCTAGGTGCATTTCCCACCCTCCCGGATAAAACAGATCCACAGCAGCAGTATTTACGGTCTACACGACAATATCATTTTTCTCTCTTTGGTTTGCAAAAGTTGTAAATCGGACAAAAGCCATTATATCTGAGAATAACAAGACTCCTGAAGCCGGGTTTATTGCGCCAGGGTAGGTAGAGCTTTAAGTTTGATCTGCGGGTGCTGAACCCCCCGGCGGGCAGCATCCCTGCTCGGGGGCTGTTCGCCCCCTGGATCCCGGGGAGGGGGAGAGGGAGCAGGCGGCGCTCCTGGAGCTGCGGCGCCCCCTGGCGGCAGCGCGGGGGCGGCTCCTACCGAGAGGAAATGAAACGGTCCCTCGTGTTTGGGTTTCATAGAATCATAGAGTCATAGAATAACCAGGTTGGAAGAGACCCACCGGATCATCGAGTCCAACCATTTAAGCGCTCAAGCCAAGTGTTATCCAATTTCCACCCCCTCCTCGTGTATATAATCTGTTTGGAGAGCTAGCAATGCATTTCAGAATGGCTTATTTTGATGACACGGTCATAATTCTAAATAATTTGATTTTCAAATATATACATCATACCGTTGCCTCGCCAGAAAATCATTCTATTGAGAGGCTTTTGTCTTAAGGTTTAGACTAAATAAAGGAGAAATGATTCCATAACCTAAACACCCTTCAGGGGTGTGGGGGGGAGCTACGCTGCTGTTTGCTGGAAAAAAGCTAAACAAAGGAAATATTTTCCAAACCCCAAAGCTTCTTTCTGGGGGTCATGAACTGCAGATATTGTGGGTACCATAAAAAATCTAAAGAGGAGATGAAAAATAGCACTTGCTCCTTTTGAATGCGTGCATGTGCTTCCTTTTCTTGATGGCTGGAGGAGACTGCATCCTAACGAGCTTTCTCAGTGCATTGGAAAATGCAGAAATGTGTCATAATTCCTTGATTCCTTCAAACTAGAAAATCAGAGAGCATGTTTAACACACAAGAACTCTCTGTGTGTGTGCATTAGCTTGTATCTGCAAAGCAGAACTTCCATGAACATATGCATGTATGGTGGAATTTAAATCTTCAGCCTCCAATAAAATTGTATTCTGTAATAAAACTGCTGCACCTTGACTCCAGACTACACTGAATCCCAAATTAAACACCCCATTTACCCTACTGTAACAAGCAGGAAGGTTTGCTACAGTGAACACTATTACAGACAGGAAAGGCATATTATCATTCTCCTTACCTTCACCACATACAATAGCAACACCTAAACAGCCCCTGTGAGTCATATTTTTCTCTAGTTCCTGGCTCCTCTTACAAGAAAGAATTGATGAAAGGAAAAGGTGGATTGAAATGTGATATTTAATTTCACATCACTCCCTTAATTATTTAGCTCGCTGGACGGACAACTCCAGCAGTTTAAAAGCAAGCAGGTAGTATATTTTACTGCAAAAAGTCTTCCTGGATTTCATGAATAACTCAGTGTCATAAACAGAAACAGCTGGCACGCTGAAGGCTGTTGAGATTTCTTTATGCATTATATATAACGTAGATGCTTCCCACATGATGTACTCGAACTATCCTTTTCATATCAATGTTTTTAGCCCACAAACACCATGAAATAATATACCAGGGATATAAAATTAGGGGACTTAAGCTTGTTAATCCAGGTTATGTATTAAAATGCCATTGTTCAGTGGCCATTTGTCTATTGTTTAAAGGTGTAATGATTTAAGATGCATACTGCTCTTGAGTGCTAATTTTCCTATCTTGCTCTAGGAGAGTCATAGGAGAATTTTGATGTTTTTGTTGTGGTTATTAAATTAGAAATTGGAGCTGACTGAGGGTAACAGGATGCAAGAAAGACTGCTAACGCTGCTTTGTCACATCAAGCTAAACACAGGGGAGCCCAGCATGCTGTGTCAGGGCTGGGCTGAAGGCTTTCTGCTGGGATCTGAGGGCAGCTACCCTCTAGTGGACTGATGGTGAATTTTATTCCCCTTTTCATGCCCCATCCTGGTCTTAATTTATTAAATACAAGGTACCTTCTCCAAAGATATTCTTGGCTATTAACCTTCATGCACAAGACAGGAGCTGCAAGTTAATAAAGAAAGTCTGTCTCATCAGCTGTGGTGATGTGAGGCATGGAGAAGTCGTATCAGTAAACCAAGAATGTGAAATCCCCAGGCCTCTCACAGCTGAGGTTAATCTGAAAGGAGTTACAAGTTCGAAGCTATTTTAGATCACATGTCTAAGGCGAAGAAGGAGGGCTCCATTCCCAGACATCTGATCTAAACCTTTTGAGCCTTGGGAATTTTGACTCCAGATGCAGGTTCCAGCTCTGCAGATGATCCTTATCATTAGTGGGACTAACTCAAACAATCGTGCATGGATTTGTTGCCATTACAAAGGACCCAAAGAAAGAAGTTGGCCCTCAGCCTGTGGCTTTGGGGGAATTCATTCCTACAGCATGTCTGAGTTTGGCTCACCGCTGCTTCGAAGTGGAGTAACCTGGGAGAAAGAAACAGGCCAGCGAGTTGGAAAGCTGAAGAATAAAGGATGTGACTGAATTAGAAGTTTTTCTGGGCCCATGTAGGGCGTTGTGTGTAGCAGTGCTGGGCTAGAGACTCTATTAGCATCTACTGTAAGTTTTGTTCCAAGGGATCAGATTTCTGGAGCCTGAGACCAGTTACGATACATCAGAGGAAGTCCCGTAACAGGAAGCTTTATTGCCTTCTGCTAAGTGAGCCAAGAGTCAGGGGCTTTCCCTTGTAAGCATAAGGCTGGGAAGGGGGGAAGGGGAGGTGGGAGAGTCTTTTTTCTTTTTGCCTGATGTGTTTCATCCTTCCCCACCTCCGACATCAAAGTGTTTGGTAGGGCAAGTCAGCCCCCTGATTCTGGAGCTGTGTATTTCCCCAGTCCCAGTAGTTTCCATGCCCATTTCCTATGCCCCAGCTGCCAGAGTACTAACCCTCTGCTGCTTTAATCACTCCATTAATCAAGCCTTTGCAGTGATCAGCACACTAGCTCTCACTACAAGAAGGAAGCCTGTTACTTCTTCAGGACACTTAATCTCCCACTAGCCCTCCGAGGGTTTTTACTCAACTAAGCCATATCGCTCCACCAGCTAAAAAAGGGTATTTCATTCCATTTTGAGTCAGCTGTGTTTTTAACATAATGTAGCTCACATAAGGCACAAGTCAGGAATAGTTCTTATATCTGAGCACTATGGAGGTGAAAAGACATATTTAGCCATTTCCTATCTAAGCTTTACAGACACTGTGATTTCATTAAGCAGACAAATGCTGTCACCAAACCAAAGATCATCAGATACAAACAAGTAATTTCTGGTGGCTCTTGGAGAGTTGTGATTGCATCCACGTGGGCGTGGGGGGGGGGCCCTGTTAAGTACAAAGGCATGTGTATAGGCAGCCTCCAGTCCAGTTAGAGTTTATTAAATACTATTTTGCAATGGGTAGTGCCAAAAGATGGCAGATACTGTTATGCTTGGGCACTTCGAAAAAATTTAAAATGTAGCCACAAAACAAGAGATCCGAGTAAAGCCACAGACAGAACATAAACAAATGAAAGGAAAACTTAGTACCCTTCAGCGGCCTCTCACACTTCTGACTCTTGCATGGAAAAGAGTGTACTGCTTGAAAATTATTTTTCAGTGTCTTTTGTAGAGTGAAGACTAGGCACTCTGCTGATTTGCAGGATGGGGTATCATTTTCAAAGGTTAAGGGGAAGCAGAGAGAGTCCTTTGCACTCAGAGAAGGTGCAGCTCCTGCCTGGCATGAGATGGGGCAAAGCTTGTGCCTGGTAGCTCTGCTGACTTTTGCTAGGAAACTTCTCTTCCCACACATCTGTCACCCAGCACGCCCTGCCTTTTCCTGAGCCATCCATTTGCGAAGCCAGGAAAAATCAGCGAAAGGAAAGGAAGGAAAAAAAAAAGCCAGAGCTGCACTAGAAAGCATTCACATCACTACCACCACCATTCCAGCAATATGTGAGAGCAAAGGCACAAGGGTGGGATGTGAAAACAGCAGCAGAGGAAATGATCTTGGAGTTCGAGAATCCCAGCCTATCGGGGAGGAAAAATCCTTCCAGTTGTGACAGAAGGTTCAGCAAAGAGCAATGCCTGAAGGAGTGGAGACTGAAAGAAGTGGAGGTGACACCAGTCTGCTTGTTGGTGGCAATGGGGGGCAGAGAAAGCAAGCGTGTTACCATTCATCATCTTTGAACCTTTAAGCATAAGCACGCTCTAAAATTTTCAGTGCCCAGTTTATACAGCTGTTCATTCCCTTTCCAGATCCAGTTTTGAATTCTGTAGCTTGGGCAATTTGTGATTGCTGTGAGCAATGCAATTCTCTCCCAGGCACACAGGCACAGAAACACCCACACACACTTGTAAGGGACACGTGCAAATAGAAATGACAATACCCAGAACAGTTTCCCAACGCAAACATTGATGCGGTAGAATCAGTACGATAGTTTTGCAGAATCATTTCGCTGAAATATTTACTTTTCTGTCTGCTGTGACTGCATGTTTAAGCTTTTCTTCCTGTATATTAATGCTTGTTTTCCCATTTAAGTTCTCTAGCTTTTGCTTTGTGAACGTGCATCAAATCCAAATGACATGTTTGCATGAATATACTCAATGAACAACACGGATTATTTATCCCGTGGGATAAAGGACTTGAAAATACAGATGGTCTTGATACAGTCTGATAAGAATGTAAACAGGAAAATATCTTTGTTGACTTATTTCTTAGTAATCAGTAATAATTAGTTATTGTCTAGAGATGAATTATATTATTTCATAAACCTTGCAACAAACAATAGCTAAATGAAATCAGCTTTGATTTTCTTAGGAATACTAAAGATAACATCAGATAACTTCATTAGATAAGTAACAAAAGCCCATGTTCCATTTTCCCATTGCTTTTTTGATCCACGTCGAATTTGAAGGCAAAAATCAAGATAACAAAAAATGTATAAGAATTTTATGTTGCATCTCACTTCTGTGGTTTTGCAACTGATTTTTTTTTTAATGTGCTTTTTCATCCTTCGAGTTACTGCCCTTATCAGACGTTAATATTAAATATGATGAGTGGTTTTAGGTCTCCTGGAATAATTTTTCTTTCTCGCCACTTTGACCAATTATTTCCACCCCAGGAACTATGGTTAGTGTCTTGACTTCAGTATGTTATGTTCTACTTCCTAATTTCAGCTGAGCAAACCCAAACAAAATCTTTTTTTTCTGTTTGTGGTTGTTCCATAAGCTTATTAGATTCCAAGCAGTCATATCTATCACTTGTAGTGGCTTAGCAATTTTTCAAGAATATTTCAATTTATGGCTTAATATTGCCAAGAAAATAATAGCTGAGCTGCACTGGGTTTTAGTAACATTATGCTGTATAATGCTAACCCTTTTCCTGACTTCTGGTGCAAGAGAATCACAAAGTTACTATAAAGATCCGCATGTACAGCTACCTCTCTTCATGTCAGGGCAAATCAAATGCACAGGGAGAAAATGTATGTGAACATGTTTGATATAATAAATTGTCCAATGAATGTTCCTGTTTCATCCCTTTTTGCTGGGCTGTGTACTTGCACTGCCACAGACTCTGCTGTCACTCCTCCTGGCCTTAACAGGACCCTCCTCTCTACCTCATTTGCTCTTCTGTACTGCCTCTACCTAGATCTCTTCCTAGGTAACCTGCGGGTCACTATTCAGTGCTCCTCCACCAGCCTAAAGCAGCTCTCAGTCATGTTTAGTGTCGTCTTGTGTTTAGTGTTGTCTTCTTACAACCAGATATTAGGTGATATTTGCTAATGCACCTGTTAGTGTGAATTACAATAAAATAAAAGACAAACTCTATTTCCCCATGATAGTCATCTACCTAATGGAAACTACTGCATTTCGGCATGGTCACCTGGCTGCAGGTGAAACTGTAATGCTAATCTACAAGAACTACTTGTTTTGTAAAGCTGTGCTTTATACCTTACTAGTGTTTGATCTCTTGATAGATACACTCAGAACAATGGTGTAGACTGGTGGTTTAGATAGTCTAGGGTTTGCTTTGCTCACTGACAGCAGTTTAGGAATTAAAAAAAAAGGAGATGAACGTCACAGTCAGATCTACCAACCAAAATGTCACACAGGACGGAGACATCTTCACCTCAGAACTGGCCTGATGTAAGTAAATGTACTCTGCGAGATTGCCCTTTTCTGACGCTTTCCAGAGGAGATTGACCACATCCTGGGGCAGAAATTACGAGGCCCACATAGAAAGACATAGCAGTCTTTGTTGGACTTTCCATCAATCTAGAGCAAATACGCTTCCATCAAGCTGCCTGCTTCCTCACTGGCTCTGCTGACACAATAGGGCCCAGGATTTCACTCAGGTCAAAATGAAGTTTACCTGCATGCTGTCTACTAATTAAGTCTACTACCAAACTGGGCTGTTGTTGATCACTTACCAGCTAGAAGCTGTGAAATCAGCACTCGAGGGATAAATATTGAGGTGTATTATCTATAGAAGTAAAAACTACTTGGGTGACTAAGGCACACAGTTATTCTCCGTTTGTATAAAACTCATTAAAGAAATAACATGCTAAGAAAGAACGGATAAAATCTGCATATTATAGGCATCTCTTCCTAATCTTTACAGCGTTCTTTCAGAATTCGGGTACAGAAGTGAGGAAAGAAATCTATCACCTGGATCTGAAAAAACGGCTCCTTCAGTCTCCAGCCCAGTCTGCCATGGATTCTGTCCAACACGCTTGTCTGTCTTAGTCTTTCAGCTTTTTAAGTGGGGGTAATATTAATTCACCTTTGTAAAGTGCTATGAATTCTTTAGATGGAAAAAGTGCTGTGTATGTCGAACCCTGAACTCAATTTTGGCAGGTAAGTGAAGAAATTGATTTTGAGCCTATATTTATTTGCAGTTTTAAATGGCTTCCTTAGACTTACTCCAAATGCACAAATGTGTAATTGATAGCAGAATTCATTCCGTACCTTCTTCTAGACCACCCATCTAACCATGGCACTACAGCAGGCTATGAGACAGCAGAATCTGGATCCTTGTATTTCAAGTTGTTATATAAAAATGATAAAATCAGCTTCACATTTATAGACTTTTTTTTTTTACAAACTGCTGAAATCTAATTTTTTTATTTAATATGCAGTGCAGAAATTTCACCATGCCGCAAGAGTGTACAGTAAGGCCAAACGCTATGCTCCATTATTTCAGTAGGTAGATTACATAAATCCATTGCTATCAAAAGTGCTTCTTTTTGATCTGTTGAAGTACAGGCGTGAAATATATTTATTTCATTTTGTAACAGCTAGCTTTTTTGTAATGGCTGCTACAAGAAATATTGACTTTTTATCTTTTAATAAATAATATTTATAGATTTAGAAAAAATCATTAGATCTGAATTATAGCTACTGTAATCATTATAAATACATTAACTACAAATGGTCAAGCCAAATTAGAAAAGCTCTATTAAAAATTAAATAAAAAGATCTATTGAGTAAACAGATGTCTCTTCACTGCAGACATATCCCCACAGTTATTGACTGAAGCACTTCTAAGTATTAGAAAAAGACCAACCATGACAAAACATTGCTAAAATAATGCTCCATAAAATACAACTTGCAATGTTTCCTTGATCGGGGATGATCAGGAGGCTAATAAACAGATTTGTGTGCAATATTCTCAGAGATCCATGGGCTTCTATAAGGAGATCTAAATTGCATGCTTGGAAATAATTAAAGATTTCAGGCAGCAAATTTTTAAAAGAATAGCCCTCATCCAAGATGACTGTACTTTAAAGGTGACCATCTGTCTGTTGAGGTCTTTTTTTTTTTACTTTCTGCAGATAAAAGGTTCAGGTGAACAGTACAGAAGAAAATTGCAGCAAATGGACCCTGAAGCTTAGCAAGGTAGAATCCTCAATTCCCATTTGAATCAACTCAAATAAAGCAGGAAATGTGTAAAACCTGGTAAGATAGGACCTCCAATTGCTATTAGCATGTTATAAGAACTTATTCAGCAAATCAGTATATGACATAAAAGGTATAATCCTACAGTGTCGATGGCCATGTTTAAAAAGTACATAAACAAGATTATACTTCAATTATTATGCTACTTTGCTTTTACAGAGGACTAAATCTGATGTTTTAGATTTAAAAGCAGTGCTACTTTCCAGGCTAAACCAAAGCTGGTTTAAGGAATTGAAATGGCTCCAGTTCTTGATTTAAAACAGGTTTTTACTCTCAGTAATCTCTGGCAGTAAACAGACATATTTTTCTTTTCAAGATGGTTTATGATCAGTGATTTCAGTCCACTCCACTCCACGTTACCCTACCACATGTCCTGAACTGCTTGGGACAATCCCAGATTAGGAAACGCATTCATAGGTCTTGCACAAAGACTACTTTATACAGAAATAACAAAATGTCCTAACATCTGTTCACAGCCCATTTTGTAACAAGCTCATATAGCTTGACACTTTCAAAGAAGGTCTTCCTAGAAGCTGCCATTATCTCCGGGAGACGAGGGAGCCAGGTGGGGTTTGCACAGACACGTTCTTTTAAACTAAATCTTATTACCACTGGTGTTATTAGAGAAGTCATTAAATTCTGTCCTTGCTTCCAAAGTAGAACACCTTGTTCAAGCTCAACGGCTCAGTGGTGTGGCAGTTCTGAAATAGTAGGGACCGGGGTGAACACTCATTGCCTACCATGAAGTTACAGTTACAGAAAATCATCATATCCTGTCACAGGAGGAAGGGAGAGCTATGATCCAGGGAAAGGGAAATTCACGGAGCTATCTCTACACTGTGGAGATGTCTCTCAAGATGTCTCTTGAGGGAACGTGGGTATCCCAAGAAAGAACCAGCATGACAGTGGTATGAGCTACTGCTCTCTGATATTTACAGTTTCTATTTCAGATCAGAAGAAGGGTTTATGCACTCAAACGTATCAGTTTTCTTTTTTTCTCATTGATGGCAACAACTCTAATAAAATGTCACTTCTCCCTACCAGCTTGCTGCTCTGTCTCCTTCATACACCTGTAGCAAAAAATCCTTGTCAGAGTGATGCTCATTAGGCACTCAGATGACTCTCATTCAGGATTTGGCCTATCTGGAAAGCAACAAACAGCTCTGTAATCGGGGTCCTTGCTTTTTTAATACTGAATTATAAAGTTTATTGCAGTTTTAGTGCCCATCAGGAAGTTGTCTTCCCACAGATACCCTGATTTAATATGAGACAGTTGATTTATTATGAGGCACAATATGAATACTTGTTTTCACCTCCTTCCCATCTCCACCTCCAATTCCCATGTGTTCTGGTTGAAAAGTTCTGCAGCATGTAAGTGCCATCATCATCAATCCATACTATGCTCAGTCCTTTTTGTAAGGTTACCTCTACAATGAGCACTGAAGGCTACAAGCTTTACAGTCTGAGCAACCTAATTTTGTCATATTAATGCTATTTGGGGATCTTTGCATGACCTAAAGTGGTATTTTTTTTTATTGTAGTAGAGAAACACTGTTGTATTCAAGAGATGCAAAAATCCAGTACTGTTTGGTGTGCTTAACACTCAGAATAGTTTCTAATTTTTTTGAGGCAACTGCTTGAGGAAAGAGAGGATACTGCAAGTAAAAGTAATAAAAGTCTTCCACAAAATCATCCTTTAAAACAACAATTGAAATGTACATATTAAGTAAGTGACACAACTGTCATACCTCTGGATAATTTAAATCTATTAATATTCTGTTGGGAAAAATGCTCACTGCTTGTCCTGATGCAGATCAGAATAACAGTGCTGCATCATGTAATGCTGTGCGGTAACTCTTACACTCCATCTGAAAACATATTAGAGATAAATAAGAAATAAGAACAGGAAAGAGAAATTATGGAGTACAATGCACAGGAGAAGAGAGATGTTTTCAACTGAGATTTGAAATCAGTTTGAGAGTCAATGAGGTAGAGAGATAAAGAAAGACTGTTCCAGATGGTGGGAGCTGCAGAGCAGAAGGCTGTCTTACCACCAATTAATTTAACAAAACCCACCCACCAGTTTCTCATCCTGACTGTTTTCTCTGAACCATGCTAGGCTCAAACCTCATGGTGTGAAACCACAAGAACCCAAAGTGAAAAATTCCCTGCTCTTGGCGTGCCATGGTGAGAAACTCCCATGTGCAGATCCATCTGCAAAAAGGCCCTGCATACAGACAAAGGCCTTTCTCTCCCAAAAGTCACTGTTAACAGATGATTCTACAGCAGCCCGTGCCTGCATGGTGGTGAGCACCTCCATCCCCAGATTGCTCTGCACGTCTCGGGAGTTGCTGCTCAACACTGAATTAGCAGCCCAGTGCAAGAGGATAGCTGTTGCTCTTTAGGCAGTGAGTAGCATAAAAGGAAATGTTTTTGCGGGTGCACTGGGAGGCAGTTCATGTACAGTATCTTTCTCTGGTGCGAGGCTGGTTCAGGCTTCTACACAAGCAGAGGCACCCCTGAGGGCTTATACCAACATAAAGCAGCCTAGCTCCTCTACTGAGACTAAAGAGAATTCCTCCCATCCAGGGCTGGGCACACACACATCATACTAATATACCCCTTCAGAGGACTCTTATACATCTGAAGTTTAATGCAACATAAAATGACCACTGTGATAATTACCCTTGCACAGTGGAATTCACTGAAGTGAATGTAAATATTAATCGCATTATCTACATACCATAACAAGAGAAAGCCTACATCCAATAATATTTCTAAGCACAGCTTGCCAAAGTAGGATATTCCCTTCTAAACTAACAGTTCATCTGTCAGCATCAACAACTCATCCTGGAGAAAGGAACTTTGTCCTGACCTATAAAGCTCAGCAGAACCAGCCATCAGGTGAGACATAGAAGGGAAGGTTGATGCTCAGCTCTTCTCCTTTGTACGAAAGAGATTTAACTGATCAGCACAAATGTCAGAGAAGCAGTCTTTCAGAATTTAGATCTTAGGCAGCACAGAGCTTTCTAGGTTAAAAGCAAAGCCTTCATTTTCACATAGAAACCTACAGGTACACCTTTCAGGTCAGCGGTCACTTTTCAGGAGGAAGCATTCCCTAACCATTAGGATATTGTGCTCTCCTTCATCTTCAGTTTCTGGATAATTTACTCTCCATAACTGGAGGACCTGATTTTGCATTACCTGATTTTGAAGCAATCATACGAAAAAAATCTGTGTTTGTGGAAGCCATTACAAACTTTTGACTGTATGTAGGTGAAAATAAGCTGATTTAGTTATGGCTGGTTCCTCATTTGATAGCAGTTAAAAGTTCTGGGATACACGTCCATTGAACAACGAAGAACCAGTACATGCTATAAGTTAAATCCATGACCTTCAAGTTATTTTAGGGTAAAACTGGAATGAGTGAGTCTCCTCCCAAGCACTGTAATTGTAAATTCACAATATTATTTGATTTTATTCCTTTGCATAATTCCATTTATCACAACTTAAAAAAAAATAGATAGAAACTATTAAAGAAGTGATGACAAAAATGCCATGTTAGATTTCCATTTATTTTATCATTAAAAAGATTTACAGCCAGTACTGATATCAGATTATAAAAATTAGGGCCCTCCATAAATTAAAAGGTCTTACTCTTGCTGAGGTATAATAAGGGAGCTGATATGTCCAATTTGAAAGGTCTAAGAAGCAGAAAAACAAGCAGTGATGAAAAGTGAGATCTTAAAAGCATGTAGAGATTTAAAAAGTAGATTCTTGTAGAATGCAATGAAATATTAGTAGAAAAAGGTAACTTGCCAAAATAACAGTGCTAATCTTGCTCTCATAATAGCCTTCATGGCAGAATTAGTAATACTCTTTTTTTTTTCATTAAACAGGCTCTCACATAATGACATTGAATTCCATGCAAATATTCTACTTCTTTAGGAATAATTTATTGTAGCTTTACTGGAAAATTTTAGCTAGATCTTAAAAGGTTTTATGGCCTCAATTATAGCACTTTTACTCCTAATAATCAATATTGATTTCACCTTATCCTTTTTAAAGTTTCTCTTGGTTTACATAGAATCCAAATCTTGACTGAGTTTATAAAGTGATAATATTTTTATTCTATAGTCAAACCTTTTCAGATAATTCCAGCTCCTCACTAGCTACTTCTGCTATACCATGGAAAAAGCAAACCAAATCTTACTTTCTTTGTTTATAGGAAGCAAGCGTAATGTAAGGCAGTAGCAGAAAGACAGCTAATTAGCAGGATTGTTCAGTGACCTGCAGTTGCGCTCATCCCTTTATACATTTTCATTGTGCTCCAGAGCTTCATTCACTGCCTCACAGGGTCTTCATCTCATCTCAAGTTGCAGACTACACTCCTGCTGCAATGCCCCAGAGAGAAACCTCAGGAAACA
The DNA here is from genome assembly GCF_032191515.1 of Phaenicophaeus curvirostris. Taxonomy (NCBI): domain Eukaryota; kingdom Metazoa; phylum Chordata; class Aves; order Cuculiformes; family Cuculidae; genus Phaenicophaeus; species Phaenicophaeus curvirostris. The sequence continues at coordinate 18,234,709 of NC_091398.1, read as the reverse complement.
CTACACGCTGACTTACATGGAGCTTTCACTGTACACACCTCCTAGGAAGCAGGCTTCTCAATCAGCTCCATGTATCACAGGCAAAGGATCCATCTCTCCCTTCTGCTCCTTTGCACAACCAGGCTTCTCCTGCTGCGCAGTTCCTCAGGAGCTGCAACACTGAACCATGACTTCTCACGCCAACACACACCCAGTTATCTTCTCCTGTTGATGCCATGACACTTTTCTTAGCATTAACAGTACTGCATGTGAAGAGCATGAGCCACAGAGAGTGCCTGCTCTTCATGTCTGCTACCCCTGCCCAGGCTTCTCCCAGTGACAAACGGTGACAAGGAGCCAGCATGCATGGTGTCCCATTGCTTGCCAGAGCCAGGAGCTGTGGAGAAGATGGTGATTCATTTCCAGTCCCACTGGGCATAACTTCCTTCTTCTCTCCACTGAGCAAAACAATGAGGAATAGACGCACTTTGATTGGTTAGCCTCACGTTTCATTCAGCTTTAGACAAATAAAGTTTGACTCACCTTCCCTGGAGGAGAGCAGCAGTCAAGTGAGATCCTTGAAGGCTCTGTCTGCAGTGGGAATATTTGTCTGTATTTGCTAGGAGGATCTCAATTTTCCACTCAAAGTATAAGTGTCCTTATTTTGCCCTTGCTATTTCTAACATAATTAAATGGTGACACACATATATACACTTAGTTTAAATATCAACTTGCTTTTTCCACTAGGAATAATAAGGAACAAAGACATGACAAAAATTATGTGAAAGGAAAAGCGTGTAGAAAATTTCTGTGGCTGTTTCCACGGACTTATACACCTGCTTTGTAGGTTCTTTTACTCTGTTCTTCTGCTCCCTCACACCAGGTTTATTTCAGCATCTTTGGAAATGAAAAGATCCCCTTTTGTTTCAGAATTAGTATTTGACTGATGAAAAGAATGAACCCCAGGGGCTGTCTTTTCCAATCAGGCACTGTACAAGCACTTGAGCTGACTATGTTCTGCAGAACATTGAAAACATGGCATGCCCAGGAAATGTTTGCCATCACATTAGTGATGCTGTAATGGGCACCACAAATCACCTGGACATTAATAGAATGAAATCACTTACTGCCTCTGAAAGCAGCTTTATTCTCAGTTGGTGTCCTGAAGGCACCATGTGTGCAGTCTAGAGTTTCTACCACAAAGGAGAAAATTTCAGATATCATAAAAGTCCTGTTTTACTTGCTGGTTTTAGAGCTTGGTTAAGTCTCCACTGATTGTTTCTGATGGCAATCCCTTGAACACAACTAGTGTTAGAAAAAAAACATCAAAAAATATTAGTTGTCTTACAAACTTTAAGTGATGTCTGATTTTTCTAAAAGCTGTAGCAGGACAGGATACATGACTTCTAATGACTGCCCTTGCTCTCACTTAACTGCAATAATGCATCAAACGTGTTTCTTTATCCTGTTATTGCTGGTTTGTAATTTGATCATCAGACAGATCTGAATTCTCCCCAAGCTGTTTCAATGTGTCTGTAACAGAACCAGAGGTACCTACGTGCACTTCCCATATTGCTCAGAAAATAGAACAGCTTCAAGGATCACAGCCCTTGTGAAGCAGACAGCAGTAGTTAAATTAACTGTTGTGATCAAAGAAATGGGCTGTTAAAAATACCTGATTTCCTATAAGAGAAGACTTTTAATTGTGCTTCTGGTGCCTAGAATATGTTGAATTTTTTATGAGAGAATTCAGGTAACAGTCCATTAGAAAGCTTATTTGATTTAGCCTGAGGAAGTTTGGGAAAAGAGATGGCATTCCTGTGTGAGACGTGCCTGTCTTCTCCCCACTGCCCCTGCCAGGGCTGCTGCCCCTGGGCAGCAGAGTGAGCAGCATGCCCACTCCTCTGCCCTGGCAATGCCCAGCCTGGTGGAGGGAGGCACCAAAATCAACCGTAGGCTACACTGGTATTTCTAAGTGTGAGCTACAGCAACTGAAAGCCCACTCTGCTTTCCTTGCTACAGGAGGAGTATCCTCTGCAGCTAAATTCAGGAGATCTCAGGAGTCAAATCTTTTACTGTCCATAAAATAAATTATCCGGCGTCTCAGGCTTATCTTTCTGCTTTTAACTTATTTTCACTTTGTGTTAATAGAATGTTTGCTATACCATGTTCAAGAAAGCATCTAGTTTCTCCAGTGCTACTTTAACAATCAAACTGATAGCTGTAAACCAGATAAATAGGAGCTGCACTACACTGTTTCTGCTGGCCCATTTTTCATTTTTTGAAATAAAGCCCCCAGAGTCTTTTTGCAGAATAAATTGAAGATAAAAAAGTTATCTTCTGATGCAGATAGTTTGAACATGTCAGATTTGTGAAGCATTTTCTTTGGCTAGCTTAGCACTCTGCCTTTTGAAAGACATATAAGGCAAAACACAGCTGTCAGAAATTAAAAATAAATAGTTCTCTGAGACAAAATTAAGTATCTCTATTAGAAGCAGAGGATCTAGAAAGTCAGGTTCCACTCTCCTCGTTAATGCCAAGCAGCATTTCACAGTACAATTCTTCCTTACTGAAACCAATTAAATTACTCAGGGAGGGGTGATAATTGTCAGTGTGAGGAAACACACTTAAATCCAGCCTTAACTCTTCTGTTCTTGGCAGCAAAGCCACTCTTACAACCTAGGATAGAGCATAGGCCTTTTGCTTTGTGCCACTTGCTCTGAATAACAGAAGAACAAAATAATCCTGTACAGAGCCAAGCAGCCCGCTCTCTGATTACTGGGCACCCACTTATTGTGAGCAGTTCTTTTGCTTCTTGAAATTATACTGTGGGATGCTCAGCTGAAATAGAAGCAATAAGGAATTCTGTTTTCCTTTCTCATCCCCAGTTTCTCTGCAAAGCTAAAGACTGAATATATTTCTTCAGTATGTTTATAAGGAAAATATCAAGTTCAAATATTGCAGAAGGGAGTGGTTTTATGCACAATTTACTTCATAGTAAGCTATGGAAATTTAATTACTTTCAGCTCTTGGAAAGCTTGTCACCTCTGGAGCTGAAATAATAGATCTGAGATTATTAATGTAAATAATTCTCCATATATTGCTGCTTGATTTTAATTTTCTATGTTAACCTTCATATTTGTTCAGACAAATATGTGGCAAAGATGATTTTACACTGCTCTGACTTCCTTAAATATTCTGAAAGTCTACATTTTCATACCCAAGAGCACAAACTGCCAGTTTTATTCTGCTCACGCTTCTAGACCATGTAACTACTGATTTCATTTAAATTATTCCTGACTTACAGCATAAGTTAGGAGAAGTCAGATTGTCCATCCTGCTATCTGAATATGTTTCATAGAAAAAAAATCATGGAGGACAGAGATGTAGTGGGATCAGGATTTTTTTTTAAAATAATGAATTAAATCAACAGCTTTCAGTCCATTTCTTACTGCAGTTCCTAATAGGTGATTAGTATGTTTGTTCCAGCATGCTTGCATTTTTGATGCATCATAAACCCTGAGGCACCTTACAAAAGAAATTATTGATCAGGCAGAGTCCAAAACCACCACACAGCTTAAGGTCTTGTAAAGTTTAAGTTTTCATATCAGTACAGGAGTGTGGAGGAGGAGAGGAATATGTTTGGTAATCCTGCTGAAAATATCCATTTCTTTGAGAAAGTGAGAAGTCTCAACAGTTCTTGTCGTTAAAGTTATAGTCACAAAGAAGGGAAACCTCTCTGGCTGTAATGCATTTGTAGTGTTAAATGCTCCCTTGCTACAGGAAAGTACACATTAAAAAAATGAATCCTGCCTTTGGAAAGCTGTTGTACTAAATATGAAGACTGGATTCAGTCCTTAAAGACTAAGATGAAGGTATTTTCCCCTGATCTGTAGGAATGTCAAGGCAGCCTTTTATTCCTGAAGTCACTGATACTTAATCACCTTCTTATTAAGTCATACAGGTGTATCATTTCACTACTGATGTGCTGATCATCCTCCTCCTGCCCGCACAGTCACTAAGCCATGACTAGCTTTAGGCAAATGAGTGCTTGCTCAACTTTGCCTGCGGAAGAACTCACAACAATTTTGCATAGGGAAGAGATAAATTTAGGGCAGATGTACGTGTCTGTTTCACCAGATACTTTACCTCCAAGCTCCTCTGAATCAGGGGTTATGCTATCAGTGTGATAAGAGACAGTAAGTACAACAGGGCTTTGTCTAGAGCCTGTAAAAGCCCTGAGATAATAGCAGAAACAGTAAACACAATCAATTCTGCTCTGGAGTGTAAATTAGACTAGTAGTGTTCATGGAAATTATGTAAATTTCGTGGAGCAATTGACCTAAGAATTTTGGTCAATGGCACTGCCTTGAATTTCTTGCTGAAGACTGGATGTACATTATCCTGGCTTATTATAGCTAAAAAGAAGGCCATCCCTCAAAGATGAAACCAGACTTATCTCAAATGACAAGTAGTAGGTGAGATGGGAAGTTATGAACGTTTGGTCACTGGATGAAAACATCCCATAATCTGTGAAAGCCTGTTGCACAGTTGAAGTGACAGAAAGTATTGTAGAATATTGCTAGAAGCCATTCATAAGGATCATTAACATAATGCAACAACATGGATTCCACTCCTTTCATCCTTAATGTGTAATTAAACTCTTTAGTACTCTTCAGTGATGTAAAATTGCCTTTATTACATGCAGTATTACTCCAGTAAAGAACACCTCACAGGAAATAAAGAAGGCAACTAGTCACAGAAAATAAAAAGAGGCATGGGATGAATTCCTGATCTTTCTGAAATTTATAAGCTAATGACTTATGATGTTCTTAGAATCATAGAATCATAGAACCACCAGGTTGGAAGAGACCCACCAGATCAAGGAGTCCAACTATTCCTATCAAACACTAAACCATGCCCCTCAGCACCTCGTCCACCCGTGCCTTAAACACCTCCAGGGAAGGTGACCCAACCACCTCCCTGGGCAGCCTCTGCATGTGTGTAGATTTAGAGACACTTATATTGTTCCAGTAAAGAAGGAGGAAATGCCAGAGTCAGAGAAACTTTATCTATTTGCTGATAATCTGTTAATACAACACAGTGAATGTAGCCACACCATAAGAATACCAAAAGTAGACTGAGGTAGTTAATGAACAGCCCTTATTTGAGGCCTACATGTAGGAAAATCCCCATTGTCATCTGCATAGTGCTGAAGATGTCAGGTAAGACATGGGATAATGACTAGAGTGGGGAAGAATCAGGATTTTCGCTTCCAACTTCATTCAGTCTGTAGGAGGGTGAGATGGCAATGTGAGACTGGCTTTGTAGGAACAGAAGGTCCTAAAGAAAGGGAATAGTTTTGGTTGAAAGCAATGGAACAGGCTTTAGCCTTGGTCTGTGTGCTCCTGTATGCAGACATTTGTGCAGAAATAAATGGAACTATGCATGTAATAGAAATTGCCCTGCTTCTTATAGAAACTGGCCTTAAAAAAATTCCTACCTCTACTGGGTGAAAACCATCATTTTCAGCCTCATTTTCCCTCTAAATATCAGATTGAGCACTTGTGAGACGACGTCCTGTGAAAGGAATTTCCCTTCACTTAAAAAAATCAGCTAAAATATCTCCTGACAAATATATTGAGTGAACCCAGTAATGATTTTCATTTGCTGATGTTCACCCAGTAAAGAGAGGAAGCAGCACCCTTCCTCTCAAAGGAAATGAAGAACTCTGTTCTCAGTATGGGGGTGTACGGGGAAAGCTAATTACTTTTTCCATGCCAGGAGAGAAATGACATGTGGCTAGAAAAAAATGTGAGTTCTAGTGACCCTTCGACCTCTGCAGAAACATGACCTTGGCCTGTAACAAACTGCTCTTCGTGTCAGAGTGCGTGCACAATGCGCAGGGCATAGGCTCAAAGGCAAAGAGAAAGTAGTACAGCTCAGGAACCAGAGAAAACCAGCACAGGGGATGGGGCATGCCATGAAGTAGTCTATGTTTCTGTATGACCATGCTTCCTTAGGCCAGAAATTCCCTAACTGGGCCTGAAATTATTTTGATTTTTGTGAAGTTTGATTGTGGCTTAACCATTGTAGAATACCTTTTCCAAAGCGGCGCTTGCACCATAAAGAAGTAAACAAAGCACTGTTTTTCTTGTTCCTTTGGCTCTGAAACAGTATTTCCAGCTTTTAATCACTACTTGAGAACCTTCTATTTCCCTACCGCTGGCAACTGTCATTTGTAAATTGATTTCCTCACCCTGATGCTTTGCTTGTTGTTTTAGCTCCAGTCCTCTACAACTAGTCCCAATGGTAGTTTTGTACCAGTAAATTACTGGCAGACCTAGGAACAGAGCTTTCAACACCCCACTATTCATCCAGTGCTCTGAGAGTGATGTTTCACTCTGCTCATGCAGTGCTAGCACTGCCGGCACGCTGCTACAATTGGAATGTGGCTTTCTGTGAGCATAAGTGGCTGGGGTTGGCAGTTGGAGATAGAAAATAGGACTTTTCTTAATTGGCTTTTGGTGTCTCCTGTTCTTTTTCTCTTAGGAGTTTTCCATTCTTTTCCCCCAGTAAAGCAAAGATATTTTTATAGTAAGACCCTCTTCTGCCCTCATAGTGATAAAAAGGCAGTTTAAGTTAGAGTTGTAGACCATTTGTTGGATTATTGCATTTAAAATTTTAAGACAAAGTATCAACATGGGAGGAAACCTTCGCACAATTAAATAATAATAAATAAATTAAATAATAATTAACAACTACGTGGAAAATTGTATTTAAACTTGCGTTTAATTAAAAAAGTACAGAAAAAAATACACCCTGATGTTCAAAACACAATAGTAACTCCAGAGACAAGGATGCAGTGAGAAGAGAATATAGTTGATAAAACAATTTAAAAGAGTAAAATCTCTACTTACAGGAGGACAATAGTTATTTATGAAAATATTTATAAACACCAGAAAATCTACTATTCACAAAAAAGCATTGCAGGAATTTTCATGCAAACTATCAAATAAGGAATTCGTTGCAAGTCCTTGAAGTATTTATACATTTCCAGTATTCTGTGTGGATTTTAAGACTCCTGTGTCTAACATGACAAAAGATTGCATATTGTAGCCACCAGCTCTAGCAAACCATCTTTATACTTTGCAAAGATCATTCAGTGAATAGTTTTAAAATTAATTAGTATGCAGAAAAAGACTTTTAACTTTATCATAAAGTAGCTTCTGCTTAAATGAAAAAAAATTAAATATTCTGTATTTATGTAGTACTTATTATCACAGATATGTTTGATTCTGTCACATAAAAAGCAGAGAAATGTCCATTTTCTTCTAAAATGAGTAAATGTCTCTTTTCTGTGTTGTAGATATAGAACTCCTTCGCTTAGCTACGTTACAAAGACAGTTAACAGCAGAGTTACTTGCTGAGATTGCTGTATTGAGGGATATAGAAGATTCACTCCTCAGTCTGAAAAAGTCTCCTTTTAGACTGATCTTGGATACAATAACCTTTGTCTTCCCTTCCTTCCTTCTCTGAGCTTCAAACAGGCACCTATTGGGGTAGACAAACATCCGTCCTGTTGACCAAAGAGCTTTTTGAGTTTTCACATACTGAAATGTATATGCTATGGTATGTTCTTATATTGGTCCTATGTGTTACATTGATGAACTTGCCTCCAAGGTTTAAAGTTACTTTTCCTCAACTAAGGTCTGAAAAACCCCACCACCAACCAACAAAATGTGAAAAATAAGGCAAACGGTTGTTTTTGTGTTATAAGATACTTATTTTAATTGTCTGTGTTTTTTTTCCCAAAGAGCATTAAAGTGTTCATGATAAGTTAGGAAAAAAAAAGCCAAACTTTAATAAAAAAAAGCAGAAACAAGGTTGCTAGGTCTGTTTGGACTTGGTCATTCAATGATCCCAACCAGCAGGACTCAGATAAATGACTTGTAACATTTTCCTCTTGGAAAATCACAGATGAGACTAAATGAGACGTTTTATATATATAGTAGCAGTCATAGGTACATTTCATTTTGAAAGTCTCATCTATCTTTCAGCCCAAACAGTTTTGACACCACAAAATGATCGCTGCACTTCACATTATATGAAAAGGCAGTAAGAGTTTATATACACCAGAGCTCTAAACATCAGAGCTCCATTTTACTACAGTGAGTATTTATTCTAAGGAACTGGCTTTAAAAAAAGGGAAGAAAAGATAGATTAATAATTTATATTCATTGTTCTAAAAATATGATCAAGATTTGATTCAAACCTCTGAGTTACCTAATCCCTAGGAGGATCATCTGATCAATAAATTCAAGCTGTTGCATTTTTCTTTTCATAGAAAAGTAAACAAAATGCATGAATGTGATTTATCATTTGATCACATTTTAATTGACTGCATTAAAGCCACAAGTATTAAGGGAAATCAGCCTGTGTACTTGTTGGAGCCTGATTCAGCATGTGTCTTGGAACTAACTGTGTGTGGCAGTCCACAGTCAGTAAGGTTTAAATTAATAACATAGATTTAAATACTGCCATCAAAGCAAAGAGTTAATTGGTTTCCTATCTGGAGTATGACACTGAAATGCCACAAGAGCTCAAAATGATTGTTACCATCACCAGGAAAATAAGTGTAAAGTACATCCAAGATTAAAGAGGGATTAGTGTGGTGTATTATTGCTCAATAAAGAACTGCCAGCAGTATGCTCAGTCACATCTACAATCACCTTCCTTATCATGGCAGTCACAATTAGTTTATCTAGAATATAAAGAAACACTTATTTCTAAGATTCAGATTCTCCGGGCAGAATCTGCTTGAATCCTATGCATTCCCAAATCTCATACCACAGACAGAAGCATATTAGCTACAATCCTCCCAGAAGGATCCCTTACATGGTCCTGAAAAGCAAACAGAAGAGATATTTTTCCTTTAAATGATTCATAAAATTCCATTATTGATGATTTTAGCCCATTGATTCCATACAGGAGAAAGTTGTCCACTGGATATGGAAGATGATTTTGTATCAGACAAAAGAATCATATTTTCTTTGTAATAATGGGTATCTCTGGAATGCTTGCATGGTTCTAAAAGAATCCAAGATCCACTATGAGAAGTAATTTCTGGTACTGGTTAGTTTGCTGCAGGAGTAAAGCAAAGGTTTCATCCCCATTCTACCTCTATGTGGCTTTGTAGACTTTGGTTGGCCTTGGTATTATCAGTATTACTGAGGGGAATGTACTGCTGGCTAAATGAAAAGTGTTTGCACCCCATGCTAGCATTTGCGGGGATTGATCAAAACAATTTGGTCTGGAATGAGAGAGCAATTGTGTGGGCTCTTCCTGATTTCTGAAATGCTGTTTCTTGTGGTTGTTGGAACAAGAGTTTTCCTTTGAAATTTTTGCTTGCAGATGCGAAGAGTGGTAGCTTAGGAAAAGCAACGAAATAAGTCTGCTTCCTTACCATTCTGGCTTTGCAACAGTGGAAGGACTTAAATCTCCTTCGAAGAACAGAATAGAGAAAGATGAATTTTAGTATTTGATGTAATCCAAAACAATGTACTATGCTACAGCTCAGTGTGTCCCTCTGATAGACTATAACAGAGCAAGTTATAAAGGAAGGCAGATACAACATCCTTTTTTCACATTCTTAATGAACAGTGTGAATTCATTGCTTTCAGAATAACAGATGATTTAATTGATTCTGTATAATTTAATGCAATCAATCTCATTTAACTAAATGTCACACAGCCCTTTTCACCAAGAGGCAGTTTATGTACACACACCAAGAGCAGGACCAATTTCTGAAACCCTTAATGGTGTGAGATTTGTTTTCATGAGTTGCCCAGAAAAAGCAGTGCAGTTCTATTTTATTTCTAACTTCACTGCTAAAATGTTGCCTTCAAGAAACATTCAAAAAGCCAGGTCTAGCACCAGAGAAACAGGGGATTATAAAAAAAAGAAAGAAACCCCCCTATACTTACTATACTCAGCCTGAGTTTTAAGCAAAGCAAAAGGCAGAACTGAATAGACTTCTAAGAATTTTTTTTCCCCCCAATGAGTTAATTGCAGTTTTCCAGGAGCCAAGCACAGTTTTTAGTTTGGTATATTGCTAAATTTTCCATCATATGTTTCATACATCTTGCAGCAGTTTAAGGGCTGCTAAGAATATGGTTGAGCATTCAGTAGTCATGGGTCAAATTCAGATGGTTTACCTATGCAGGTCCCACAATAGCAGTGTTTGTAGTGCCTTCTGTCTGTAGAGGTGCATGGCCTGGAGAGCACCACCCTCCCTGGTCCTTGCCTTGTGACTCCTATCTGCTCAGTCAATTTGATTCCCAAAATTTCTCAAATGATGCACTGCAGGATAAGGGATGGAGGGCTCTCCTCAGGCAGGCATGGCTGTGGCCAAGGCTGCCTTGTCTCCACTAGAGGAGCAAGAAGGCTTTTGATGCCATAAGGAAGCTACAGGAGTCAGTTTTTTCCTTTGCTGTGCCAGATTTATTGAAAGATGCCAATGGCTGAGCACTGGCTTTCATCTAGCACAGACTTAGCAACTGATTATTTGGCAAAGAAAACATAAGGAATGTTTCTTTGCTGCATTTTCCTCTGAAGTAGAATCTGTAGGATGTAAAACTTGAAAACAAACTAAAAGCTGTGTTAATGCGCCCAAAGAATTCCACTGAGTATTGATGATGGTTTTAATTTTTATTTGGTTTTATCTAGAAATTAATCCTATCAGAAGGATATGGAGTGAGGAAAAATCCCTAAAGAATAAATGGCTTGGGAGCTTTAATTTCTGGTCTCAAGAGCTAGGTAGAGTTAAATATTTGAAGGCATTGTTAGCACCTAAATTCACTTTGCTTTAAAGATATGAAACCTATGTTTATGTACCCTAAAATGCAGTAAAGTATGTTTTCAAAAGAGATCTTGGAACCTAACCCTCATTACAGGAAAGAGTTGCTTTTGAAAATAAAACACAAGATTCTTAAATCATTCTGTCATTTTGAATATAAATCGGAGATCATAAGTGACCTCAGTGGCCTTAAACCTCAGTCTAGAGAATGACACTACCAGTTGCATTTTACAATTCTCCCTAATTAATTGTCATTTTGTGTCAATTCAAAGGAAGAACAAAACTCAAAAAAGTCATAATTTCTGGCTTATGTCTTATTTAACAGTTCTTTCATTTTCCAATCCCTACTTACTTTTTGAAATTTGACAGGTTCAGAGACCAAGAAAGTAGGGCAATAAGTGACCAAAAGATGCTGATTTATGATCTGAAGCATTTTAACATTTTTAAGACCTTCAATAGTACAATTTAACGTGTCCCCAGGTGACTTTAGTTTACACAGCCCACCCTTACAACACAGATAATCTAGGCAGACGTTGTCTTTGGCAGCATTACAGGACTACACTAAACTGGCCTGTTTGTTAACTGTTTTTCACTGTTTCAGACAGCTATACATGCATTATTTATGGCATCAGGCATTGCTATGTTTTCTTTCACCTTCTATTTGATCACAGAAACGTAATTGTGGCTAGCAGAAAAGCAATGGAAATATTGCAAATATAGATTTAGTTCTCCTTTGTGTCTGCTATCTTTTTCAGGGTATGTAGGAATATTTGGTTTGTGTACTTGTTTGGGTTTTTTAGGGGCTTAATTATTAAAGGAATAGTCATACAATACTTGATCCTCTGAAAAGAGTTTCTGAACCTGTGAAGATAACTGACTGCATGGACAATTAATCTATGGAATGCTGAAGTCCAGGATGTTTACCCTGTAACCATCCCCTTATTTGCATTTAACAGGGCAAATTATCTGAATAAAACTTCTGGGATCTACTTATTTTCTTGCAGTCATCTATACTCCTCCTCTGCCCCCAGCACTGCAAAATTATACGTGGGGGGAAAAAGAAAAAGGTGCTGGCATTAATTCGAGAAACACCTAGGCACTATTAGCAAAAAAACAGAAGGAGCACTTTTGCATGTTCGCAGCAGAATGACTTATCCATTTTTATCTACTTACACAGTTTCTCGAGAACAAATTACACTGGGGGGTGGGGTGAAAACTGAGTAAATTTGGGTTGATTCATCACCTGTCCTACTTTGCAGATCAATCAGTTAATAATTTCATTGACCTGGAGGATCATTCAGAACAATATATTTAATTCAGTCATGCATTTAGTTTAATTAAGGTTTGAAGTTACAGTGCTCTGCTGGCAAAGAGATACTAAATCTGTTTTCTTTCTGCCTTCCATTCACCATGTGTATTTCTTCTACTGGATAGCATTCATAAAAGATCTTTGATTTTAATTTATTTAAATTGACTGCTGCTTCTGTGAAATTCTGCACCTTTCTTTGGAATAAGAACCACCTGAAAATCTTTCTGCATCATTTGATGAATATGCTGGAAGTATTAGGCCTCTTGGACACTTCAGCAAATGGTGCTGGGAGGGTACACATATCTTGGGAACCCGCTATTTGCAAACCACTAAAAGATCACAAATGATCTGGTGCAAAGATGCAACTGAGAAAGGATACAAGTGCTAAGAGGCTCTAAGAGAGCAGAGCAAAGGGCTTTTCAGGAATATTTCTTGCAGTGGCATAGCATGGAATAAACCTCACAAGCAGGCAACTTTGTGGCTGTTTTCTCTAAATAATACAGAGGGGGTAAATTTATCTTCAGAAAAAAAATATTAGACATGTATTGAGATTACAGTACATAAAATAATCAACACTTAGCATCAATCTGTTATTCAGCTGATCCAGAAACTGAGAGTTACAGGTCTGTGATAACCAACATATACAATGAATATGGACAGAGTTCCATGAGCTGCAAGTGCTGAATTTGGTCCCACAGAAGGTGCTACAACGTTTTGGGATACTTTACTTTATATACCTTAATTTAATGAGAAGAATATCACCGAAACACTGGTTGATATCGACAAATTATTTTAAGTGTTTTTCTCAGTGATTACTAAATTTTTTCGTTCAGTCTTGTATCTTTTCTTGTATTTTATTTGCCTGGAAAATCTGATTGGAGGACAGAGACCATGGCTGAAAAATGTATCACTATGTGTGGAAGGACAAGCTAAAGTTTTTCCCTTTGCAAACTGTACAAAAATCACTATTTTCAGTTTTGCAAGTTGTTCCATGAAAAACTATATTGGGTGTGCATTAGTTCTGTCCATTAATACCTGAAAAACACTGGTGTCCTGGTTTGAGCTAAAGCAGAACAAATTATCCTCTAACTTTTCAGTTAAACCATTTCTAGGAGATTGCATTTTCTGAAGAACATGTTTTTCAGACAGTATCTGCTTCTAGTAGTGATAACATTTAATATTTATAGTCATCACAGTATCATTGGTATGCAGAAAGACCACTGTTTAGATTTATTCCTATAGAAACTAAGGCCCATCCCAGAGCTGGTGGAATGCTGTGAAGCAAAGAGTGAAAAAGAATTGCACCTGCAGGGAGGAGCAGACAAGACAGGTGACCCAGAACTGACCAACAGGCTGTTCCATTCCATATGTGTCACATTCAGCATAAAGCTGAGGGATCATGAGGGTCAAGCACTCTTCTAGGAGATCTAGAGTCCAGTGAGGACTTCATGCACCTGTCTGCTCCTGATCTCAATTCCTGACTCCAGTTCCTGGATCCAGCTTCTGTCTGCTTCTGAGTCCAGTCTGGGACTTTACGCGTTCCTGCCCTGCAGCACCAGTAGTGACGTGTAGTCACTGCGGGGTGGTGCAATTTTGGTTTTTCATATCTGTATATATTTTATTATATAATCATTAATATAATTAGCTTTCCTTTTTACTGTTGTTCTTTTATTAAAATGGTTTTTGTTTTTTTTTCCAACCTGTAAGTCTCTCTCCCTTATTCCTTTCCTCTTTCCCAGAGGGTCATGAAATCAAGATTACATTGCCCAGTGTAAGCTGCTGGTTGAGGGGGGTGCTGAACCGGGACAACTAAATATGTCATTTGAGTGGCTTTTCCCCCTTTCAACTAAGTTTAGTTCTCCTGTTTCTTCAGTTCTTAACCTTCTGCTTGAGCTGGGTATGTGTCCCTTCACAGAACAAACTTCTTTTTTCCTTTACATTTTGACATATGCTTCTTTCAAAAAGCCTCACACTGTTCAATAGCAAAAAGATACTTGAAAGCAAAAGATGTGTCTGGGGTGCCTGGAGTCTCCACAGGACTGTCCTGCAGGTGTGGGCCTCTGGGGCAGCAAGATGTGCAGGATTTATATATATACAATGTCGTAGCTTCCCATTTAGTGACCTCACTTCAGTCCTCTCAGAGTATTGTTCTTACCTCACCTCACTGTGAGTTTGTTCTTGTTAAGGGCCTGATCCATCAAAGCTCTTAAGCGCATGGTTGTGGGTTGTAAACCCACCAGGGTAAGTACCTTGACTTTTTATAACCCTGTAAATTGTGTAAAGTGTGTACATATGGCACTATAAAAGATAGGTTTAAATGATGTCTGTGATAAGAGGTAACCTTTTCTGTTCAGCACTTATTCTCCTCTGTAACACAAGAAGTTTCTGCAGTTTGTGTTGCATATATTTCAAACAAGGCTGGTTTTGACAAATTGACTGTTTCTTTTTGTAGTTCTGTCTTTTTTTGCGCTTGTCTAAAGGAGCATCTACACATAATAAATTATTGAGATATTCTTGCTTACCTGTATTTCTCAAAAAGCTGGTTGGATTCTTTTAGACACCCTGAAAGATTACTTAATACTTAAAGTTTTTCCGTTCAGCTTATTATAAGACTTAAAGCAAAATAAGAAAACAGCACCATCAGGGCAGGTTTAAACTCTTTCCCTGCGGACACTAAAGGTAAGTCTTACGTCCTGCTGTGAGAACTGAATTGGTCCAGTGCAGAATTTTAATTTCTGTAAGCACTGGAAATAAAAAGTAATTAAACGTCTGCATATTCCTTGTGTACTATAAATACCTTAATAAAATAAGCAAAGAAATCAACTCTTAAATTATTAGCAGTAGTAAAATGCTGAATATTGAAACACAGTTTAATTTATTAATTTATAATTTTTATCAGGCTAAAATAGGCCTCTAGGAGCAATTTAAGCATTACAATAATGTAATTGTTCAGTACAGACAGCATTTAGATACACAGCTATCTCTTGTAGAAAGAGAAATAGCAAGATGGTAGCCAAGTCCCTTGTTTCAATGTAAATTGATAGTGAATTTACACAAAGGCAGTAGGCTGTCCTCTCATCTCTTTTATGAACATGCAACATATTTATTTCAGTGCGGAAACTACTGGGCAGCAAACCAATGCAGCTGATCTGGTTCAGTGTCCACAGAAAAAGACGATTGTAAAATTCTTAGGTAAGCAGGGTAACTCTAAGTTAGCGTACAGAAAGTGTCAACCTCCTAACCACTAAATGAACCTAAACGTTGACTATTCACCTTGTATGTATTTTAAAGAAAACTGGTTAAGCCTAAGGCAAAATATAACAAATAGATGTCATATATTAATAGCAGAGACAACTGGAAACCTTTCAGCCTGTGTATTAGTATTAGATCGTACATCTGCGAAAGTAAGATTAGTAGGTAGGCATTTCAAAACTAAGACTGTTAATGGAAAGTTTTTGCAGAGTATTTCCTTACATGAAAAATGCTTTGAATTCTGGAACACAGCAGATCCAACCTGAGTTCAGCAACTTTCTCAACTTCCATTTACAACAACAGTGAGCACCCATGGCTGAGGAAAAAAACTGAAACATTGTGTGTCTAATTCAACATACTTCTGCTTTTCATGTCTCAAAGGACTTCCAACAGTATTTCTTTTCTGGAGCAATATGCAAAAATACTGAGAGGAGTGGCCTGCTCCTGTTATATTAAAAAGTCTAACTGTCATTTAGAAGACTTTTGATATCAAAGTAAGGAAAAATGTGAGTGAATCAGATATGTGAATAGTCTCCTTGGTGAAGCTGCAACTTGAGATCCTCTTTATGTCTGATTTGGGAATGTTTCCTCCAGAAACATAGGGTCGACAAGGACCTCAGGAGGTCTCCAGCCCAAAGCAGCATTGGTTTTGTAGTTAGACCAAGTTACTCAGGGATGTATCTGGTGTGGCTTTGAAACCTCCATGGGTGGAGCCTACATAATATCTGGGCTGCCTACTCCACTGGTTGACTGTCCTTGTGCCACGTGAGTCCAGAGCCACTGGGGATAGTGGCTAGGAAAAAAACCCTTAATTTCACAAATTGCCTCCAAACCACATTGAGGAAAGGCCAGTCCTGCGTGTTGTACAGCTTGTATTCTCTTTCCATGAAAGATGGGGCAACGTCTGCTCACACTGCAAATACAATATTGACCCATGACTGTCAGTAGAGGCTGTCTCAGCATTTAAGCAAATTATATTTGTTACTTCAAATTCATATTTTGAACATTTCTTCTTAACCAGAAGAGCTAGAAAAAGTTGTTTCCAATTAACCTATATTCTAAGGTCACCACTTGAGAGCCAAAGCACAAAGTCAATGAACTAGGACTTAACCTTATTTGATCTCAAAAGATTCTGCTTCCAGTGAAGAAATCATAGCAATGTCTGGACATTAGCTAAACCCTGAATCTGCTGAGGGCCATGAGGGTCATCCCATTTAATGGGTGGAATGTGCGCTGTGGACGTTGCTCCAGTGTCATCCTCACAGAGATGTTTATAACATACATGAAATAATTTTTTATGAACAACTCATTAAGATTTTATTATTCTTTTAAAAACTGCTTTTAATTCAAGCTTTATTAATATATTTTATATCTTCTGCTGTCTATCAGTCAAGAGTCTTTCTACTACAGGGTTATTAGCCAGGGTCTGAAGAAAGAGAAACTGAATCCTTACAATGTGCTGACAATAAAGATGGCCTTAAACTTGTTTCTAGACCAAAAAATGTCAAATGTCGAAAAAGATGTTTCTTTATGAAACATAAACCATTAGATGGGCTTCTAACATTTTGTAAGATGTTAAGAAGTTTTTAAAATCTTTACCTATCATACAGGAAGAGAGATTTGTTTATTTGTAGAGATTGCATAGGGTATTTTTCAACAAGGAATATAATAAAGCCTGACTGAGAAGGGCAACCAAGAAATCTGTGAAACTGTGTTTCACTGTTTCCATAGTAACCTCCTTAATAAGCTAGTAACCTTGGTTAGAGAAAACCCTATAAGCACATGCATTGTAAAAATTTCTTGGTCATAATATACATTCTCATTGTTTGGATTTTTGTATGGCTTTCACAAATATCTTGCCCCTTTATTAGTTTCCTTGTTATCTTTAAGAAGTAAAACCTGAAGCAAGATATAACCTTGCCCTACGCATGGCTCTCAGTATTTAAAAAGGCATGTTTCAGGTACAGTGTGTTTAATTAGTATTTAACTACATTGGTAGAAAGAAAAAGGGGTAACCAAGATCAAACAGTAAAGGAACTGTGTGTCTGCCCAGAAAACAACAAAAGCCTTTGAAAGAATATTGAAACTGGAAATCTGAGAGTTAGCAGTAGCTGCAGAATCCCTTGCCCTGCTCCTAGCAAATCCAGCTTTCAGGTTTTGTGAGGGCTGTAGCTAAGAAAAGACAGAGCCACTTTTGGTTTTGGACAACCTTAGAGAGAACTGAGGGGAAAAATTGTGATCTGAATCAAAAGTTCTCCAAGTTTAGGGAAGTAAACACCAGGGATCAGGTTTAAACGATTTGTGCCTATATTTTGTATGTGATGTACTTCCATCCTTCGCTGTAGCACCGTTTCTCAGACTGACCTGCTGAGCCCTGAGCAGTGGTCTGCAGCCACACTCAGACAGAGTGACTTGCAAAGAGCTCAGCTGTGTACAGCGCTGCAGGTGGTGCACAAACGAGTAGGGCTGTCTGGGTCAGGGCCTCATGGGGACAAGGGCTCCTGTCCCACCCCCAGCCAGAAGCAAGGCAGCTGGGGTCACCAGGGCAGCCCTGGGCATCAGGCACCCCTGACTCAGGGACAGGTGGAGGTTTCAAACATTAACCTCCCCCTGTAATGTTTTACCATGTCTAGGACCAAGAAGCATCACACAAATAGAAATCAGCTTGATATTTTCATGATCATTATAGAGTCCTGCAGTACCTGAGTGCTTTGCAGTAGGTGCCAAGCAAACAGAGGGTGAGGTAAAGTCCTTGCTTGAACAGGTCATCCAGTTAAGGCCCCCATTGTACGTAAAATGCACATGCTTAACTTCAACATTCTAAAGCAAGGCCGTGGCTAAATGCCATAAGCTATGTAATTATTCCTTTTTCTTCAGAGGTATTCATAAATGGATAATGCACAAATGTAATTTCATTGGAGACAAGATAGCTAACAGCTATGATACCATGTAAAATCCTTGTCAAAGTTAATAGTAATTAATTTTAATGTGTCTTATTGACTTCTAATAATCTCTGAGGAGATTAATACCTAAGAAAGTATGTATGTGTTGATGATAGAAAGCAGAATGAAGTGTACTGATTTATTGCAACTCTTCATTAAGTTTAAAAGCATTCCACTGTGATGAAGACATCAACCATAGGCTGTGGCATTTTCACACTGCAAAGGAAGAGTTAAGGGCAGGAAGACAAAAAAAGAAAGCAAACAATGTTTTAACTTGAATTCAAGCCGGATTTCACAAAAGCAAGACCCTATTCAAATCCAGTTAAGTAAAACCCATTAAAAGTATCCACTACTTTTCCCTGCTACAGACATGGATGAAACATACCTCCTTATATGCGCGCTAAAAATTTGGCTAGGTGGTAATAGCAGTTTACTACATCATATAAAGATAAGTATCTAACTGAATTTCCTGTAAATACTTAGGTCTGGATTCTCATTCTCTAATATCCACAGTACTATAATGCTGTTGGTTTGTATGAAATTAGATTCAGATGACCAATTTATGAGATAGAACAAGACAACCTTTTCATATTTTTTGCTCAGTAAAATTCTGATATGGTTTTAAATTGAAAAAATCAGTTCACAATGAGAAAATCAGATCAAGAAATAATGTGAAGATTTAAGTTATATAATAGTTATGACAAGGTTTCTTTTGGAGCTTATGTTTAAGAATTTAGAAGAAGAGAATTATGTACTACAACTGTAGAGGTTTGGACATAGGCAGCACAAAAGCAGAAAAAGGTGACTCTTTACCTAGCAAAACAGAAGTATTGTAAAGTTCTAATTCAAAAGGAAATTTCCTTGTAACTACAATGGGATTGAGATTTTATTTTGTGGTCCTAGTTATTCTATATTACTAGCAAAAGTCAGGTAATTAACGCAAGTACCTTCACATTGAATGCATGCTTGTTTCCCAAATGACACGTGGCCCTGTAGCTAATGTCTGTATGCATCCCCATGTAATAGAGCTGAAATTCTTCATAAGCATTATTGTCAGTCATCTTCTTAAAGGAAAACGAGCACAGTATGTCATTATGTCTAGGGCTGTGTCACAGTTTTGCTACTAATGGGCATTGGGCCAAAGACTAGAAAAAAAATTGATATTTATTTTGGAAGCTTCTCAGAACAGGGTCTTTCTCTTTTGTGACACTCAGCATGCTGTCAACACTTATTAGTAAAAATAAATAACTCAAATTCTGTTATTCAATTTTGGTAAATTTTCGGAATACTTACCTGGAGAAGAATAATTAGACAGCTGTATATCTCCTGACTTACAGCCTGGGTCATTCCTCCCCACCCTCAGCTTTTGATAACAACATTGTCTTCACTGGGCCTCCTTACTCCAGAATCCCTCTCCCAAAGTGTGAGATGCCATTTGCAGAATCTTCAAATAGAAACACTGCCTTGTGCCCATCCAGAACTTTTACTTGCCAAAATGCCATGCCTTGATTAAACTCACCATTAAGTTATCATATGTTCTATAGTTCTCCATAAGGGTCAGAGAGAAACTTCTAAGTGAATTTGGATTCTCTAAGACAGAGCGTTGTTGCTGCAAGTGCTTTGGTAGCAGTAGAGGTGGCATTTCCTTCTGCGAACTGATTGAACTCTTAATCCCGGGCTTTGTGTTCCATATTTTGTAGTACTTCACCTTTATCTCCTTGAGGCTTATAGAACCTTGTTTTTAAGTATCTTCCTTAGGAGTGCTGAAGTGTGTAATCTTGGAGTATTCACTGAGAGCATGTGGGACTTCATCCACATAGGCATGCTTCTCCTGAGCATCCCAACAATTATCTCCATCTCCAGTCACACTTTGTCCTCACTGGCACTGTTCACAAAAGGAACGCTCCA
The DNA here is from genome assembly GCF_032191515.1 of Phaenicophaeus curvirostris. Taxonomy (NCBI): domain Eukaryota; kingdom Metazoa; phylum Chordata; class Aves; order Cuculiformes; family Cuculidae; genus Phaenicophaeus; species Phaenicophaeus curvirostris. The sequence goes on along the minus strand of NC_091398.1, from coordinate 18,214,461 downwards.
TTCCTCCTCCAGCTGGCCACTAGCAAGCTTAGGAGAGGATCTCAGCACACCTATGAGGGAGAGATCAGCTTGATGACTGGATTCAGAGTGTACTATTAAAGTCATCACATTGCTTTGCTGTCCAGCAACCTAAATGGGTTTGGGGTTATCTATGCAGGAGAGAAGTTTTCCTAGTTTCTTCCCAGCTGCATATGATGCAAGTTTAACATTGCTGCCCAAATACACATTTTCACTTGCTTTAAATCTTTGTCAGAATGTATATATGAAGAATATTTCTACTGCTGTGTTCTGATTGTTTATTATTTGGTCTAACAGCTCCTCTTATTTCTGTATGTGAGTTCATAAGACAAATTTTTTTGACTCTTAGGTCACATGCGAATAATTACTGGTAGAGTTACTCTGTGCCCTATACTGGCAGGTACATACCAAATGAGGTTTCTAGAATCATAACAAAGTAGTCATAATATAGCACTATAATACCAGATTTTATCTACAGACTGTACATCAAAATATATATGGAATTCATCCCTCTGTCTCATAACATTCCGTTGGAAAGTACTAGATCTTAAAACTATGCCGACTAGAGCAACCTTCCAATTTTTCTGCTGTTGTTGATTCTCTCTCAGCCATTCTGTTGTTCTTCTAGTTTGTCATAAAGCTGGTCATGAAAAGTGTGTGTGTCTTTTCTGCCAAAATAGCTTTACTTCCCAGAAAAGAAAAATCTACCGTGTGAGAAGTTACTATAGAAAGCTGCAGTAGATCCTCTTTCGTCTATCTGTGCTTTTCAGAGGTTGCAGAGGATTAAGAGCCAGCCCAGCCCTAGGCTAGATCTCTTTACTAGGCTTATTGCCTCAGCATTTTTTTTTTGTCTTTCTCAGTACATTTACTAGAAAACACTTTCATCGATCTTCAGTACTAGGTTTCCAACCCACTTTCTTCTTGGTGTATTTTCCTATGGTTTCTGAGGCCCTAGTGAGACTCCTTTTCTGGAAAATTCCTCTGTGCCAGGGAAGATCATGGAACAGATCCTCCTAGGATAAGGTACATGGAGGATGGGAGGTGATTTGAGACAGCCAGCATGGCTTCACCTGGGGCAAGTCTTGTCTGACCAACCTAGTGGCCTTCTGTCATGGAGCAACCACGGGAAAACCAACAGATGTAATCTGTCTGGACTTCCGTAAAGCATTTGACATGGTCCCCCAGAACATTCTTCTCTCTAAATTGGAGAGATATGAATTTGATGGGTGGACTGTTTGGTGGATAAGAAATTGGTTAGATGGTCGCATTCAGAGAGTAGTGGTCAATGGCTTGATGCCCAGATGGAGATCTGTGACCAGTGGTGTCCCTCAGGGGTCCATACTGGGATGAATGCTGTTTAATATTTTCATCAATGGTATAGACAGTGATGTCGAGTGCACCCTCAGCAAGTTTGCAGATGACACCAAGCTGAGTGGTGTAGTTGTCACAGCAGAAGGAAGGGATGTCATTCAGAGGGACTTGGACAAGTTGGAGAAGTGGGCCTGTGCGAATCTCTTGAGGTTTATCAAGGCCAAGTGCAAGGTCCTACACCTGTGTCGGGGCAACACACAATTTCAATACAGGAGAGGGGATGATGTGATTGAGAGCAGCCCTGCAGAGAAGGACTTGGGGGTGTGACATTTGCTGTTGGTGTGTGACAGGGTGCTCCTTGATGAGATGATGCTGGCATGAGCCAGCAATGTGAGCCTGCAACCCAGAAGGCCAACAGTATCCTGGGCTGCATCGAAAGAAGCGTGGCCAGCAGGTTGACGGAGGTGATTCTCCCCCTCTACTCCACTCTTGTGAGACACCACATGGAGTATTGTGTCCAGTTCTGGAATCCTCAATATAAGAAGGATGTGGAACTGTTGGAATGGGTCCAGAGGAAGGTTATGAAGATGATCAAAAGGCTGGAGCACCTCTGATATGAGCACAGACTGAGAGAGTTTGGGTTGTTCAGCCTGGAGAACTCAAAGCTCCAGGAGGATCTTATAGTGACCTTCCAGTACCTGAAGAGGCTACAAGAAAGCTGGGGAGGGACTTTTTACAAGGGCATGGAGGAATGCCTACAAATTGGAGGGGAGAAGATTTAGATTAGACTTTAGGAAGAAATTCTTCACGATGAGGGTGGTGAAACACTGGAACAAGTTGCCCAGGAAAGTTATGGATGTCCCCTCCCTGGAGGTGTTCAAGGCCAGGTCGGATGGGTCCTTGAGCAGCCTGGTCTTGTGGAAGGTGTCCCTGCCCATGCCCGGGGGGTTGGAACTGGATGATCTTTAAAGTCCCTTCCAACCCAAACCATTCTATGATTCTAAATGTATAGTGGAACTGAGAAAGCAGAAAGGATATGTATCATAAAATGAAAAACTGCAATTGTTTGTTTCATATTATATTGGATTACAAGAGTACATTGGATTAAATGTTATTTCCACTAATGAGATTAAAGAATCTCTTATACAAATTGTGATTGTATGATTTTGCTCTAAGCTCTGACAGCATACTGGACAAGAGAAGTCATAAGTGGAATGATAAGCGGAATGGAAAGTATTCATTCTATCTCTGGCCTGGCAGATTTCTTATTAGCTTTAAATTAAATAAATTTCAGCAATAATATTAAATAAAAATTAAATGTTGTAATAAAATGTCAACTATCATTTATTTTATGACTACTACTCAAAATAATGGTTATTGTTATAACTATGTCAGAGGGAAGTATTTCTCTCTTTGACTTCTAATTTTCTGTACCAGTAAGAAACTTCTAGTTTCTGTAAGGAACAAGTTGTCATTCCAGATCAAGAGCACCAAGATGGTGTTGGACTTAGTGTTCTCCCAGACTTCTGGCAAAATTATTTTAATTAGCCTTCCCCTAACAGTGTTTAAACAAGTCCTATGCTGTCAGAGAAGGAAGAAATGACTTCTCAGTCAGATAGTTTACTTAGTTCTTTTTCTCCATTGCCATAAATCTTGGTGTGGAGATTATTAGTGACTTAAGACTACTTTTTTTTTTTTTTTAAACAATGAACTGTGACCACTTTACCCACTGAAAAGCTCACACATCATTCAAGTCTAAATGTCCTGTTTCTGCATGGTTTGTTTTCACACCATTGTTGCGTGCTAAAATAGTTTTACGCCATTTATAAGGTATGGACATTTTAGCTGATCTATCCAGTCTGTTACTGGTATGCAAAAGTAGGTAAATAGTAGTAGTAACCATGGACATATGAAATACTGTAGGTAGGTATACTGGAGCCAGACGTATTTGGCTAATCTTAACACATTATTGGAATGCTGAATTAACCACTAGTCACACAATACATAAATAAGTTTGGAATATTCCTTAATTTGAACATGTGAAATGATCAAAATTGCATCTTCCAAGAGAAATTTACTTAGATACTCACGGGCCAAAATAAAAAAATCTGTAATTTTTGTCCACATCTAGCGAAAAATCTTAGAACTAACCTACCTACAGTCTACAAAGACCCCGCATAAGGTTTGGCTTTGGACCCTTGCATGCTTTATTCACAAAAGAATTGCTGTCTGTTTCCTGAGCGTGAACGTGAACTCCTGCGAGCAAGCTCACGATGTGCGTGTTGCCCCAGCATTTCAAGCCGAGGCAGCCCAGCACTCCATGCGGTTAAGTAAACACAGCATGGCTGCTGGGGCATGCAGCCAAGGCTGAGGCTGGGAGGAGGGGATGAGGCTGGGAGGAAATAAGAGCAAATTCCTCTGAAATGATCTGACAGGAAATGACAGAGTGTCAGCCTTATACAACCACACCGCGCGCAAGAGAGAGAGGGCGGGAGAAGTTCTTCCTAAACACAGAGTGGTGCCAGATCTCAGTAGGTGAGGATGATGAAATAATAAAGCATTTCCCGTGTGTGTTTTTCATTAGTCCTGTTTTGTTTTTCTTCCAAGTGCTGTGGAAACAGAACAGAAGCCCATGTTTCAGCCAGGACTGCAATGGCCTCCTCCCATGGGAATAACAGCTGCATAAATAGGAGGGAAGCCCTCAGTGGAATTGCCTCCAACACCTTTCTAATGGAAATAATGATTTGCAAAGCCCAGTTTATACCTTTGCCACATAATTAGTAGCCAAGATTAAAAACATTGTTCCAACTCCCAGCATCCTTGAAATCTGGCAAGACCTTAAATATTCCACTGTGTTCCAAAAAGGTAGTCCATAAGTGATCATTGTCCGGACAGTCTTGGCCAGTTGAGTCAAGCCCCTGAATCAATCAACACTTATTATATAGAAATTACCATTTGGATGTCAATTAGTGGAAATTTGTTAGCAGACATAACCTATGAGACACTTTATTTTGAATTCCTACCTCTCCTCATTGAAGCTGGCTAAGAAGGGGCTGAGGACCAAGCCACACATTTCTTAAGACACAGAGGAGAATCAATTAAAAAAGAGAGTGAAGGGGAGGTGTATCAAAACATGCAAAACACTTTCCTGTTTGTTAGGCACAAGAAGCACAAGGAATTGAATATCATATTTTTCCCTCTAAAGGGTCAATTTCTAGTCACAGGTTTGGGTGCATAACAGTCTATGTGTCAATACTGAGTACAGAAGAAAAATAATACTGCTAGACTAATGGTACTACTGACCCTCACTTCATGCTACTTTTAATCTCAAACTTTTCCTACTATATTCTTATAAATTATATTTCCATATTAAGAAAACAGAAGTTTCGAAATTAAATTTTCTGACTTGATCATTAATTTTCCTCTAGACAATAACTTTAAAAAATCAAAATTTTGCTAGTTGCTCAAGCCAGAAGGGGTAGCAAAAGACTTTCTTAAAGCTTAAGAACATGACCTGTCTGGCCCATGAGGTGGATTTGACTTTACTGTGGATTCTATTGTTTGTTTAAAATTAGTAAAGTACCCTCACATAAAATTTTATGTGTATACAGCAGCATCCAGTATGATAACCAGCTACTATATCATTCAAACTAAACATTAGAGTGGGTTCAGTCCCAGACCTTTATGGCAATCCTGAAATACTCACAGCTAAGTGAATATAGGATCAGAATCTTGCTATAATATGGAAAACTCCTGCTAGTTTTGAAGCCAGGGTTTCTACAAAGTTCCATTCCTCTGTAAGTTCTATTAACTGACCATGACATATACAGCATGTTACCCTCCCATACAAACAGGTGTTCCTAAAAAAATGAGCCTGCTGTTGCATTCTGGAGTGCAAACTTTTACCTAATCTGAAATATCTCTTAGCTTTAAGTGTTTTAACATTTAAAGTTGCTAGGAATAATTTTTCTGCTTGTTTAATTTATAAACAGTTATTAAATGAGCCATTCAATGTAGTACAGTGCAATACTTCCAGAAGTTGACAATGGAGACACCACTGCCAAACTCTAATGTCTTTTCTCTGATACTGATAGGGGTTCTGTAACCTACGTGATCAATGTAATTTATCACCAGATTCAGGCAGTGACAGCACTTACTTGAGAACAGCCTGATAAAGTTGCAATTATTTCTTGATACTGTTGGCCATCCAAGCTTCTTTAAATTTACTAGCTAGAAGTGCTTCTAAGAACAGCAGCCTCTTTTGGAAGGGTCATTTTTATGCACGATTACATAGATACATTCAGTACACTGTAATATCGTTGGGAAAAAGATGCTAACATAAAATAGAGTTGTTCTCTGCCCTTGTTTATGTGCATTTAAATCTTAACAATAAGCATTGTTCATTCTACACATTTAGTAAATTAGCCATGTTATTTTAAAATATGGGCAAACCTTGTTTTTCTCAAAATTAAAGATAGTGGCATCATAAAATTTAAGAGATTAGAAATGTTCAAAATTTATTACAGGGTGCCTAGAGGTTGTTCATTTAGTAATGGGTCTGAACATGGCTGCAACAACAGATGCATAAATGGTAGTGGGGTAAAATCAATTTATGAGAGAACATATTTCAATTATGATGAGTATGTTTTGTACAAGACTTTTAAATATATGGTAAAAAAAAAAGTATGGATTGTACTCTAAGGTACTTTTAATCTCTGTAGATGGTGTCAGAGGCTACTGTTAAACTCCCATTTTACTTCTGCAGTAGCAGAAAATGTACATTCAACCTCAGTAGTCTAAGGGCGTGAACCTCACCCAACAGGCAGGTCTATTTATTATGGAACTGTCAGGGTGGTTATTAAAATTGTACTGTCCTTAGTTTCCAGAAGCTGTTATCTTAGCCTTGCAGTTCTAAGACGAAGGCCCTGTTGTAGGACTGAAATACTTTGTGTTGCTATGATACTTCCTCAGTTCACGTGGTAAACTGGATAGTTTCGGAAACACCAACGAAATGTTCAAAAAGCAAGGATTAACTTTTTTAAACAGTCTTTAACAAACCACTTAGTTTCTGCTAAAGCAATTAACAACATCAGTTTATTGATATCAGACTTCTATTGGCTTTAAGACAGTTGTGTTTATGCACATTCACATAGCTACATTTAATATCCTGTAATGTTACTGGAAAGAAGATTCTAACATAAATACAGTCTTTCTCTGCCCTTGCTTATGTGAATTTAAGTCTTAACAATAAGAATGGTTGAAAAATTTTTTTATTCATATTTGCAGAGAGCAGTTTATTAATTCCTGAGATTATGAAAAAGACCTACCTGTAAACAGGGAACCAAATTCCAACAGTATGGTTTGAGTTCCTTGGAGAGTGTAAGGCAGCTCTTAGTCCTGAGTCTTCCTGGGCATACAAATGCATGCAGAAGCTGCAAAGCTGAGGGGTAGAACTATTATAAATCTTTTCTGTCCTAGTTTTCAAACTAGCCAAGTGCATTGAGCGACCTTCAGAACCTTCAAGGCCTCAGAGTACAGAACTCAGCATCCAAGAGACATTGCTAACCATCAGAAACAGATACTTTTCTTTCTTCTGTCATGACATCAGGAGGTACTGCAAATAATTTTCAAAAGCTCTTCATAGAATGAAAGAACAGAGCATCCTTTGTCCTTTAGTGTTCTTGCTAACTACTTTTTGAAGGCACAATACTAATTTTGTTCTGAGTATTATTTACATTAATATTTACACTTAATTCATAGCTGAAAATAATATGTAAATTCTAGACACAAGGCAAACAACCCCCCACCCCGTTCTACAGTTCTTTCAGTGTAAAAGCTTGACAGCAATGGAGAGAAGTACAGAGCAAAACCCTTACTGAGCACCTACTTGCCACACAGTGACAGACACCTCTGCACCACCTGAATGAGATATGCAACACTAAAACCTTGAATCACTTTTGGTTATATTATATTACATGGGAATATCATTGGACACATTCCATTTAACTAACATTAACTTGGAAATCTTAGAGAAACTGTATCTTTTCACTTGATCTTCAACTCTGCTTCAGCATTTAATTGGTGACTAGAACTGGGCTTAGGTGAACTTGTGACTAATGCTTATTAAATAAAAGCAAACACTTCTGGCAGTGCTGCTGTAAGACAGGATTAGTTATATTACTTCTTCCAATCTCTGCAACTGGTTCCCATCTTAGAGCACCAGCAGGAAGGCTGACATTTCCTAATGTCTACAGCCTTAAGGAGAAAACCACTTGCAATATCAACTGAACTGTGTGGGTGTCGCTGGCACTAGGCAGAGGTAATGGGGATCTATAGTCAGTGATATTTGTGTACATTGTATCGTATACACTTTCTGTTAACTGGGATAAGAAAGGAAATCTCTAACATTTCATATTTTAATTATATGGAATGTTTTCTTGAGGATGTAAACAGCACGTCATCGACAATCTTAAACTTCTCCTGGGGTAATCTAAGTGTCACTTTATCACATTTTTTCCAGTGGAGTGCCACTTCATTGTATTTTTTTCACAGGACAGGTATTTCAGAGTAGATCCTTACTGTGTTATAAGAACACATACAGATTCTTATGGAAGATGTCTATTTATGGATAAACAGCATCCTTAAAGAGGTAAGCCTATACAGGGAAAGGATAGATCTTTTGAAGAGAGAGAAATATCATGTTTTGGATCCAAGAGATGCAGGCTAGTAACCCTGATACCCTTTGGGTAACTTCATCTCACTTCTGAATTTTTGTCTTGTCAGAGTACAGGCTGCTAGGAGTTGCATATAAACAAGCAAAAACTATACAAAATTCCTAATCACATTTGCAAGACTCTCAGATATTGAGAAAATTTATGAAGATTTTTTTCATAGTCCTTTAGGTATCTGCTTTAGCAACTGTTTTTATTTGACCCTATACTTATTGCCTCAGATGGCAAATATCAACATGTATACTTGGTCTGAAAAATTCAGTAGATTATATATCTCCAATCATCTTTTTCTCTCAGTTTAATGATTCCTATAACTATGCACTACAATTTTCTGAAAAAAAAATTAATAAGATTAGAAAGTCAAGCACACAAAAGTTAAAGGAACACTGGCATCAGGGAAGTCTGTGCCAAACTAATTCAAACCTCTTAGATGTATGTACCTAGCCAAAGCCTTTAGTTACATGACTTCATGCTATTTTTTTCACAAGTTCCACATTTTTCCCCACTTCCAGTATGTAGTAATACTTATATACAGGATGAGCAGCAAACGCTAGATAAGAAGCTCTTGAACCATCAGTTTTTCCCTTATTGTCAGTGTATGGTCCCATGAATTATTTCCTATGCATGATCCAGAGCATGTTCTGAAAACAGAAGCCCTCATTGTATCAGGTGAATGCCTGTGGTCCTTACCAGCACAGCACTTACTTTCTGTGAAGCGCCTATCCCCCTATTATCTCTTTGAGGTTCTTAGGCATTACTACCTCAGTTTCACAGCTGTTGACTTAAGGTAGATTGATGTTGACATTAAAAGTTTTCAATAAATTTGGCTGCTCATTTTAGATGGTTAATTTTGGCAAGAGGGATTAATAATACGTAGGACTTCATACAGTCAAAATTCAGCTGGCGGTGCCTTTTGCTATGTGCAACTTTAGCACTGAAAGTCACAGCATATAAGAGTTACTGACCACATGAGAATTTGCTGCTGAGCAAGATGCACAGCATCAATAAGATTGTGTGGCAGAGATATACCAAGCAAGATCCATGGAGAGTTTTATTTTGCTTGAACTTAATTTTAATTCCTAATTTTTGATCAGTGATCTCAGAGATAGTCCCATTATGCCATAGCCCTGGTCTGCAGCCTTGGTCTTGGAAGAATTACATCAGATGAAGTATCAGCTGTGGCTCACTTGCTCCAGACATCTGAGCTGAAGGAGGATTGACTAGATTGAAAGTTTACCATTCCTCTGAGCTAACTGGATATGAAATAAATAAATTTCCACAAGGCCATTCGCTGAATAATAGTACCAGCCTGCTGCAAGTTGTCCTGCCCCTAGGACATGCCAATTGCCCAAACAACAGTTTTCATTCATAGCTCAATGCACAGCATTTTCAAAAGGTGAGTCAATGTCACTCTCACTTTTTCAGATCCCCAGAACATTTGGGAGATGGTTTAGTGATTCATGCAGCAAATTATTAACTAGGCACCAAGTAAGGGCCATGGACCTCACTACAGGGATCTAGAATTCAGCTCAGCTAGCAGGAAGAAAGAGATAAAAATAGCACTATACTGTTGATGTCTTGATGCATAATATCATTGAATTGAGTATTCTGTTAGATTAAAAGGCATCCAGATGTCCATACCCTTAAAAACCATTACAGTAGTCCAGAATTTGCATTTTGCTATCATTCATCAGAGCACACCATGTTACATGGGAGTAGTTACAGCTCTGCATTCCCTGAGGTTTTCTCCGCTGCTCTGGGAACACACTGCTGTGCAAGTCCTATGGGCTGTGACTCCAGCCTCTCACAGTCTGCCCGGGGGAGGATGCAGAAGAAACACAACTCCTTTAAGGTGAAGTGTCAGTGCAGGACAAACCGCGCTGAGTTTTCCTGTGTTTATAAACAAAGTCTTGGGAGGGTATACAGGTTCTTAGTGCTAGCAGCTTTGCACTCATGGTAGAACATTTTTCTTCTTCTGTACTGAAGTACCAGTAAGCCCTGGCCAAACAAAAAGAGATTTACTGCTTCTTCAATTTGTTTTTAAATACAGCTTAACAAATACCACCAAAGCCCACATACTAACAGAATATCATAGAATCATAGAATCATAAAATCATAGAATTACCAGGTTGCAAGAGGCCCACCAGATCATCGAGTCCAACCATTCCTATCAAACACTAAACCATGCCCCTAAACACCTCGTCCACCCATGCCTTAAACACCTCCAGAGAAGGTGACTCAACCACCTCCCTGGGCAGCCTGTTCCAGTGCCCAATGACCCTTCCTGTGAAGAATTTTTTCCTAATGTCCAGGCTAAATCTCCCCTGGCGGAGCTTGAGGCCATTCCCTCTCGTCCTGTCCCCTGTCACTTGGGAGAAGAGGCCAGCACCCTCCTCTCTACAACCTCCTTTCAGGTAGTTATAGAGAGCAATGAGGTCTCCCCTCAGCCTCCTCTTCTCCAGGCTAAACAATCCCAGCTCTCTCAGCCGTTCCTCATAAGGCCTGTTCTCCAGCCCCCTCACCAGCTTTGTTGCTCTTCTCTGGACTCGCTTCAGAGCCTCAACATCCTTCTTGTGGTGAGGGGCCCAGAACTGAACACAGGATTCGAGGAGTGGTCTCACCAGTGCCGAGTACAGAGGGAGAATAACCTCCCTGCACCTGCTGGTCACGCCGTTTCTGATACAAGCCAAGATGCCATTGGCCTTCTTGGCCACCTGGGCACACTGCTGGCTCATGTTCAGTTGCTGTCAACCAACACCCCCAGGTCCCTCTCCTCCAGGCAGCTTTCTAGACAGACTTCTCCTAGTCTGTAGCTGCACAGGGTTGTTGTGCTCCAAGTGCAGGACCCGGCACTTGGCCTTGTTAAACCTCATGCCATTGGACTCTGCCCATCTTATGTAAAAATCCTTTAAATGCCTTGAATTTATTAAGTCTGTGAGTTATAATAGTCAGAAACAGCAGAAAAAAAGAGGAGCTATGTTTGAGCACTAAATATTATAGCCTTTTTTACCACTTAGCTAAAATAGTATTAGCTATTATACCAGCTAATATTAATTATTATAAAGTGAAACTAAGTCTATTGCATTTTAGTGTATAGTCACCATTCTTAGATAGGTACTGCCATTCTTATCTGCCCTAGAAGCCCAACTATATCGTATGTTTAAAGCGCCGCAAGCTAAACAATAATAACAATGCATTAACAGGGAACAAAACATCCCCACTTACCCCGGGATGTTGTAGATGCTTAGACCTAGATGGAGCTGGTGAGTGTGTGAAACAACTACCTATCTAGCTGACCTAGATATTCAGATAAAAGGCTCAATAACATGACATTCATGATATTCAGATGTTACAAAGAACTACAATACTTTCTTTTTTTCTCCTGAAAATAGAACAGCAGATTTTTGACATGGAAAGAAAGGACAGATTCATAGCTATATGCCCCTAGCAAATATTTAGTGCAAAGATATGAAGAACCGGTGAACACAAAATTAAGTAGACAGGTGATGACAAGACAATGTAAGAAAGAGGAAACAGGTAGAAACTGTAGCAGCAGGTTGTTCTTAGCTTCAGGGAATGGGAGGGAGAGAAGGCGTCTGTAAGGATTTAAGCATGGTTTGTAATGCCTCTGAAAAAGACCCTGAAAAAAAAAAAGAGCTGAAGTGTTTTCTGCCTTATAAACCATTCTTATAGCCAGACAGCATCAAAATGCTGTATCAGCTTAGAGCTCTTGTATTCTGTCAGCAACACAGTGAAGTCATGGATAGGATGCAGAACAGCCTATGCACATACTGCCACATTTGGAGATTACTCTAAGCCAGAGAAGCTTCCAAGCTGCCAGTCTACACCTAATGTGGTTTTTTTCAGATAGTGTGGAGCATGCTGAGCAATGGACAGGTTTTAACCTGAACACAAGCCCTCTTGTGAAGACCCCCATTCCTTTTCCCCCATTTAAATTCCTCAGGAAACACAAATGCTGAACTCCTCCAAAAACTACTCTACCTCCCTGTAAGTTGGTCTTTGGTGCATTCTAAATTAGGCAGCAAATACACATCCTAATTTGCACATAAAGGATCTGTGGAAAAAAAACATATTTCTTCCATGTAATTGGTTTTCTTTTAATCCTGACCTTAATGTATATCATTCTTGATGAACTGCTCCAAGTATGCTTTGAACTAGGATTTTTTATAAAACATTAAATAATGAAAAAATGCCACTTTATTTTACTGCTTACATCAAGATTCAGAGAGATGAAGAACAGTGACAGCATGGCTGTTCACCCATAACCCTGGGACACCAGGTAAACTGATAGTGTGTAATTACTGAGAGGTGATATTAAGTTAAAACATATAGCCAAAGCACTGCTGTTGCATATGCATCCCTTGGTTTTCAAGGCAGTGTTTAAAATAAAAAACCTTCACCGAGACAGAAAAACTGCTATAGTTATATCATAGCACACTGAGTTGCAAACCTTTTAATGAAAGACATAATTCTTCTGCTGTCTGCATCATACTATATTCTCATGCAAAACACTTTAATGCATCGTGTAAATTATCTAAGACTTTCTTAGTATGTATTACATTTCTTAATCATAGATATTGGGTGTAAAAAAAGAGAATTATGTGACATGCTGCCAAACAAATTGCTTGGCGTTAGCATTTACTGGCTGGGTCTATATTTGAAAAAAACATGCATAGAAGGGTTAGATTTTTTTTTTAAAATGTGCAGAACTTGCTTATAAGTGAGTATGTTATCAATGAAGTAAAAATGACTAATCTGAAATGATGGCGGTCTGATATTCAGCCAATATCATCAGTTTAAAAGCAGGGGATCTAGATTAGAGTCTGGATGATGCATTTCTTCTGAATCTCAGAATAAATGGAAGATGTATATAAATAAACAAAATGGTTACCAGACAGGTTTGTCTTGCTGATATCTCACCAGCTGAACACTACTGAAGTGTAAATAGTGGACAATATCACTGCTTTGTAAGCTGCCAGTTGCTTTTGAGAACAGGATCTGATGAGACTTTCTAATTGCCTTTCAATTTTGATTGAAAGTAATGCTTATTTACATTATATTAATGTTGAATAATTTGGAGTACCAAGCAATGGGTGGAACTTAGCATACTCTATTTTATTTATTTAATAAAATTTCATTGAAACAAATGAGACAGCTGCTTTGAATGCAACCTGGAAGCCATGTGTCAAACACTATCAAATAAACCAGAATTTGTGTAGGTTAAACTCTTTTACTTGTAGAAGTATGTTTCAGCTGTGAGTACAGAGGAATAGGCCCCCTCTGGAGTGGCAGGCTTTTAAGCTGGACTTCTGGGAATAAGACATGCAGATACATACACTAAGAAAGCCGTGATCTGGCATTTAAAAATAGAGTGATTGCAATCATCACATTTAATCATTACATGTATGCTGTTCTATGTGTAAGCTCTCAGCTCTCTAAAGACCAAGTTTAAAGATGATTTTATACGTGTCTTTGTGTCTTTGTTGCTAATATACAAATAGTGATCCAGATTCTAAGAGCTATTGAGTATCTAAAGGTAGTGTTCTTCAATTCCTAACAGCTTTTGAATTATGTTCATAAACTATGGCAATGGTGGAGGGAGGGGACACAAACACACATACAACAATGACATCAAAGTATGACTCCCATTGTGTTCTATGTCTAATTTCTATAGAAAAATAAGCCAAACTACAATAATATTGTGAACTATATTACTAAATGCAAAATATTACTGACTAAAGCAAGCATGGAAATATATGAAATTAATTTTTAAGCAAAGCATACATGCTAAAATGCACATTTATATTAGAAGCAACCCCCCTAGTTTTAATTAACATAGGCTTTAAAAATCATTGATGCCCTTAGTGAAATATAAATAGAAGAAGCGTTGTAAAATAGCATCAAAAGACAATAACACATTTTTAACAGAACACAAAAGGATCTAACCGGAATTGCTTGTATATCTTTTGGTTTTTTATTCATACTGTGGATGAATCACTGGCTGATGTTTGTGGCAGTTATTCATGACATGTCTGGTGGTGTTATGACCTTCCTTCTTTTATTGGTTTATTTGATGTTTGTGGTATTTTATATAATTGATTTATGCCTGGTGATATGTTTGGGAGCTTTCTAGTAATATACAACAGTGATCGTATGTCTGTAAGTGATGTTACATATTGCTGTTCGTGAGATTTCTTAGCCAGGTCACCATTGTAAATAAAACTTGTTCTCAATAGATTTTTATGTGGTTAAAGGTTTTGACTACTTGAGTGACTGATTCATTGACCAGAAAATACTTTCTAGCATTAGTATTTCTGATTCAAAATCCTCATAATTTTCAATCTGATACCTACTTTTCTTCTTAGTTGTCCTGATGTGTGTAGGTGCCCAAAGTATTTCATAACCTTCTTCCCCTGGCTTACAGTAATGTTGCAGCATTTGACTTGTTTGAGTAATGATCCTCCACATGCTTCCTCTGGTACTCTAATGAGTCCTTTACTGAAAACTTCACCAGAAAGCATACTGGAATTGTCTTCCTCCTCCCCCCACCCCCCATCTCTGTTTCGCTCTGTCTTTGTTTCTTCTATTCTTCGTCTCTTTCTTTTGCTTTCCCTTTCTCTGCACGGCAACTTCTATCCAGATGTAGAAGAGTTCAGAGAAGATAAACAATAACACAGATCTCTCTTGGTTACACAGAAAACTGTTAGCACTACTTGGTTGTAAGCTCTCATCTCATCAACATTTCCTGAGTCTTATTAACAGATGTTTGAGGATCTTGATCCAGACATAGTTTGATTCTTTTTAAAGTCAAGACCCTGGCTTGATATCTCATCCAAAAGTAATGCTCACTGTTGCACATTCATTGCCTCTCTGGCTGAATGGAAGCTCAGCACAGGGTGCCGGTACAAATTAGTATATTAGCTTTGGCTTTTCAAGGGAAAAGAGGAAAGGGAAGTGATGGACCTCATCTGACCAGCCATGACATTCTTTGTCTTAAGAAACCTGAGGAGATCAAAGAACAATATCTTAAAAGTAATGTAATTCAACAATAATTGCTTTTCTCCATTTCTGGACATCTTGGGTGATGCTGAACATAATGGCTGAAATAATGAAACTTTCTGTCTACAAAAGAGGCTGCTGTACAGCCCACTAATTTCACCCCTCCTTATTCTGCAACCTCATTCAGCTAATAAACAGTAAAAATTATCCAGTTTTCCTGCCAGTTAGTTGCTGCTAGTTCAGCATTATTTAATGGGCTCAGGGTGGTTAGAAACTGGCAGAGGCAGTACCAGAAGAGGTCTGTGGCTTCCCCTATGGCTCTCTATAGCAATGATGACCTAGAAAAGTGCAGGTGTAACTTTGAGTGTAATGACTGGTCACAAGGGATCCTTGTGTAAAATACGGCAAGGGAAAAGAAACTTGAACCTCAGAGACTTTCCAAAACTTCATTTCAGCATATACAAACAGGACACTGATGGAAATGTCAAAGAATATACACAGAGGAGAGACCAGAATAAGTTCTTATCCAATTTCTCTCTAGTCCTAGCTTTTTATTTTTTATATTACAATGATTTCATAGGGACTTGGAGAACTAGGATTGCTTCTGCTTTTTTTCTGCCAGAATAGGAGGTGGTCTGAGCTTAGGATTTCACGGATCCTAGCAGAGTTGATTCTGAAACAGCAAAACAACAAAAGAATAATGACCAGTGGCTTAGTTGGTTTCTTGCTGCCTATTTCAGACACAGCATCAGCAAATTGACTTAGTTCATAAGCTTTCTTTGTGTCTGCATGAATGTAGAATATCATAACCAGTTGGGACTTTAATAGAAGAAAACCCACAAGGAAATAATTTTTTGAAACTTTGCCTTTCACATGATCTATCTGAAAGTTAACAGGAAAAATGAAATATCTGCAGAAATATTATCATGACAGTAAGCTAATATGCCTTTGTTTCTTCCCTCAAGCTCTGATATAAAGCTTTAAGAAAAGATAAATAAATGTATTTCCAGTCCAACTTTGTAAAAAACTCTAACTATTAATGCTGGCCAGTTTGGTTCCTGGCACACACTAGCTTCTCTCTTCTTTCACACAAATGCAAGATTCTAGCCAGACCTTGCATTTTTACGGAAAGTTTTGGTGTGCAAAATGATGCCAGGTCTATCTTTTCCATACTTTGAAGTTGTGTTTTCTTTGCTTACAGTATATGTGTGGCCATTTTCAATATTGTGAAGTAGAAGTATCATGGGAGATTGTCTCTGCAAAATCAGGGACTAGGATAGCTCTCTATACTCTGCTTTTCTTTATGTCCCTTTCCCTGTTCATGAATGATATTACGTATGTATTTCCCTCTTTAAGAAAGTGTCCCTGAAATCAGTGTTCCAGTACTCAAGGGATGTTATGGTCGTGGGAAAGTGAGCTGGCAAGAAGGATTGAACACAGGCAAGCCTTAATATTTGACAGCCTGTGTTAGGAAAACTGGCATACAGCATCCTTAAGATAATGCCCCGAAAGCAGTATTTCTCTGTGCTGTACAGACTTAAAGGTAGTCAGAGCACTGAACACTTCTAACTAGTAAATTTGCTGAGAGAAGCTCCAGAAAGACCAGTTTTTGAAAGAATTCATACAATGTATACCTCTGGCATTCCTGTAAGCAGAAAGCAAAATGAAAAACTCAAAAATGCTTTATCTTTAATCCAAAGAATATATATTTTAAGAGGAGAGAAGTGGACACAGAGTTACCAAGCCAGATTGGATTAATTATCCTCCAAGTTCAGAATTCTGCCTTCACCAGTGGCCTGTGTTAGGTGCTTCAAAGAAAACAGCTGGCTAATTATGCAATGTCCTACATGGCAAAAAGGGATGAGAGGACTGTTTCTTATCCCTGTGATCAGCTAACACCCTGGAGTATGAATTTGATGGCCCCTCCTAGTACATAAAATTACAAATGATATTATTGGTCATAAAATTAAGAAGTTCCTTTAAAAATCCCATTACAGTATTTAACTCTTTGACCTCTGTAGGTTAACTACTATTCATGCTGTGAAAAGAACTATTTCATGTTTATTTTTAAAAAAATACAGTAAGTTTCTTGAAGCCATTGTAGCTAACAATGGAAGTGCATTCTCTGTGACAGCTATAAATGATAACCTGAAGTTCCTGACGTCTTGAAAAATATTTGGCATTATTAAAAACCTTTAAACAAGAGAAGTTCCATTAACAAGCTGCTCACATAACTAAGCATTACAGTAAAGCTGAAATTAATTTGTGGTGGAAAATCATGAGCTGATTGAGGTTTTGATCTAATTCATGTCAGTTTACCATTAAAGCTTGCTTACTCCCACATAAGTAAAATTTCATTTTCTTTTTGCCCTTCCTTTATTTTTAGTACACTTATTTCAGTCATTGAAAGCAAGTAGATGAGAGAGCTCTCTAGGACCAGAAAGAGCACACTGAACACCTTGTACAGCTCTGCTGAGCTGTTGTGCCTACATGTCATCCCACCTTGCCATACCTGGGTACGCTTATTACCAACTCTGTCTAGTTCAAACAATA
This sequence comes from Phaenicophaeus curvirostris, assembly GCF_032191515.1. Classification (NCBI taxonomy): domain Eukaryota; kingdom Metazoa; phylum Chordata; class Aves; order Cuculiformes; family Cuculidae; genus Phaenicophaeus; species Phaenicophaeus curvirostris. Next base: position 18,196,828 of record NC_091398.1, on the reverse strand, counting down.
AAAATTGTGCAAATATCAGCAATGGTTTTGGAATACAAACAAATGCCCATTAACTGCTGCACTGAGACAATCAAACTACCACTGACATCAGAGGTTTTTTTACTGAAGCTTTAACCCTTGGAATAACAAGGCTTTCCTGAAAAATGTTTATTAAGCTTCTTTTGCTGAAAGAGAAAACACGAGGAAAGAAGGAATAACACATCTTTAATTAGAAAAATTCAAATCAGCTCTTAATTTAATTCACCATACCAGCAGCCATGATTAGATCTGCATCATGATATATCCCCAATACTATCAATTTTCATAAATGCAAACTTTCCTGAATATGGTTCTGATGTATCCTGACATTTTAAAATATGTCCTATTGTCCTTTTCTGTGCAGCAGACCAAGCACAGAGTGTTCAGTCCTATATCACTGTCACAGTGGTATTAGACCAGATGGCTGCTTCCTCGCAGAATCAAGAATTAGAGATAATTTATGCTGTTCACTGTTATTAGAATGTAAAAATATAAAGAGTTTGCAGAATGCATACATGAAAAGCTGCTGAGATCCATCAGTGACACCCTGGTGAAAAGGCATTCTCACTGTTACTGCACTTTTAAAGGTAAAGTCATATTTGGTGAAGCTGTGGACTTCTGCAAAGCCTATTGACTGCTCTGCATAGGGTAGAGCACAAGGGACTCTGACCTAGGTTATGGTGTTGCTTTTGTCGGGAAGGAATATTCTGAGTTAGGAAAAAAGTCCAGGTGCTGCTTGCTTTCTTCTTTATTGTAAAATGATTCTACCGCATGATTGTTCCCATTAATATGTGATAGTTATTTTTATGTCGCAAAGAATGAAGTTAAAATGGAGGCTTTCTTCACTCAGACTGTTAATCAGTACAGGAGAACACTTCTCAGTAGGACCTCATACCAAGGGTCATGAGAGTTACAGAAATTTGCTCTTGTGCCAGTGAGCATTGAATTGCACTTATCAGGGCATCATTGCAATCTGTAAATGTAGTTGCTCTACCTGTATATGCACCACAGTGCGTGTCAAAATACCAAAAGGAAAGGAGGTTGGGCTATGCATTTATTGAGTCTGAGCTCAGTATAGGTGAAAATCTTTTTGTCTGTATTTCAAACAGCTGAATCAATTGATAAAATAAGTATTACTAATGCAGCCGATTCATTTGGAGAGACTTCTCAACCTCTTCAGGAATTAAATATCTCAGGTTCCTAAAACAAGGGAGAGAAACAAAGGGGAAGAGACCTTATTCAGGCTGTTCATCTTACTGCAAGAGATTGTATAAAAACAGAAGTAAAAAGAATCTTTGGACAAACAAACATCAAACATAGATGCAGGCAGCAGTAGTTTGTTGCTTTATCTCTTCAGTTCAGGAAGTTTAACACAGTACCCCACATGAATGATGTCAGAGTTGTAGGAAGATTAAGGATGAACACTCTCTCATCAGTATTTAGGAATATTACAAGAAGAGAAATTTTGCTGGCATTCACTGACACACTCTAGGTGATCTTGGAAAAATGTATCACTGAGAGAATCATTTGGTTCACTTTAAGTTAATCTTTAAATTATACAAGGAAATATTACTAGCGACAGACTTGCTTTCAGCTCTCTGTGAGCATATAATTTGTATTTATGGCATGCAATGAAAGTATTGTGACTTTGAATGACTGACTAGCACCTTATGAAAGTCATTACTTTTGTATCAAGAACAATATTTGTAACATAATGTGTTCTTAAACTGATCAGGACAGCAGGAAGCAGTTAAGTGGATCACTTATCTTTATTTTGCAATTTAACCTATGTTGTGACAGGGAACAAAAAAATTAGATAATTTATAATTTTCTGTCAGTGTTGCATACTTTGGGGTAAGCTTGTAACTACTTGGTGTAACAGAAAAGTAAGGAGATTCAGCTGCCAAATAAAACAGAAGAAGAAAGATTACTTTAGAGCATAATTAATTACCAGCTGACTGTTAGAACCAGATCACAAAGATTTCTTGCATTATTGTCTCCTGATCAGTGTTGTTGATGACTGGATTTTTCTTCTGTAAAAATCCTGGCACTAGCTTTACTAAAATAAGGTCTATAAGAATAGAAGATAGTTGTTATGCAGGAGCAGTAACTTGCATAATATGAGATGGCATTTCTTTCCAGCTCTTCCTGCTCCACTGGTTCTAATAGCAACCTGGAGCTCAATTTCCTCCTCAAGAACATTGCATTTCATGTGGAATGTCAATTATTAAAAGGCAGTGTCCCGTGTCTTACTTTTCACTAGATGAATTCATTTGCAAATTTGTTAATTTATGTAAATGATCCTTAACCTGTAACTGCCTGGTATGTATTGCTCAGTGCCTCTTTCCAATTCAGAAATATATACAAAGTGTACAGTGCCAACAGCACCTATGTGAGTTACCTTGTGCAACTGTTCCAAAATCCAAAGTTAATTTCCATGTAACCCAGAAAAAGTATCTGATGCTTCTTTGCACAGTGTAACTTTCAATATCATTAGACCACTCAAAATAGTTAAATGATCTTTAAAAGATCACCTAAAAAACCTCTAGTCATTATCATTGGTGGTAAGTATAGTTTTAATACAATATTTTGTTAGAAGACATGAGCTGAAACTCCCTGATTTTCTTATTTGATTTTCAGCTTTCATTTTTTTCAGGAGCTCACTGTTATTTACAATGGTCCAAATCATAGCTCCTAGGATCTGGTCATTCCTAAACCCCTTTTTTTTTTGCAGCTAAGATCCTCCTCTGCATTTCAGAAATTATTTAAGACAGACAGAGGAACCTCTTCAGTGGTCCAGCTGCAATTAATTATTTTCCTGATCTATGCATGGATGCCATTCTGGATTTGTCTCTTTGCTTCTGGTTCCATCATGAGGACACCCAATGTGCACTCATAAAGGTTTCTTTCGCTCTCCAAATACTCCCAGGAAGTTCAAACTCCTCCTGTCCATTTGCAGTTCTTATGAAGACAGGAACATTAAGAAAACCTCATCTGGAAACACTAATTTTCACCTGACTTCTTCCTGTAGCCCACCGAAATCTCTTCAATGGTCTCAGTCAGCACCGATGGTCTAGAACCTGTCAAGGGACCTGGTCCAAGTTGAGGATTGTATCAAAGCCTGAAATGAGGCAATTTTCCTCTTGGTATTGTTACTGTTCAGGAACTTCCCACAGTTCAGATACAGTGGTCCAGGTTCCCTGTGGTGTAATTGCAGGCACAAATCCCTCGATTTCAGTGACCTGTGAATGGCAGAGAGGACTGTGGCCCAAGGTCACCTCTGGACAAACCAGCTACAGATTGCTTTCTCTCGATTGTTATCTCATTTACATATCCTCGTTTTAGACGCTCCCCACAAGGGGTAGATAAACAATGCTCCATTTCAAAGCTGGCTACAGAGGTCATTCTCAGCCGGCATGGAGGCCCCATGACCAGGACTCGTCTCTGACCCTGGTTTGCAGGTGCATGTCCTTGGCAGTGCTCCTGCCCCACTGGCCACCCCTGGGGCCCTTGCAGGAGACTGCCACTTTCTTCAACTTACCCCAGGTTTTGTTTCCCCAAGGTGTAAGGGAAGGATAGAGTGATGAGGTGCCACCAGCTGTCAGGCCAAACCCAGTGAGCTGGAGAGGAGTTGTCTCACTGTTTAGATTGGCTTTAGAAAGTGCAAAGCCGAGAAATACTTGGCTGCTTCATCCCTGTTTCAGCATTCAGATTGCTAAGAGAAAATCTCAAATGGCTACTTGCTGTGTGTTCTGCAGGCATTTTAGCACAAACCCAACATCTTCAGTATCACCCACTCACTCTACCCTGAGGTCTGTGGTATTTGATTTCATTCCTGCTAGGATAGCAGCAGGGAAGTGAAACTAATACTGTTGTAATCTTGGAATTAAAAAGTCCTTCATTGTATTTGGTTACCTGTAAGAATTCAAATATCTGAGGTTCGAAGTAGCCTTTAAGCTACTGCTTAATTTTCTTCACAAAGGACGTACTTTCCAGGATAATGTCTCTTTAAATCTACCCTGAAGATATTCCTCCCGGCCCAGAAGATGCCAAAATGACTTGATGATTTATTTATGTGGAGCCTGGCAGACCATAGTCCAGATTGTGGCTGAGGCTGAATTTTATGAGCATTTCCCCTAGTGAGTATATTTAAAAATTTAAAAAAAAGATATAAATAAATAAAGGTCTTTATAGAGCTTGGCAGGAGATTCAAGCAAATATTATAAGGAAGAAGAATGACTAGGAAAAGAGTTTTAGGACAGAATATAAATATTAATTTATTAATATTTTGTGGTTTGGGAATTAGAATTTTCTCTTGATCTTCAAAAAATCAGGAAAGTGGAGGAGGCATTTCTCATCTCAGCAGAAGTAAATGTTTGGTTTGGAATGTTTTTAGCATATACAACTTGGTATTTTGTCTGGGAATTGTCATCTTTATCCACAGAAAGATGGATGTCTCATTGTCATTCCAGACCATACAAGCGGCATGTTGGTGCGATGATGTAAGAAAGCAATTTTCTGCCCTATTTTATTGATTTATAGTATTTTAGTAAAGTGATAAAAACTTAATGCTAGGGATAAAAAGGAGATCCATCTGATGTAGAGGCAGTAGAAAAGAATAGAGAACGAGAAGGATGTGACATTAATACTTATTTGCCATGTTTTCTCAGGCCTCTCCTTTACTAGACCATTAAGTTACAAAACGCTGTCTAAACTTGTTGACTAAGATATTTCCTAGGCATTAATCCTTTCTTTTTAGGCACAGCTCAGTGCAGGACTCTGGCATTTTGAAGCACATGCACACACACAAGCACAGGCAAATCCTAGGGGTCACAGCAACAACAAGTGTCAGTAGTCCTGACTCCTCCAGGCTGGAAGGCTCAGTGCTGAGAAGACAGACTTGGGGGCACTTTGGCATAGTGGGAATCAGCAAGTAACAAACAAGAACGACTCTACAGCATTTCATCTGCTTCATGGTAGTTCCTTGGGAGGCCTTTCCAAGGGAAATTACACTACTTCGCACTAAGTTCACATGCTTGCTTGGTGCAATGAACAGCCCTGAGGCAGAAACTCCTACATCCTTTGGGGAACCTCTTGCCGGATACTCCCTCATCCTTTTGGCTCAGCACAAGAGCTCTTGCTGCACTCATGCAAGGAGCATGGCTTTGATCTCCTGTCTCCTAACACCAGGAAACAAGCTTCCTCAAGTCCAGATCCATAAAAGCTGAGCTTGTGCAATTTATAGGCAGGCCAAATTGTGTTGGAAATCAATTTAGCTGAAACCATATTATGCTCTGCTCTTGGATAAAAGCAAATACATGTGGGATATCAGTAAATGAAAGCTGGAACATGCTAGGAAACAACATTTTCATTCACAATGACATCTCCTACTTTTCTCCTGACAATATATGGAATATTCCTGAAGCACCTCTCCAAGGGATCTTCTAAAGAAATTTAAAGGCATTCAGGACATTCAGTATACCACTGATAAATTAGGTCAACAGGAAAAATATTCACAATAGCTACAACCATGCTTTTTAGGTTTTGTTTGGGTTTTGTAGTTATATTGGAGAATTCCTAATGCTGCAAACGTAATAGGAGAATCATATTTTACATCCAAGCACAAAACTAACCTTATGAAGTCAGAACTACTGTAGTTCACCAAGTGAAGTACTTTTTGCCCTAGGAAAGAGCCTGGGTATGAACTAAGCTGTATACAGCACATGTGTCTTCAGGACTTGGAGTCCCATGTGAAACCCATGGAGCGTGTCCAGAGAAGAGCAACAAAGCTGGTGAAGGGGCTGGAAAACAAGTCTTACAAGGAGTGGCTGAGAGAGCTGGGGTTGTTTAGGTTGTTTAGAGGAAAGGAGGCTGCGGGGAGACCTTATTGCTCTCTACAACTACCTGAAAGGAGGTTGTGGGGAGGAGGGTGCTGGCCTCTTCTCCCAAGTGACAGGGGACAGGACGAGAGGGAATGGTCTCAAGCTCTGCCAGGGGAGGTTCAGGCTTGACATCAGAAAAAAATTTTTCACTGAAAGGATCATTGGGCACTGGAACAGGTGGTTGAGTTGCCTTCCCTGGAGGTGTTTAAAAGATGGGTGGATGAGGTGCTGAGGGACATGGTTTAGTGACTGATAAGAATGGTTGGACTTGATGATCCTGTAGGTCTTTTCCAACCTAGTGATTCTGTGATTCTGTCAAACAAAGGGAATGCCAGTATGATAGCCTAGTGTAGCCCTGTTACACAGTGTTAAAATTCCTACAAGGAAAATGCTTGCTCGATCTTAGTCCTTCTTGGAAACCCTAAGCTGACGCACCAAAAGCACTGCTCCACTTCTAACCAAAGTTATTTCTAAAGGATACACTTGGAGTGATGAGAGCGTGCATCTATTGCTGAAATAATTTCAGAGGACTGAAAATTACATTAAAGCTTGTGGTCAAAATGTCACTGCATGGAACACACAGAGCTCACAATGTTGCTAGGGAAGCAAACTGAAAAGCCAGAAGGCCGTGGTAAACGGCATCTTCGACTTCACACAATAAACTATGCGGGCCTTTACTTTTGGAGAACTGCACTGTGCAAATTCAGCCACCGACCGGGTGAGGAATGATGGAAACAAAACCAGCGTTAATTTAACTTCAGCCTCACCATTTCATTTCACTCTGTTATATATTGAAACTAGACCTTGTACTTGACTCAATTTTGTGTTTTTAATGACCTGTCAAAAGCTCAGTCAGAGCTTATTGTATTTATATTTTTAATTAGGTTAGTAAGGAGCTGAACTGCTTATATTTGATTTTTTTAATTAACTGTGAAAATTTCTGCACCAGGATGATAGTGTTCACATTGATATGTGTGCTTATATGATGTTGGGTTTGCTGTGTGATATATTGGAGACAGAAGAAGAGTCACAGGAAAGGCATGCCTAAATATTGCTTCACAGAACGTTGGAGCACTGATGGGAGCTGGTTATGTATCATGTAATTAGTTCTTTATATTCTAACATGCAACTCAGTCTGGTATTAAAGAAAATCATGTCATGTCAGGTCACGTCCTGTTTTATCTCTGTGTTATACCGTGGATGTGTAGAATTTATTGCTTATGCGAAAAAGTCACACCTTGTCATCTCTGGTAACTTGCATCCTCTGGCCATAGACAAACACTACCCTGAACATGCCTTCTGGCTGTCTTTTGATTGCTATGGGATGCCTCAGCCATGGCCTCCTTGAAATCCTGTGCTAGATCTTTCACCATTTCTCCAAATTTGTGTCTTTCTTCCTCAAAATTCATAACTCATAAGAGTGGGAGAGAATTGGGGACATTTAATTAATTTCAAAAGAACCTAATCAGCAACTGAGTGGGAATGAATTCTATTAAATGTAATATTAAGCTCTATTTCAATGAGGATTCTAAAAATGGAGGTACAGATGTTTGTACAGTTCAACCTCTGTCTCTGTAATCAGTCTTCTGCTGATAACATTAAAAATAGGAGTTGCTTTTAGAAAGCAATGCATTGCTCTGGCATGTTTAAATCCACATGCCCTGCTGAGATACCATCAATATTCTAACTCACAATTATTACAAGAAGGGAGAAGAGAAAATTTTTCAAGTAACTTTGATTCACACAGGTGACCCAAGCTAATTACACAGTTACCAAACAATCACACAGGAGGATTAACACAACTTACTCTCTAATTGATGTTGCTTCTAGTGAAGTTACTGCGTGGTTAACCATGTAATAACATACATTTCACAATAACTGTGCAGGGACTCAAGTCAACAAAGTACACTGTATAAACGGAGCAAATAATTGGTAAGTTAAAGAGGCCTGAGTGTTTTAAGGACTGACACGAGTTTTATTAGATATATGTTTTTCAGGTTTTTATGAATAGCTTCAGAGGTTTGGAGTGGAGCCATGACACCACTGGAGGAACTAAGGAAGAAGCTCTCAAGTCTGTCCAAGGAGCTCCCAAGAACAACAGCATTGGCTCTCATGGGTATGTTTATATCACTTCTAACTTGTCCCACTGCACAAGGCAAGGCAGAAAGCAGATCGTTCTTGTGTTCCCTCAGATCAAGCATTAAATTCTGTTTGTTCTGTAAACAGGCAGACACTGGAGGAAGACACAAGTCATTGTCTTGTGCGTCTAGCAGGACTAGCTTCAGATCTACCTTAAATAAGCCATCTTCCCTATGAAATACGGACCTCATACTCTGCTTAATGCCCCAGACACCAAGGACATGAGCACAAAGTGCCAAGGAAAATGAGAGAGATTACTCAGCCAACCAAGAATAGACTATGGAAGACTTGTAGTCCAGCACACTGAAGCTGTGTTTTAAACAGACTTGGACAAAGCTACCATTATGAAATATAAAATAAGGAGATATTGCTCTATAGTTAATGTAACAGAGAACAATGTTTTGATTAATGTCTTCCCATTATCACATGAACAAGCTAGATTGTGTTATAAAATTATGGGCTGAGTTGGTAACACAAAAGAAAAAGCATGCTCAAAGCTGCAGTAACAACAATTATGGGTCATAGGTGACACCACTAGAGACAGTTGAGAGACAATATTATGAACTGGAGCTCTCTAAATACTTATTGATATCTAATTATTCATATATATTTTAATTTGTAAATTAAACTCTTTTCATAGTGCTATTTGTGTTGAATTTCACACTGAAGTAACGGCATGACTACTTGTTAAAACATTCATAGTAACAAGCCACCTTAAGAAACTAAACTTCAAGTTTCAGATACTAAGCATTCAGGATCATCTGCTCACAGTCTGTGGGGCATGAAATGACAGAAGTACTTTGACAAGATTTCAGTCAGCAATTAAATTTGTGAAAATCTCGAGAATATTGGCAACAACCTGCAAAATACAGCAGTATGGCAAAAGTACTGTACAGGTTAAGAATTTTGGTGCTGTTTAACTACCATAGGAATGGACCCAACATAATGACTCAGAAGGTCCCTGAGGATCATATGTCCTGATCATCCTGAATTATGGGCTCTGCTCTGTATGCAACAGCACACAATGCTGTTTTTTAACATGCTTCTCTCCAGCAAGGGAAGCGTCTGCCAGGGCATCTAAAACAAATGGTTCCAAATCTTGCCTGATTTGACTTAAATGAACCTCCAACCTACTTCCCCCCATGTTTCTCCGCTGCTGTTTAAATCTGTATCTGTTATTCTCATTGCTGGAAAGATCCAGTAATGCTTCATGATGCTCTTTTTCTATTCTAATGCTGCATGGCAGTTGCTTTCTTTAGGCCCCAGCTCTTACCTACATCTGTGCTTACTGAAGTGAGACTTTAATTTGCTACACCATGCCAAGGTATTAATAGACAATTATTTATTGCAAATCTGAACCATTTATACTGTTTACTGGCTGACACAATGTAAAATTTTGATCCAAATGTTAATGTGCCCATGACATCGCATAATTCTGTTCCACGCCAAGGTTTTTTTCTTTTCCAAATGAATCGAACTTGCAAAATGAGGAAACAGAGTTTTTAATGGATGAATGATTTACAGTCTCAAACTTGTAAGACTGCTTACTTGTACAAATAAGGGAAAATTGACTAATTAAAATAGCACAGCAAATTAGAAAAATTTAGGATTTTACTGGAGGCAAAATTAAAGGGAGAAAAATGGAAATAAGTTGCGAAGTAGTTAAAGGGTAACTGAATAAATCTTATGTTAGTCATTTTAGGGTAATTATATTTTTTTAGTGGGGACCTTTGAAACCAGACAGTCTGATAAACATCCATTTGAGTAAAGCATAGATAAAAATTACCTATTCATAAAGAACCATATGGGTAGAAAAGCCCTTCAGAGTCTCCAAATGTCTGGTGAAATTACCTTTACAGATATTTTTTGCAGTAGAAAAAAAATAAAATGAACTTTATAGATGGGAATTTTTCATTGTACAGAACACACAATTTCAAGTGTTTACCTCCTCAAATTTAGATGTCATGCCTTTAATGCAACCTAGACATGGAATCTTCTTTAACTGATACCTGTAGGATTCTTCAAAATAGAGATGTTTGAATTAAAGAAATATTCTTCTAGAGCTCATTCCTCTTGGCTTCTTCAACTGAACTGTGCTATTAAGTTAATCTTTTTCTAGCTTTGCAAGCAGAGAGTGTTATGATAAAGAGTTATAAGGCAGTTCTAATTAAATCTCATGTAACTTTTTTCTAGTAATACCCAGAATCAGTGATCAACTCAACCTACAAGAGATACTCGAGGCCTGTGCAATATTTCAGCTTATATAGGCAAGATTGCACTGGAAACAGCTCTAGCAGATAGACTCAACCAGAGTACCAGAATACAGTTGACAAAGAAAAAACAAATCATTACCATTTCATTCAGCCTGGAAAGGTGCCTTTATTAAAGAGTTCATCTGGGGAATAGAAGAATAGTTCCTTTTTTTCCCTTTGTTTTTGTTTTTTTTCAGATTTGGCAGGCACATAAAAAGCCCCAGATACCACTCTGGATATCAGAAACATCAATAGTGACGCTGCATGATGACTGTTTTTATTAACAGGGCACAGATTTGTGGCTGACAAGCTGCAACCCCAAGGAAGCAATGATAACAGACAGAATTAGGGAGATGCATTTCTGTACATTACAGCAGAATAACACTAGCCAGTGTGACTCTGTACACTGGAAAATGGTCACTGTACAGGTCTGAGATTTGTGAAATAAGTGGAAATAGGAGTACACCTGTAAGTCACAGGCCAGCATTAATACAGATTTTTTCAGATACCTTGACAGTAATTTTTTTTGCATCTGAAGTGCAAAAATTGCAATGAAGTGGGTAAGCTGCTAAGCTACTTTCTTTTTTATTATTAAGGAGAAATAATGTATAATTTTGATCCCATGTCATCAACCTAACCGCTGCATGTGGTGTTCTCACTAGTTTAGTATTCTAGGCAAGGCATGGCAATAGCAGCCAAGGTGGCTCAAACATTAGTTGCTTCTTTGGAATTCTTTAGAAAATAAATAGAAGAACAGTTATTTTGAAACCTCATATAGTACTTTTACAAATATGACTCTGATACACAGGAACTAACATGCAGTCAGTAACTCCAGTGACAAAGGTAATGCCATTGTGAAGCTGAAAAAAAGGAAGAACAAGTAAGAATTTGATTACTAACCCTCCCTCCGAGGACAACAAACACAGCTGTCCCAAACAGTCCCTGTTCCTGCTATGATTTAGGCAACTTTTTCTTTTGTTTAACATGCGTTCACATTCAGATGTCTTTCTGAGCTATCAGGATATGTGCTGCTGATGCATATTAATGACAGGATGCAATTTTTATTATTATTGTTCTGTAATACAGAATATGTCTAATTACATTTTGTTTATTATTCATAATATGAATGAAAAGACACCAAAATGTCTCTTTTGGAGACTTCACATGCTAGGCTGCAAATATGTATTAGCAATAGTACACATTTCTGTGTTATAGTTTCATAAAATGCATTTGCATAATATGAAATCTTAATCTCAGATGTGCAGTAAAAAGCCCATGAAAAATAGTTCCTTCTTATATACTACACAATGGTTGATTTTAATCTTCACTGTCTCAGATGTGGGAATGGTTATTAGGTATTTTTTTATAATGGGAAAAAAGCCTATCCCATTCTACAGAATTAAGTCTTGCAAAATGAGCCAGTTGAACAAGAACATTCTGTAAAATGGAAAGGATGGTTTGCTAGTAATTTGCATGCACACTTCATTTAATATATTTCCAGGCTGAGATGTTACTTCCAATATCATCCTAGAGATTGAAATAAACAGGAAATGCTGGCAGGTCGGGCTGCACAGCACTCCAGGGGCCTATGCATGCAAAAATGTGCAATGGGAGTGGAGCAGAAACGAGCTCTGAGTAGAAGTCACTAGCACTAGGAAGCTAACCTTCGGCTCAGAGGGAACCTTCGCAAGAATGTGATGCTTTCAAATTCTACTGTCCAATGAATCCCAAGACAGTTTTCTCCCAGTTTGATTGCAGAGATGGGTAAGTCTGTTTTAGTGTTGCTTCCATTTAACTGCAGCCACTTGCAGGAAAAGATTGATTGGCTAGTTGTAACTCTCAAATGTTGAAACTTAGGCTGTATGTATGCCACAGCTACAATTTCTGTAATCGGAAACAATAATTTCTACTGTTCTTCTTTATAAAGAAGCATGATATTTTTCACCTTGACTGGCTACTCTGTTATTTATTTAGACAATTTGACTTTTGAGTGGCTTTTGCTACATATACAT